>NC_059471.1:190066493-190391493 GCF_018139145.2 Gymnogyps californianus
AATGTTTCCTCTGTTAAGGAGCATTTTGATGCTGGAGACCAACTAACAAACTAAGACTTAGCTGCGTGGGTCTGAGCAAGAACTGTCATAATTTTCTTCTCATACTGGAAATGGATGCTCTGGGTTGGGTTTTTTTGTACAAGGCCTTCACTGAACATTCTTTCTTCATTCATAGTTTTATATGCAGGAAAAAAGAAGCTATTTTGTGGCGTTTGTAGTATTTACCCAGCTACTGACCTAAAATGCAGGTGTGCACTGAGTTAGTACAGATAGCATAATCTGCTCACATACTTGTTCCTGCATTTCTACCAGAAAAATGCAGTCATAAGATGGGAATTCACTTTTACCAAAATCGGGTGCCAAAATCAGCAGGATAAAAAATGGTAATATTGATGGTAAAATAAAGAAGGATAGCACTGCGTCATCCCAAATTGTGTTAGTATCACCTTATACTTTCTTCTGTGATTGCAGAAGGCTGGTCATGTGTGTTGCAATTAGAGTAATTGCTTTTGCACCACAAGCTTATATAACTGAGCTGTAATAATTTCTCAAGCTTTTTTTTTTACTAGTTAGATACATAAACTGGGAATAACCTGTAGTCTACTAAATTTAAACATCAGTCACCTTTCTTTGACAAGCAAATAGCATGGCTCTAAATGAATCAGCTGTCTGTAGCTCGTATCTTATCCATGGAAGAGTTACATATCTGAATGGCAAACTGATACATGCCCATGAATATTGCTGTTATAGCTGTTGTTTAAGCCAGCCATTGATTAACTGTAGAATGTTTATATTGCTTCAGTGTAAACATCTGCCACTTTTTTTTTTTAATATATCTACCAGATGTATTGTAATGGTAACCAAATCATGTCACTAAGAAAGTCCTCATGTAAATAGAGCAAAAATACTTGATGGATTTATGGTCTAGGTACTTAATACTTTGACACATTTTTGTTATGGATATTTCTCAGGGTGTATCCACTTTGTATTTTTCAGGAAGACCCAAATTTACTTTGCTCTTTTTCCAAACTGGCTGAGAACATACCAGCTCCAATATGAAAGCTGAATTTAGCTCAATGTCCAGCCCAAGGCAATAAGGTCTGTGAATGGGCTTGGCTTCGTGCAGATATACCTGCACCACTTTTAGTTGAATCAGAGAGCAGGCAGAAGTGAACTTGGACATGTTTTCAAAAAACACGTAGATTTATTCTAAAACACCTGTGATCATCATTAAGTTTAAATGTTTAAAAATGAATGCTTACATCACTGTGTGAGGTCCAAAGACACATCTAGAATCATGTGATCTGTTCTTTAGCTATTGACAAAATTGTGGTATGAATGGGATGTGATTCAATATTTAGGTTCCTGTAGATGTCTACATGAGAGTTATCTAACTGAACTGCCATTGCAGCCAATTCAATCTGGAAAGAAGTTCAGCTAAGCAGACTACATATGGTGTGCTGCCTAAACTTAAGCACCTATTTCCTTTTGAGATGCCCTAAGATATTAAAGACATGAAGACAAAAGCTTGTAGGTGTGACTTAGGAATTCCAAGAGACAATATCCTTCTGGAGCGGCTGGAGGACAAGAAGGATAGTCTAAGCCTTATCAAAAAATACTAGATGCCCGTGTTTAGACAACAAAATCAAACCCTAAATATCTACTTTGGGATGAGCTAGGGTCTTGGTTCATATAGATATCCAGTGCCATTTGAGATGCCCCAAAGTATCCAAAACCTACACTTAGGACTGCAAGATATGACACAAAACCCACAGGAGGCCTGCATCTTTTTGACTTGGCAGCTGAAGGCCAAATGTGCTATTGCAGTGTATCTCAAATGATGCTAAAATCAACTGAGTCAAAACCTAGATCTGCACTGACTGTAGTGAAAGCTTAGGTACCTTTCTGATGTAGATATGCAAATGTCTACATCTGCACCTAAGCCCTATCTGAGGTTTCATTATAAATATGTAATGAAGGACCTTACAATTGATTAGATTTCTTGCCCGCATTGCTGCAATTGGGGTGGTGCTTCAGTACCCATCTACTATGGTGGTTTTGCTCCATTCTCTGAATTCCAGCCTAAGTTTATTCATTATTGGATTATGCCTATGTTTTCATGCTAAGATGGTCTGATAGCTCTTCTCCTTTCTTAGTGTTCATTTCCATCAGCTATTTATAAAGAATATAACATCTCCTTTCACTTTTTTATTTTGCTGTGCTTAACAAACTGAACTGTTACTGATTCCCCTCTAGGAGAAAGCCATGTATACTGTTCTGATTTTATGCTGGTCACTATAGATGTCACTGTCTCCCAGAATGCAACTGTTTCACAGCATTTAAGTGAAACTGGTTTCTCTTAGGGTGGGTCCATTATCTTGTTATTATGATGATGACAAGAGGAAATGGCCTCAAGTTGCGCCAGGGGAGGTTTAGATTGGATATTAGGAAAAATTTCTTTGCTGTTATCTTCCAGGTTATCAAGCACTGGAACAGGCTGCCCAGGGAAGTGGTGAATCACCATGCCTGGAGGTATTTAAAAGACATGTAGATGTGGCGCTTAGGGACATGGTTTAGTGGTGGACTTGGCAGTGTTAGGTTTACAGTTGGACTTGATGATCTTAAGGGTCTTTTCCAACCTAAATGATTCTATGATTCTAGATTCCATTAGGCCAGGCTCTTTGACTGCATTTTAGATATTACTGTTACAGAACCTATAGCAGAAATGCCCACATGAAGATCTCTTTCAAACCTTTATATTACAACATAGCAAAGATTCAGCAGACACACCTCATACAAAGATTAGCCAAGAAGCATTGATGGATCTTTCTCAATGTTCTGGATTTAGACAATCTATGTTCAGATGAATGACTGAGCATATTTTTTAAGAATATTAAGCAGAATATTCACATACTCATGTGAATTATTGATCATTTTACAGATGCATAAAGTTATGAAATGAGCTTTTTTAAAAAAACATATGTGAATACAAGGGCAGAGGAAGCTGTTGTATGTGGGAATTCTGAATGGAATTGCAGTGCTGGAGTCCACTGAGAGTAATTTTCATATCCACTACTTTGAATAGCGTAACTTGCCCTGAACTAGCCCCTTTTTTTTGCAGAAGAGGTTAACATAACTGTTTCATATTTCACAACAAATTCTTTGACTCCCAGATATGTTATTAAGCATGCAGAAAGTAGGTGGGGATAACATTACATGATCTTCTAGGACACATAAAAGGAACATTTCTTCCTGTCTCTATTTCAGTGTTATCCATGCTCACTGTTTTTGTTAACCTACCCTAATGGAGCCAAGATCGTATCACTCCCATACTCCTATATTCACCTTTGTTCTCTTTCTAAAACACTATGTTGATCAAAAAATTAAAAAGGACACAGGAGATAGTCCTAGGTAACATTCTTGGTTGCATATTTTAATTTTCCCATTTCTAGATATAATTTATACTTTTTTTTTTTAAGTTGTTTTTAAGAAGAAGAAAATACTGCTGAAAGAAATGATAAAGACTTTCAGAAATTTCCAAAGATTTTAAAAAAATATTTCAAAGGTTGAACTTTACATTTTTTAAAAAATCAGAATTAATTGAGCTAGTTTCACTGAAAAGAAGAAAAAATATTCCAAAAAAGAAAACAGTGATTCATTTCAGATTGAACAAAACGTTGTAATTAACGCAAAATTAAGCAAAACTTTTGTTGCTTCTTTTCACAGGAAAATTAAATCTGTTATTTACATATTCTTTTTTTCCCCCTACTCCATAGAACATTAAATGTATTAACATTAATATTAAACCTTTTTTTTTTTCCCTCTCTGACAAAACTATTCATACTCTGGTGTCTGACCCTCTCTGCAATGAATCAGAAGACTTTTTGAGTGCAATTAGATAAGAACAGACATTATAAATCTTTTTTTTTCTTGCTTCTTTCAAGTACAAATTATTCTCTTCTTATTATCCCTATAACAGTAGTTGCTCTTTTCCTAGGTTTTTTTTTAATACTAGTAAAGGATTAAGGAAAAGACTGAAATGACCTTTGGTATGATGTAACAGGGTGATTGCAGTGTTTTCCTCAGACTTTCAGATGGGTGTGAAGGTCTGCTAATTTTCAGAATTCTTTCTGGTGGGCAAAACCTTGTGATAATGGAGATTACCTGTAAGTGAGATGAGTTTTCTTCTTCTTTTTAATTTGGTTGATGAATAAGAAATTGCTAAAACCCATCTCAACGTCACTGTATCAGTATGATGATTTCAATGTATGTGATTTAGGCCAAATTCTGATGATATGAGACTTCGGTGTAGTGGTAGATACACATGCTTGACACATGAATTACTCTCTGATTTCAGCGGGTGGTTGTCCATTAGTACTAGACGTTCTGGGTTCAAAAATATTTCATGAACAATACTGGAATTTATGCCAAGAAACTCTAGATGGGATCTCAGCTGGCATAAGAAGATGTAACATCATGAGCACCTGTGGACCTGCACTGGTTCATTTCCTCAAACATGATATTTTAATTTCTCTTTTCTATAATTTTTGGCCAGGAAATGCCAGTTTTAATGCTTCCTATCTTATAACGTGACCATTAGTATTACTACAGCTTATAGGAGGTCTAGTTATGAGGTAGGGCTACTTGGCATTCCTCAGGACTCAACAATCGTTCCAACTCAAAGTGTTCATGGGCCAAATACGGTGGAATTCAAGGAAAAGCATGATAGTACTGGGCAAAGGCAAGGTTATCAAGGGATGCGGAGGCTAAACAGGTAAGCAGTGAGGTCTGAGGCCCTGACCTACCAGCACTGCACTCCCTGCCTGAGGAAGGACTGGCAGCACAGCCAGCTGATGCACCATCAGTGTAACCAGTGTCCAGGTTTTGAGGCCTAAGGGAAAAGAGAGTTTTAAGGCGTTACTGGAATGTACTAATGAGATGAAATTAAGACCTGTTAATGTTTTTTGTACATCTATGGTTATAGTTCCACATGGAGTAGCTACTTTTATGAAACCCGTAGAACAGTTAACTGGAAGAACCAGAAAAATAATCCCCTAACATAACAATATTCCTTCCCTTTGAGCTGACGAAATATGTGACTTGTGTGTCAGCACGCCTTGTGATGTGCTCAGCATGCCTAGTGTGCCAACACACAGAACTTTCAAAAAGCAGCCAAAACATTTTCTCTCTTTGTTCTTTTCCTGCATCCCTTTGTGCTAAGTCTCTGTGACTTTGTTTCATTGTAGAACAGGGAAATTAAATCTGTTAATCTATGCTCATTACTCACCTCTCAAATCAATTCCAGTCAAACATATTTTCCTTTCTTTCCTTTTTATTTATTGTTAATTGAGCTAAAAATATGTACAGATAATTGTGAAATAACTGCAAGATGCTTTCAGTGACATGTTCAATAAACAGGTGAAATCCAGCCCAGTGTTCTGCTTTGGGCTATAGACAACATAGAGCAAAACAAATAGCACACTGTCAAAACAAACTAGAAAAGCTCACCATTCTGTTAGTTTTATGGATGATGTATGGGCCAAAAAATATGTAAATTCCCCTCAGAAATGAGGGGTACCCCCAAGTCTGAGGTAGGCAATTTTTTCTAAGTCCATTTGGATCTTCTCCAGCCAAAAATCGAAATGTTCTGATGCAGTTTCAGACTGGAGAGCCTGTTGAAAACTCATTATCTTCAAATAGGATTACACTCAGTTAATATGAGAACATGCACATTACAGTATCACATAAAATCAAAAGTTCCAATTTGCTCACTACATGTAAATCCAATTCAAAATATTTCCATAACATATATCCGCTGGATGTTACACTATTTGTATGTCACTCTAGAATGGATTAACTCCATGACAGGCTAGTCTCAGTTTTTCTGCATTTGGTGTTTTTAAACAGTTTATATTTGTTATCATATCAAAGACAGGCTTGCAGTTTTCAAAAGGAAGAAGAGAACACAGCGCCCAAGGCTCTTCCAGCATTACATTTCTTATTCCATTTTATCTTTCTTGGTTTTGACTAATGTCAGTAACAGCTACTGGTAATAAACTGCTTGTTACAGCTTGCTCTTGCCTTCAAGCACTGGCTTTGATACATTGTCAGCCAATTGGAAGCATTTCCTGATTACATTTCCAAATTGCTTGTTTATTGATCGAAAGTTAATAAAGCAAAAGACAACTTTACAGCTTAAATTAAATGAAAGGTTCCTTTGATGTTCAAATTATCCAATCAACCAACGTGCAATGAAATGCAAGCATTTGAAAGTTTTATCTGGAAAGCAAAATGTACTAGATAATGGTTTCTAGCACAGCCGCTGTATCTAAGAGCTAATGAAAAATACCCGTAACTTTAGATTTCATTTATTTTCTGTTGAAAAGTAAATGACACTGAATTTTGTTATTTTTAGATAGCTGAAAACATGAAAGTGCAGATATTGTATATCTTTTTGACAAACTATAATTCCTACTACTAGGTGTATTTGGTTAGCTACAATAAACAAAGTAATATACATTATAATTTCCTCAGAGTCTGGCATTTGCTTGTCAATCTGTTTGCTTCTGGTGCTGTATTAAAACTGCTGTGCTCTGTCAACTATTACCATCTCATCCAAGAGGGTGCTGTAGCCTCTCTGGAATATTTGGCTGTGCAAGAGATGCCTTGTCTCCAAAAATGACCACAGGTCTTATTATCATGCTGCTTCTTCAAAAGCTTTTACTTACATAGTGATATTTATTTAAACCATCTAGACTTAACATCTTTGTGTTTTTCAGAGAGTCAGGCACTTCTAGTACTAAAAATTTGTCAGGCAATGATTTTCAGCACAGTTTAAACTGGAAAAACGGGAGTGGCTACAGTATGTGGTATGTACGGTAAGAACAAAATAACAAATAAGAGCAAATCTTAGTAAGTAAGCAAGAACGACACCAGGAGAGGTACAGCCACATTATAGCTCAGACCTCATTAGGAGATTTAGAAGTTTTATGGCAGAATAAACTTGAAATGGACACATTATACTAAAAATGAATGTGGGTAATACTTTCTATGCTTCATCCTACAATACTGTAACAGCATTTGGGTCTTTTAAGCTGAGAGCTGTATTTGTATATCACATCACTAGGAACAAACTTGTTTTAGCTGCACTAAAGCAATGAATGTGATACTTGTCCTGTCAAATAGTTATCAACCCTTTTCTGTTTTTTTGTTTAGAAGTTTATTATTTCATTGCGACGGCACTAGCTTTGCAGCAGTAAATGCAAGTGTAAAGGTACTGATGCACAAGGTCTCTACATGTCAGAATTAACATCTCTCTGTTCCTTGAAATGAAAAACCTAATTGAAATAGATTTGTAAAAGCTGGAACTCATTCTGCCAAAGACAGCATGTTGAATGTTTTTTGTCCTTTTGACACAACCCCACATACCATCTCTGAAGACCTTAATGTCAGATAAAGCTTACAAGCACAGCCAAAACTAAACAAAGAAATTTTTGATGTGATGATGATCTGATCATCAGAAAAGAAACAGAAATATGGATTTCATTTTATTTTATTAGTGTGGGTATAGAAGATGTTACTTATGTTGTAGAAGACCAGCTTCATTTGGTCTGTAGTTCATTTTTTTTTTCTCTTTCCTATTTCTGTGTATATAGAGAGATATACATTTAGAATAGTCTGTGTAAAGCAGAAATTGATTTATGTTAGAGTCCACTGCTGTGAATGCCAAACATAGTGGCCATGGTCCAGATTCAAGATTTACCAATTTTTCATCTTTTGTGAAAGGTGATTGACATGAAATGCAAGGAGAACAGGCAAACTAGCATTGAAATGGCAGCCCAAAATTAGAGTCACAACTATTCCTCACACAGAGCATTGGAGAAGATGGTGGTACCCACTAACTTTGGGCTGACTGCATGAGCATGGCATGCTCTCTCATTCTGCTCATGTACTCGCGCTTCCTAAGCCTCTGCTGACATCATCAATCTGCGAGCCTTCCTGTACCTCAGCCTTTACGGTTCCTTTTCTACCATCAGCAAACGTCAGATTCAACAAGATACAGCCTGCGAAGCAATTGTATCTGGCAGTTCTCGTGAATATAGCATCTCTTGGACATGTGAGGCGCTGCAGACATGCAGCAAATGCCTTCATATAGCGATCAACGTCTGCACCCAGAAAACTAAGCCGACAGGTACAACTCTGAAAATACAGGGATAATTTTTTGCTGTTTTCTCCACAACAGAAGAGAGGGCAAAAAATAGTAATGACAGTCCCAAATCAGGAGCTGGCTATTGCTTTTTATTTAATACTTTTTACTAATATAAGGGTATTTTATCTGCACTCTGTTCATCAGCCTTTACAGCTCATGTTTTCCAAATTGTTCTTCCAAGAAAAGAAGGAATAGAAAGCAGAAAACTTACCTTTATGAATGAAAATTTACACACACATGTAATATGATGTCTGAAACATAGCTCTTAAGAAAAAGGGGCAAATATCACAAGATTTGGGATTAACCAAAGAAAAATGAAAGCACTGCAAGCAGCATGACTTATTTTGTGGATTTCCCTTAGAAATAATTTTTTTTTTTTGTGGGCTGAGTTCTTCAGATGATGGCAATATTGAAATCTACCCAGTGGGAGCTCTAGAAAAATGTTCTGAGACTCATAACCTCATTTGGAAAGTTAAGCTTGATTTGGGGCATTGTTCCTTTCATAACAACTTGGGGTTTCCATTAATTTCTCCTTTTGTTGGAATCAAAATGTATCAGAAAAGAACCTTAGAAATAAAATTACTAGAATGAAGTGGAGTTGGCTTTAAGTTTTTGGTTGTGTTTTTACCCTATTTTAGATAATAGATTAAGTCACTTAGTCCAGGAGCTCCTTTTCATGTCAAAAGCTCTATTGGCTGATGTGAATGAGTCATTTTCAGCTAAATGAATCCTAAGCATCCATACTCTTTTTAAAAAAAAGATAAATAACCCTGTGGATGTTTAGCTACCAAATATTTTTATTGTTAATAACTTCACAGTGGCAGTACTGTAATTAATAGAGAAATGTAGGTTTTTCTACTTGAAACTATGGGTATATTTTGCACACCAATTTCCCCTTACAGCACATTTCACACTGTCCAGTCTACATCTATCCGGTATAAGAATATATCCAAAACCATGAATCCAGGTCCTTAATCACTTTCTAACTTCACTAATCTAATATAGCACTTTAGGAGTGTTTATTTTTAATGACATAAAAGTGCAGGAAAATGTTCTATAATATTCACATATTTCCTTATTCTGGTCTTCTGAGTTTTAGGAGCCATGCATTTTTTAAGGATCTTTGCATTTGTTGTGTGCAACTTTATACTTACAGTTCTAAATAATTTTTAGCAGATACTGCATTTTTAAGAATAAACTATTTAAATGCGGCAACTTTTTTTTTTTTTCCCCAGGATTAATCTCACCCTTAACCAATCTTCCAGCAAATGATTCCCCTCTGAACCACAGATCAACCATATATTAGATTTAATGGTGTAGTTAGATTTCATTCTAAAACAAGCGCAATACTAGAGGCAATCTGAAACTCAGGCCATTAATTGGATGCTGATTTTGTTTAATTTTAGTGAAAGTAAACTGCTGAAGTACTGACAGAAGACAGAAACTACTATATGCAACATTAACCTTTCTCCTGCCATGTAGGAGATGTGCCTTGGGGTAGCCACTTTAAGGTATTGACTTAGAATGTTGTCATTAGAAAGTTGTAGGGGCAAAGTCCAATGCACTCTGGGTGCACAAAGCCACAGGCTTGTCCTTTTGTTTGATCTGTAGTGGCTGGAAATCTTACATCACTCAAAGAGTTAACCTGCTTAGACACATTCGTGAATTTTAGCCACAAGGGACTTTCGTTTGCATCTAGGCAATTCTTTTAAAAACCTGCTGTCTCCAAAAAGGCTTCAGCCATGCTGACTTGCAGGCTGTGCAACGCTATAACCCACAGACCCCTCGCTCCAGCTCCTCCTCCTCCTTACTGTGTAAAGGGGAGTGTAAACAATATTTTTATTTTAAAGACAGGGCTTCATGACTGCTCCTGTACTGCGTAGCTATTTAGCCACTATGCAGTACCAGGCAAAGGTATTTCTCTTGTCTAATTTGTCACATAATCACCACAGAACACTCAGTCCTTCAGAGGGCTGAAGGAGTCTGAGCTGTCTAATAAATTCACCCTTTGCACAGAGAAAATGTTTCACAATGAAATAATAAAATGAGGTTTCAGTTAGGAAAAAATGAGATAAACTTGTGTAGCAAATAAGTAAAGATTATACACGTAGGCAACCCACTGATCAAATATTTCTTAGGGCTATCGGGAATCTATCAAGGATACTGAGCCAGTTAGATAAAGAAATTACTGAAGAGTGATTTACTGAGTTGTTTAAGAGTCATGTTAGAAAGATTATTTTGCTCACAGCAATGTGCTAGCTCTGTTTTATTTAATGATTAGTTAAAAGCTGTGGTAGAATATCGCATGTATATGGGAGCTTCAGTCATTTATTTAACTGTTAGTTATGCTTACCTCTGCACTGTCAACCTGAAAATATTAATCATGCTATCAAAAGCTTAGCTTTACAAATATTTCCTCTACTCAGAGTCAGCATTAAAGCAATACTGTACATTAAAGGAAACACCAGCATGTCTCAGAACATTACCATTTTGGTAGGAAACTTCTGTCATTTGGACATTTGAATCACTGGAGATCTGGCCAGAATGGATCTGAAAGGATTGTCTGTATTTTGAGTCCCAGGAGCCAAGAAATAAGGATAATTGTGATATTGATTGATTTGTCTTTGACATATTCTGAGCATCTCCATTGAGCAGGCAAGAGGACAGTGTGCTACAGAGAATAATGCCCGACTGGTAACTCCCTATGCTGACTGTGACCCCTTTCTGCAGATCACTCGTATCCTGAGCTCTGCAAATTCAGAGCTGCAAGGAATGGCCACTCTCAAGAATCAGCATTTCCCTCCTCAGCACTTCCCTGTATGAAGTCAATGCCATCTTCCTCTTTGCTGCTAGATGCAGAGGGGAGCCTTTGGCCCTGATTAGTACCTATGATTTCAGAATTTCTGAAATGAATCAGTCTCTTTCCATCGCTACTTGCAGTTAATGCTTCCCTTCACTTCTATGTTTCATCGTGCAAAAGGACAAGGGGGAATTTAAATTTGTGTCTATTTTTTAATAAACAGCAGACGTTATTTTTTTCTCCTTCTGCTTCAAAACCTTAACATTTTCCTGAGTTTTTTGAAAATTAATTCCACACTAGTTTCCTGAAATAAAGGAATCTAAAACCATGAATGTTGGTTTTCAGTCTTCAGTCTTTTTATTTTCTTTCCCAGCATAAGTTGAGACCTGAACTTATTTGAGATCATGTTAAAAAAAAATTTAACAAGACATACTTAAAAAAAAAAAAAGAGAAAATGAATTTGCCTGTCTGCAAATGTAACTCATAACTAAGAAGTAAGTATTAGCATGTTTGTTTCCCACAGAGCGCTCAAGTAAAAACACTCAGTTGCCAAAGACTCCTAATGATTTCTGGTAAATCATTAACAGGTAAGATTAGCTAAATTCTGGATACATCCCATCTTAATCTTCATGATGTGAGCTTCTGGATTTTCAGGGGTTAAAGGTGAGGAAGGCATTAACTCCGATTTAGGAGCCATTTTTCTTCTAACTCGCTTTTTTTTGGCTCAGACTCTAAGCAATGATGAAGCACAGGGGCAACTTTCACACTTGCCCATATTTGCAGTATTAGTTTGTTAACTTTATACAGGTGAGCATGCTCATTACCAGCAAAATCATAGGAAGGGATCTCAGAAGTTAATTGACACCAGCGTTGCAGCAAATCAACTTAAATAGCAAACATACATAGTATAAGCTCTGGAATGAATGCACTCTAATAACAGATATTTCCAGGCTCTGGATTATGATGGATGTACCCAGCAGGGATAAATTACTTCTCTCCACAGCATGACTGTGCCTAGGAGACACATGCTCTGCCTTGTGTACTTTTATCTTTCACTATACTTCACAGAATCAGAGCAGCACCAACATATAAATGTTCTTGTTTTCTTGCCCCACATAAAAGACAACATGCCACTACCCTGTTCTTTGCAACACAGGGCTATACCCACTGAACTGGATGCCCATCTTCACAGGCAAGTGCACAAGCGCATTTCATTTTGCTGTTAGGTTCGCTCTGCTGTGTTTTAGTTATTCCCTTGGGGCTGGTATCTAACATAGGGGAGCCTGACAGTTAATGGATGGTGTACATTCTGGCTTCCCGAGTCTGATCCAGCAAACACATATGCATAGTGGCTGAGCCATTTAAAAGCTAGCAATGGGGAAGGGAAGTCTGAGAGGTGATGTCTTTCTGCTATTACCGTTCCTACGTAGCCATGAGTGCTTAAGTTGTGTTTTCTTGCCTCTGGTTGGAAGGGTGAGACTAAGTTAAGAAAAGAAAAATATTGCTAGAGGCAGTGAAAATCTTGTACTTGCTGAGACCTTTAAAGGTGTGCAGTAGCCTCCCAAGAGAAATAACAAATGTCCCTTTGCTTGCAACATGTACGTTTAGAAAGTAAAGAATGTGACAAAATGTGCAAGAATGAATCATTGTCTATTCTTAGGAAGACCTAGGTGCAATAACAAGCCTTCCCCATCTTCTAGTTTTATGATGTTAGTTCCTATTTGTGTATCTCTAGATTTAAGAGTCTTGTTAGTCATCCGTTCTTAAGGACATAATGTACTTTCTCAGTATTAGTAGGTAGAATGACAAATCTCACCTTTTAGTTTCCAATACTACATTATTTTTGTGACAACTTCCACTTTGAACAGGCTTCTAACACAAACTCTCAGTGTCTTGGGTCATAAGACAACTAACTTCTGTCACAGGTAAGGAAGAAATTTTCCTGATTGTACAGCAATCGTCAACTACAGAATTGCTCGAACTTTCCTTTAAAGCATAGGGTAAAACCTGGCTTTGCAGAACAATCAATTAAAACCAGTTACAGTCATGAACGAGGTAATACAGGAGGCTGGACTTACGAGTAATACCAATAGGGTCCTCCTCCATCTAGGCAACAAATTTTTCAGTTGTATCTTGGGTTTTTGCAATGGGGGCATAAAGAAAGAGTTGGTAGAAAATAGCCTAGCATCAAATGATCACCAATTTATTCAGTTTAATTAACTGGAAGAGAAGTAGCTTGGGGGGGTTGGGGGGGCTGCATCCTTTCCCATTAGCGCCACTCGCTGCGGCATGGGCACCAACTCACGTGCTGGCGCAGCAGCTGCAGCATGATGCGGCCACCACCCCCACCAGCACAGCTGCATCCAAGCTTGTAAGGATCTCAATTTCAAAAGGATAAACTTTGAAAAATTAAGGAAACTAGTTAATGAGGTCAACTGGATTAAAGAGCTTAGGGATTTTAATGTGGAGAAGGCGTGAAATTTCTTTAACTCAAAGGTGTGAAAACTGTCTGGAACTTGCATCTTAATCAAGGGGAAAATCTTGTAGGGAAGGGCTCCAGAGCTGACTGGATAAATAACCACTTCTGAAAGGGCAGGAGAAATAAGCAGATAGCCTAAAGGGATAGCGAGTATTCTATGTCTGAGAGGCCAGGAAATAGAGAAGTAGAGATAACTGCCAAAAGTCAGACTGAATTAGACCTTGTAAATTAAAACAAACAGCAAAAAGGTTTTTTTTTTCCCCCAGCCATGTATGTATAAATATAAAAGAGAACAGAGAAGGAGAAGCTCAACCGCAGTGTAATGAATAGAGGGTCAAGAATAAAATGGTTCATGTGCGGCATCAAATTTAAATCAAATGTATTGTTTTCTGTAAGGACAGAAGTGCTGACTATGGGGGGTGAGGACAGGCTGGAAATTAGAATATCCAGGCTGAAAATAAGGCTAAAAGCCCAATGCAAGTACGTCACATAGGCCTAAGCATTTCCGTCCCAAAACCACCCGAATAAGTAAGTGCATGAAAGTGCAGGTACAGTGGCAGTGATCTGAGTGCATCTGTCAAGTGGAGTGACAAAGTTCCTGACAGGGATCAGCAAATAGACCACTTATATTTTAGATGATGGTGAGGACGTAGAGTAGCTTAAACACTGGAGGCCCATTAGTCTGATTGCAGTATTACACAAGGCTGTAGGGAAAGTCTTGAAAGAAAAATTAAGAAACAAGGGATAACGCATAAAACACAACATGGACTTTCCAAAGGGATGTCTTGCCAGACTAACTTGATCTGTTTCTTTGATAACTGATTTCCTAGACAAGGGAAATGCAGTAGGTCTAACCTATCTGGAGTTCAGTAAAGAATTTGATTTAATGCCACTTGCAAAGTGGTTCAATGAAGTTTAATAAAATGTACGTAACCAGGCTCCCCAAAATAAGAAAGAATAAATATCAGTAAGTCTGACACAAAAGCAACCTGCTCTCCCTTCCCCCTTGAATCAGTTCATACTACTGGAAAAAGCAAAAATAAACTAAAACCATCATACTTTAATTTTGTTTTGCACTGTAACACAGAGCTAACTGATATTGAGAGAAATGTGTGTTGCATTAACCAATTTCATGTTATATTTATTAATGCACTAGCTGGACACAATATTGCTTGTTTTTCAGTAGAATTAATGAAAGAAAATGAAATTACATCATTAGAAAAATATGTTCATTTTAAGTGCATCATATGGAAAATAGGAGAAAAATGGTTATCTACCCCAGTGCCCAAATTAATCAAGCGTAGTAATAGATTGCAGAAAATCCATGTTTTTGTTTAAATGTATTAACTAGAGAGGCCAACTGAGATTAGTGTAGGCAAGCCATCCCTGGACACTGTCTCATTTACAGTACTGCCTTGGAGAATAACGTGCTGTTGCATATCTCTGTGTTGTTGACTATGGTTCCACTCACTCTCCAGCTGGGAACATGTGCTCAATTTTTTATTGGTAATGGGTGTTTTCGTGCTTCTACTTTCTCTGTTTACCTAGGTGTTTGTGTGAAGTCTATCTAATTTATGGTTGGAGGATTGATTGTGCTCAGAAGAGTTCTAAACACTTTTGGTGAATCAGTCATGTTCCTTGGTTAAAAAAAAAAAAAAGAAAGAAAAAAGAAAAAGAGAAAAAAAAGAAATAAAAAGAAAACAGAAGAAAGCCTCTATGTGTGTAATGTTACTTCTCATAAAGAGTCTTTTCCCTCCCTTTCCCGTATTACTTAATAGTGTTTGGTATATCTGCATTTTTAAAAGCCTGGATTTGGGGAAATAGCCAGTAGTATTGTGAAATTTACCTTCCTTAGCAACAATTCCAGAAAATAGATCCCTAAAGAGTTTTTATCCTGCTATAGTCTCCCACATATGGAAGAGAAAATGTGATGGGGAATCCTGAATATTTTTAAAGTACTTAAAGCTTGCTAAAACACTTTGCAATTCACTTGCTTGCTGGAGATGCTCTGATGCAGATTATGTTTCAACGGATAGTGATTTGAGAATAAATACTTGGCAAACAGTTGCGAGGCAGAGATGTGAAACAATCATAGCCTTGGCTATTGCATTAGCCACATTTTAATGATTTTTTTCTTTCAGAGGGAAGCTCAGCAAAATTATAATTTCTTTAATAAATAATTAACAGTGTATTATTTCAATAAATAAATTAGTGTTTATATAGTAAAGAATACAAATGTTTTGTGCATACATTCTGACCTACTTCTCCAGTCCTTCTTGGCTGTTTCCCAAAGAATTATTTTTAAAAATTAATGATGAACATCAAAATATTTCTGTTTATAACATCATATCAACGGTAGTTAAATCTATAAAATAATTCAATCGTTTATCCTTCTTATCTTGGGAATGTTTAATCAAGCTTGATATTTGCTTTAAATTAGCACTGTCAAATGTACATTTGTATAAAATCTCCCAAATCATGAAAGATTTATAATTTGAAATGTATTTGGATTATTCTCTAGTTAATCAGCTAGATAAAAATTAGTGGTACTGTAACTAGAACAATTAATTGGATTTAAAAATTAAAAAATAACTGGCACATGTTACTTCATGTACTGCTTCACTTTGGAAACACAAATAATATCTTAACTACATCAAAGGAGTTTTGTGAACTGTTCACTAAATCCTAAATCCCTTATTTTGTCTTTAACAGGCAAAAGTTGTATTTTTTCTAAGGGAGTTTTAAACCAGAAAGGGAGGAATAGATTCTTCAGGTAATGATTCTACAAAAGTATTTATGTGTTACAGCTCAGTAAAACACATATGCATCAAACTACAGATGAAACTTTAAGTATAGAGAATTTCGTATTTAGTTTAAGTTTAGGAGTGGGTACTCCTTTATCTGACTTTATGTTAGAGGTTTCCAGGAGGTGAGGGCTATCTACAGAATATACTAACTTTGCTCTGTACATTATTTTAGTTAAAAACCCTTATGTGCTTAGCATCATTAATGATCAAAATCAGCTTGTAAGTAAAGCACCAGTGGATGGACTTTGCTGTACATCCCTGAGAAATGACCTACTGATGACTTGCAGAGAGAGCCCGATGATCAGCATACCCTGTTTCTGTGAGGGCTGGGCTGGACTGGTAGGGTAATGGCAGCATGGAAAGCTTCAAAGACAGTACTACCCATTTCTGGGCTGTCCAGAAGAGTTAGCCATGGAGCAGGGAGTTTAGTGTCTGGCAGGTAGACTCAAGGGGAAAAAGGAGGTTTAGAAGGGAGGCACGTGGCTGTTCTTGCTTGGGAGAGACTAAAGGAGCTGGAAGGTATTGGCATGGGGAGGAGAGGCTTAAAAATATCCTCTGCTCTTTATACTGAAAGAATGCCAGAATTTATAGGTTCCGGAGGTTTTGGGAAAGACAATGAAGAAAAATACTGACAGGAGAAAGTAAATAAGATGGTCTTACATTTGAAGCCTGATACTTTTCCCAGATCCCGGTGTCTCTCATGCCAGCCTGCATATCACTGGACTGTGAATATACTTCCGAGTGTCTCACTATGCATTTGTTTAAAGGAAACCGTCAGGGGAGCTGCCATTTGGGTGAACAGGACTTCGGCCTTGGTCAGGGTTTCAGGAGACCACTGTGACAGAAAAAATCACTGATGTGCCGCATCTCTTGTGTTCTCCAGGACTGTTGATATTTCTTGCTGCTATGAGCAAGTATTAATTTATTATCCTTGTACTCCACTGAACACCTCAATCTCTTTCCTTGTAGTCCAGAATGTTAAACTGATAAAACGTAGGTCTCCTCATTCACAGCAGGACGTGCTTTACTCATTCTAGCAGGCTAGCTGTGCTTTGTGCTTTTAAATTATTTAAACCTGCCAGATAAGTCAGAATCTGTTTCATCTGAGCCTTGTCTAGTACACTATTTTTTTATCTCACAATACTGCCATTAGTCATCACAGGCAAGCTTACAGGCTAATACAGCCCTTCATTCACCTTCTGGCGCTGGAAATGCTGCCTTGGGCCTTCTAGAACATTGGAAATTCTTCAGAGACCTCTTCCAGTCCTCCAAGGCAGTTCAGAAAATTCTCTGGAGATTTGGGGAATCAACAAGAAAATATCATGTAAGATAGATGGAATTTCCTATAATCATTATGTATACTGGGCAAGCTTTCTGCAGTCAGGTCTAGGTTTCATAACGTGAAAATGACTGTGGATTTTCATTTGTGAAAGTACGTTAAATATTCACAATGCCAACTAAAATGGATTTTTCTGAACCCCTAAAGAAAACAAGCGCCTGTAATAATAATGGCCTTATACTATTGAAATGATGGAAATAAGGATCTGGCTTTCCTGAAGGAGCAAGGAGAAGGCTGAGTTGTTGCAAGGGATATCATCTTACAGCCACAGCAAACTTAAATAAGGCAAGGACCCCACCAGGGTCCCTTTGCACTGCTCTGGTAGTGTACAGGAACTATAAACCTGTCCTAAGAAGGCAAGGGAGAATTTTTGGATTGTGCAGTATGGCCAGGCAATGGGAGGTATATTACTATGCTGCTCTCCTCTGACTGGTGAAATGGCTCCTTAGTGGACCCAGGAAGTCTTGAATATTGAGTGTGCAATTCAGATCATCTTCTTGCTCCTTGACTAGTGGAATTATGTCTTGTACATTTACAGTTAATGCCAATGCCTTTTTCCTGGCTCTGTGATCTCATGTGCTATTGATATGGACATCTGGATGTCCAGATACATCTGGACAGATGAAAGATGCCCTCCTAGGTGCCCAGGTCCACAGCTGCAGCCCAGCACACATACCTCTGCCTTCCCATGTGGTCCAAGTGCAATCCTAGCTCAGCCTTCAGAGTCAAATGGCTTGAAGAAGTCTATCAAATGGTGTTGTGAATTGCAGTGAGGGCTGAAGTTGTCTCTAAGCAACCTAAAACCCTGGAAAATCCCAGGGGACACAAAATAATTTCTATCTACTTTCTGGTTCTCTACCCAAAAAAACTGATTGGTTTTTTCTCTACCCAAAAAACCTGGAAGGGCTGTGCCTACAAAATGGAAAGCTGCAGTCTGGCCAACCTGAAATATCTATGTCCTGCCTTGAAAGTATGGTGTTGCGACATGGTGGTGCCTGCTGAAGGCACACACTTGCAAGGAGCAAGGGAAGGCAAATCGAGGATGCAGTGTTTGTCCTGAGCAATCTGATCTGCTCACAAGAGGAAATCATGCCCACAGCAGGAAAATGCCTTGAAAGAATTTTTCAGATACCTTGAGAAGGTGCTTTATTAGTTTTGTGGAAAACTAGTTTTATGCTCGGATCTGCATGAGGTTTCAAAAAGGATTAAATAGGAAAAACTTAGCGCTACCATGCTAGGTGAGGGCTGCCACATCCTCAGATGTGCTTCTCCTCTCCTTCCTTTTCTTGAGTGTGAAGGATTACCACCTGCAGACAAGCTGCCCTTCAACCCCTTCAGCTTTGGAGGGCCCCCACACGCCTCCCTGCCCTTCCCCAGGGGTCAGCTGCGTGTTGCATGGAGGAACTTTGCTGGGTGTCCCAGGCTGGCTGACCTTGTGGGTGTCGCTGGAGTTGGAAGGCACAATATAAACTGAGGAGAGCTCTGGCCCTCTTGTACTTCAGGCAATATACAAATATCCATGCGTATCCTCTACTGCTGGAAAAGAAAAGAAAAATCTCACACTGTCCTGTTGGTAGAGTGCCATTTGGGGTCTGCTGATCTGGCAAGCTGTATTTTTCATGGCAGTGAGTTCTCATGCATTTTATCAATTTAAGCGTAAAGAATGCTGGAGGTTGGTTTGGGTTTTTTTCCTTCATTTTCCTTGTTTTGGCTTCCTAAAAATCCAATGAATTTTTTTCAAAGGCAAGATAGAGGTTCATGTTTCTGAGATCAACGGCAAGATACAACGGTTCAGTTTTCTTCCTGGTGTGTATTTGCTCTGTGGTATGGCAACCACTGCACCACAGCTGCTTCCCAGCACTGCTGCTCCCCAGACTTTCCTTATTCCTGGCCATCTCTTACTAAAACATCTCATCTTAGTAGGCCCCAAAAATGAGAACATTCCCACTATTTTTTTTGTTCATGTAACTGCAGGAGGGAGGGCTGTACATCAGCAGCAAGAGGCTGCAGTACCAGTGCTCAGGAAATACCACAAAGCAGAAATATTTACCTACGACGCAGACACTGGTGCTCTGTCCTCATCACAGCAGCTTGGGCTAGAGACCAGGACATGGCACACATTCTGTCTCTTCCCAGGGGTATTAAGGTCAGAAAACAAAATATGAGCTTGAAAATTAAGCTTTGGAAAGAGGGACTGAGAGGTGACTTTCCATCTCCTGTCCCCGTCCTCTCCGCTTCACTATCTGAGCACCCAGATCTGCTGTCCTCCACTGGAGGAAGGACTCTGCAGACCAGGGGGTTTCTACCACTGTGTTATACTTCAGACGTGGTGCAGAGTTCTCAGCTTTCAGCGAGAAGTTATTAATGCTGTGACATTTGTGCTGCAGCCATCGATCAGCTATGGTGTGATTTTCTTAGTGATTTCCCGGTCAAGCAATCCCTAGATAATTTAAGAAAACATGACATAGTTGTGCTTCTTTTTGCTGCTCACGTGACATGATTCTTTTATTGGCAAGGATAAAATCAGCACCAAAACACACCCACAGTTCTTCACAAGTTTTGGAGATAAATGTATTTTTTGTCTGTGATTTTTTTTATTTCACTAATGTGTCTATAAAGGCAGGTTTTATTCCCTGGATGTTGTATGTGTTATCTCTCTATCAGACCAGCAGGCCTATGTTACTGTTGTGGTTTAACCCCAGCCGGCAACTAAACACCACGCAGCCGCTCGCTCACTCCTCCCCCCACCCAGTGGGATGAGGGAAAGAATCAGAAAAAAAACCCCGTGGGTTGAGATAAAGACAGTTTAATAGGACAGAAAGGAGTGAAAAACAATGATAATGATAATAATAATATGACAATAGTAATACTAAAAGAATTAAACTATACAAAGCAAGTGGTGCACAATGCAATTGCTCACCACTCGTTGACCGATGCCCAATTAGTTCCCGAGCCACGATCCGCCCCTCCCGGCCAACTCCCCCAGTTTATATAATGGGCATGATGTCATACGGTATGGAATATCCCTTTGGCCAGTTTGGGCCAGCTGTCCTGGCTGTGTCCCCTCCCAGCTTCTTGTGCCCCTCCAGCCGTCTTGCTGGCTGGGCATGAGAAGCTGAAAAATCCTTGACTTAGTATAAACACTACTTAGCAACACCTAAAACCATCAGTGTGTTATCAACATTATTTTCCTACTAAATCCAAAACACAGCACTATACCAGCTACTAGGAAGAAAATTTACTCTGTCCTAGCTGAAACCAGGACAGTTACCTCTGTGGGTTTGGATCTCAATTCATATTTTAAGTCTCACTAAAATTCAGGGCCTCTGGGCAAACTTGGGTTTGGGTTTTTCTGGTGGCCATGCCTGTTTCCCTTTTTAGAGAAAGAACAGCTCAAAATCTATATACAATTAGATTTCCCAGCGTGAAGCTTAGCTTTCTTTCCAGTCTCCATGCTAGTGGTATTTTGATATTGGGTTCTGCTTCTGTTGTAATTCATAGGCTGGACAACATCAGTCATCCACCAGTCATCTTTATTTATTCTTTATTTTGTTCTTGTTTTATTGGACCTCTTTGCATTTGAAGGAGAAAGAAGGTGAGCTTTCAAACACCAGTCAGTCTTTACCTTTATTATCCACCTCCACATTTCATCTGGTACTTCTAGTTTTCATCAAGGGAAGAGGTATAACGTATGTACCATCATATATGAAAAAAGAATCAAAAAGTGTGTGGCAGTGGTAACCTGTAGGCTGAAAATATTTTTGAGGCCTATTTATATTTTGAAAATATATTGTCCAAGGCAGTGGACATTTACCTGGGCTGTTTGTAGCAGTGAGCAGAGCAGTGTGGTGGTTGGGAATGGACCGAACAGCCTGCAGAAGCTGTTGGTACTCACACATGCTGGAAGAGCAAGTGGGATGAGGAACACCAGCCAAAAAGTTGCAGGGTAGATATCCCTGACACAATTGCACAGCAAACTCAGAAATCAAACTTATCTCAGAGCTCATACAAAGCGTGCTTAGTTCACAGTTTTCAAGATAAATTATTTCAGCTGTTTAATTTGTTTTTTGTTATTTCAAATTAATTTAAGCAAAGGTTTTCATCTGAGGAGCATGCACCGTCAAATGAAAGCAAAACTTTACCTACGTGGTTCCAGAGGAGATTAAATGTTTTCTATTTTATAAAAATACAGTGCTAAAAATGTTTATTTCTTAATACTCTGTTGCCCATAAAGTAACAAACACAACTACGGTATTTCAAAGTTTATTGCTCTGGGTAGGCTCGGATAAAAGGCCATATGTTTCTAGCAGGGTCTCTTCAGACCAATAAATGTAATGTTGCTTTGCTCATTCAGAGCAGTGAGATTCAACTGTATAACCATTTCAGTTTACTACAGAAGCTTTTACTGTAGAAACACACTTTTATCCATGGGGGTACTTGCTTTGTTTCCATAATGCTAATAATGTCTTCCTTCTTTCTCAGAGTGTTTAAAGATGATTATTACAGCTGGCTGGCACTGCTTCTGAATGCCAAAGCCTTCTCAGCCTTCTTAAAAATTCTGCATTGGGTATTATTCATTTAGTTTTTAATTATTAGCATTTATATCTGTTTTTATATCTTTTGCATATCACTCAGCTGTTCAAAGGGAGTATTCCCACGCTGCCGGTCTGAAGAGCTTCTGTTTGAAGGCACCGGCAGCCCGGGGAATCCTCCCATACGCTGTCTGTGGCCAATCCTAAGAGCTGACAATTGGGTTCTGCCAGCGCACATTAAACTGATACCAATTTGGAGTCACTTTATCTGTGATCTTAAAATAATGAGCTCAAAAATATTATTTCAGTGTCTTTCTAACAAATGATGCTTGCTTTGGTCTCTCTGCTATTTCTTTTTACTCATATACACTTTATTTTCTGTTACATATTTACCCTTTATGGCCTGATACTCTATTTTCCAAATAAGCCGAAGGCTGTTGTGATTGCTATGTCTGGGAACCTCCTGCAGAGGTTGCTAGAGAGATAAAGTGCAATTACCAGCATTAGCTGGATAAGATAAAAACTGTGTTAGATGACATCTAGAACATTTTTCAAATAAATTACTCAGCATTTCCACTACCCCCTCCCCAGTTTCTTTGTACTTGGAGAATTTCATCCATAGCTTAAATGGGATGTAAACAAAATTTTTGTGACTTTCTCTCTTGGTTTCAGGGTCAAAATTAAATTCCATTTTTTAAAATTGACCTTTTGCTATATACCTATGCATTTTTGAATCTCTAAGGATAATCTCTCTGCCAAGTCTTGATTTCCACTGTTCTAGCTTATGCTACCTTCTTTTGTTCTCATTTTCATTTTGTTTTCTAAAGAGTCTGTTCACATTATACGTGTTCATGCTACATGTATGGGAGATCCAGGAACTTTAAAACCTACTGAACTGTTTCAATGCATATCTGCAAATGCCTACTATCTTCATCAAAATACTTAAGACAGATCCTGGTAATTCCTCTACTGCAGAAACAGTTGCAGTGTTAAATTTAATTTGTATTAGACATCAGAGAATCAACAATTAAGTTGTGGGAAAGAGGGAAAGAACTTTTTCTAAAGATTAAGGACTTCTATAAAACTGAAGTTTGCACTGTACTACAAATCAAACAATCCGATCTTCAGTTACGTTTCTCTGTCCTGTGTATTTTTTATTTTCTATTGGAGATCATATCTTGACGTACATTTTTGTTATGATTAGGTCATTTTGCTGTTTTCTCCCATCTGGATTATTTGATATCTAGCCTTGGCTTACACTGCAGCCTTAATATAATTAACTAAAAAATGTCAACCAACACAATTTCTTTTGAAAGCAGTCTGTCTTAGTTCCACTGTTCACATAACTCCTTAGTTCCTTCCATTTGGTTTCCAATTTCCTCTAGCCCTTGAATCCTCTAGCCCTTGGGTATCTATGTGGATATAAATCACATTATCATCTGCAGACTAGAAAACCTTTTCTGTATGATAGATATTTTGTTCTAGACATGCTATTTGACTTGAAAAGTTGAATAGCGCGTCTGATGTTTAACACAAGGTAAGTTTCTGCATGGGTGTTAGTTCAGAGGAGTTAATGAACCACAAACGTGCACACCTGTATACCAAATACTCATGTGAACTGAACTTATTCTACCTTGCCCCACTGATTCTGTCTGCACGCTTCCCATCCTTCTTCACAATGAAATATATTCAAAACTTAAGTTTATGTGATTTTTTTTAAATGTCTTTGTCCTGTCTGGTAGAAAATTTTTGACCAGCTACAATTAGTGACTGAACTTGCAGAATAGCATACTGCCTGTGTTTTGCTTCTTGCTTTCTTGTAGCTTTTTTACCTAATGATAGAGCGTTCTGTGGAACAGAATAGTACTCTGTGATTTCAGAAATTTTTTTGTGGGTGTTACTGCCTGCTGCAGTTGCTGTGCCTGCATAATGAACTGCAAAAGCCCCACTGTGTGGGTGCAGCATAGGTCAGCAGAATTAGATTTTCTGTTGATGAAGTTTCACCAGTTTCCTGAAAGTAAGTTGAATGCACTTCAAATAGTAAGGCTCTGTCGGCTGTGGGGTTTCATTTTTAGGATTTTGTTCCCCAAGCACACCTGTAACAGTAGTACATTCATGTAGCCTTGCCCTTTTTATTTACTGTCATTTAAGTGGACCTATTTAAAAAAACTAAACCTGGCTAGAGTAAACATCAGCCATGGCCAATCTTTGGTGCATTTCTTTGTACTTACAAAAGAAACATCATTAGAAACGCTTGTAAGATCAAAACTTAAAGTCTTTGCATTATCTTACAGATATCTCAGGTGGTTTCATGTTGCTCAGAAAGCTCATAGGGGTGTTGTATGGACACGATCCAGTTGCTGGATTGCAATGAAAGGTGCTTGAGTATCTGGCACGTGCCAATGAAATGGTGTAGAACCCCATTCTTTCTTTCTTGAGCCACTAAGTGCTATTTTTGTCTTCACAACAGGTAGCTCTTCTGCTTTTTTGTACGTCATGGAGATAATTTTTCAAAAGAAAGATCCTAGTCAGATGCTAATTTCATTATTTCCATTATTACTTTTATCACCCTATGACATTTCAATATCAATCTGAAATGTTTTGTAACCTTGAGACAAGTGACACTGTGTAGCATCTTTCAAAGGAGACAAATCAAAAATTAAGTGTAAGTATTAATTTTGTAAAAATTACTTGAAATGTTGTTTTAATAGTTTTGGATACATGCTGTTGTTTTTACCTGGCTGCTTTCAGTGGCTGCAATGTTGGAAAGGGAACAAATGTTGAAGCCTTCTTTACAAGTCCTTGAAATCTTTGGCAGTCGTGCCAAATCAGATTCTGTAGCGAAAAAATGCACATATATTGTACCATATGTTATCTCTGGTACATATAGACATCTAGATATAGTAGAAAAGAATGTGTACTTCACGTCCATACAGCAATGATTTCCTGAACGGGAGAAAGGGTACCTAGAGAAGCATATGGTACTTCCAAATTTCTACTCTGATATGTCTAATTCCATTGTGGACATTGATAGAGAGGAAGATGGGGAAAGATCAATTTACGTACCACTTCATAGGATATGAAGAATACTGGTATACTGGAGTTTAAGAGAGTATTTGAGTTCAGGATACTCTAACATGAAAAAGTAAGAGACGTGGTACAAAGCTGGTAGAAAGGTGAAAGCCAGCAACATGTAGAAAAAAAAAATACCTCTGAGAGGAACTGGTTCAGAAACATCATTTACTGTGCCTAGTTAACTTACTAGTGCTTTGAAAATCTGAAACGTGTGATGCACACCATCAGATAGGGGATTTCTTAAATTACAGTTGTATGCTAATTACTTACTTTAGGCAGTGGTTTGTCTGAAGCAGTAAATGATCCTAGACTTTTTGTCTTAGCAAGAAAAAAATCTTACCACTAAAATGTTGGGGACTGTTAGTCACCAGTGCAGGAATTGCCACTTTTCTAAACCTTGAATAGAAATGAATTCAATAAAAAGAGACATAATGACAGATTTATAAAAGCAACGTTCCTTTACATAATGGATTTTCTATTCTAATGTTTCTTTACTGTAATCCTTTAAAATTATGCAAAAAATTTATTATTTAAGTGATAGTAAAGAATTCATTAAAAGATTAATAGTTCTGGTTTACCAATTCACTTACCAGGTCACTTAATTATTTAGTTCATTAATTCTGTAAATGTCAGACTTACCATGAACTCTAGTGATTTGCATAAGTAAGGTTATAGTTCTATGAGCAATTGTCATCTAACAACTTCAAACAAGAAGTTGGCATTATTTTTACATTTCAAATGAAAGAAGGTGTCTGTGTCTACACACACACACACACACACACACACATGTAAAGATGGGAAAACCAATCTAGCTAATTGATCTATTTGCACTAAGAATAGCTTGGGGGGGGGAATATTTTTTTCCAAAGCATCAAGAAGATAGCCTCCAAATTAGACTATATGAGTGGAACTTCTTTTAGGAGCCACATTTCCCATTAAAAAAAAATAAATCAGTCTTTGAAGGAAATATGAAGTCTTCTAAAGCTTCATTTATTTATTTATTAAAAAGTATTATTCATTGGAATAGTGAGATGATGTTTCATTGCAATTATCAAAAGGATTCTAGTACTGAGGCGATATTTCAAATAAAAAAACATTTATACTATGCTAATGTGATCCCAACACTAGTACATACATGTATAGATTTGTACATATACACACACATAAATATGTGTGTAAACATGCCTAGAGGTACAGAAGAAGTACTTGTAAGAACATTCGAATTAGTCTAAGTAGCCATTAGCTGTTATTTAATCTTCAGTAGTAGCCATCAAGGCAAGACACTGTACAGTATGGCACGATGAACCTTCCTTTTGCATAGGTGAAGTTTTCCATTCACTTGGTAAGCCTGAGTGGAGAACATCAATAGCTGGTCATTATGCACCATGTAAAATAATTTGATGCCCTGTGATGCATACAGGCTAAGTAAGGCCATCTTAAATAATTTTTATTGTGGAATGATTTCTTCCATTACAGATTCTATGCACTGTAAAATAGCATGGGGCTGTAACAGTCACAAGCCAGTGTGTACCCATGTATCTTGCTGCAGCGAATGGTTAAATGTGAAAATGAATCCTTTCTGGCAGGCTAAACTCACGGCCCTCTGTATTAGTGGCATCTGCTCTGGCACGTGAATCAGCCTTGCTTTTAGTGGGTGCATGCCAAGCAAGCACAGGTTTCTAGGGGGCAATACATAATCTGTTCAGACCCACTCCAACAGCTCCCATGAGTGGATCTATTAAGCACAATTAGTCTTGTAATTAAGGGCCACAGTATTAGACCCTTCAAGCATTTTTTTTTTCTTTTTGACAACACAGAATCAATCTTGTGACAGCTTCCCTGACATACAGTCTTAGATCTTGATAAACAAAGTGCGAGGATTATAGCTAACATGTGAAAGCCAGTAAAGCATGAGATGCTCTTACATCAGATAGACTCATTCAGATCTGTGGAGTGAATAGGTATAAATAGAAGGAGAATAAGTCAGTGTTATGTATACACAAAGGAGGTGTAAAGGTGTAAAAATGTGAGCTTTAGAGATAAGAATCTTTGGGTATTTTAACCTAAGACATTTGCGTGTGTCGGATATTTCCTGCTGGAATAAATTGCGTATTTTGCAGTGTCAGTAATTTTGGGAGCAGCAGTGTGAGTTTTTGTATGGTCTTGGGAAAGGCTCAATAGTTGTAGTACAAAGAAATGTAGAGTGGAAGTTTTGTGGATTAATCAGCTGCTGTGTGATTTCCTGGGATCCTCTGTGTGAGTTTATGGACAGAGAGATAGGGACTGGGCTGATCTCAGTGACTTTGGGACACAAATGGGCCATAAAACTCCTGTGTCCTTTAAAAAGTTTTATTATGTTAAAATGGGATCTTTAAAGGGAAATAGGTGAACAGAAAAAAATCAGTGTAATGTCATCTAATGTGAATCACCACAGAGCTGGCTCTGAGTAGGACCCAGAGTTTATAGACATTCAACAATGTTTGCAGACAAACCAAAGTGATCCTCAAAAAATGGCAGATGTCCTATAATCTGATCCTGTTTTACTTACAGCTAAAAGGTCAGGTTTTTGTCTGTTTGGTGGTGCACAATAGTTACTCAAATATTTTTACTAGCTCTGAAACCTTTTGGGGAGAAGAACACAAACCTAACCATACTGAAAAGCATTTAAAAGTGTTCAAACATGGTTACCTATAAAATACTGTAGCCAAAATAGTTTTAAATTTGCTGCCATATTTCATAGTTTAATCAATAATTTTATTGCTTAATTGGGCACTTGCTTTCAAACCCCCCCCCAAAAAAACTTTAGTGTAATAAAGACAAACCTTTATGACATTACATTAGTCTTTAAATCCCATAAATCTGAGGTCAGTTCAACTTGTCATGTATAACAAATCTGAAGATCCTGTACAAATTGACCACAACAGCAGATCGTAAAAATCACCACAAAATCTGATAGAGTATGACAGCACTAGTGCTCTTGCTTGAGCTCCTGGTGCTTCAGTTCTTCCTCGGTGTTGTACCTGTGCTAGCAAGTAGGTTCGTTATGTAATCATATGAACAGTAATAAAGCTGGTGAATAGGACTGAGTTTATTAATGTCTGATCTAAAATTAAAACAGCTGCCTTTTCTCAGTTCCTCAATTATCAGTGAAAAAGCAGGTAGAAAGATGGGCTGACAGCAACCTCCCCCATTCAGGTGAGAGGAAACAAGTTAGGTGGGATTGTTGCCTTACCCTATAAAAAATACTGGCTGATAATCCCCAAATGAGTTTACTGATGAGTAGTGAGTAGTTAAACTTTGTGACTTGTCATTTTCCTACATGCTTTGAGCAATGACACGAATACTGCCAACAGAATGGCAGAATACAATGCCAAATACTCTGCAGCTTAAACTGGTTGCTGTGATGTCCTATTGCTAATAAGCATTAATTTTCTGACTTTACAGAGCTTGCACATGCAGAAATCCTCTAAATTTTCCTGACCCCTAGGGCACGTAAGAACAGCAGCATTGTACTTAAATCTGTAACTGTTTGTGGTATATTGGCTTTAAGCATGGCAAGGACTGAGGTGATACTGCACGTTCAAGAATAGAAATAGTCCAGATACAGAGTTTGCAAGGCAGCCTCCTAGCTGCTCGCAGATGCAGCTGGTTTGGGTTGGAGGCTGCAGCTGAAAATGAAGTGTGGCTGGATGCAGCTTCTAAATATCAGGCCAGAACCCCAGCTGATGTATACTGGCACAGCTCCGCTGAAGTAGTTATGGTAGTTTATGCCAGTTAGGCTCTTGCTCAAGAGCTTTTCTGATGTGCTAACTGGGTGTTGTTGGCATTTGTCTTTATTGCTCTTCTGATCTAGATAAGATAATCCTGATTTCTTAAAAATGCAACATTAGCCTTCCCGATGCAGGGGCTGTTTGTACGTGTGACGTTATCAAAGTAAAAAAAGCTGTCAAAACAAAAACACTACTTCAGCGTAGGAGAAACCTCACGGAGTCACTTTATGTTGAATTACCCAGCTGTGTTGCAAAAAATTGTAGTGTTTGGATGAAGTGAACTGTCATTTGTAGGGTGTATTTTGAAATATGGTGTATTTTGAAGGTGATGGACATCAACATTTCATCAGCTTTGTATTACTGAAAAATTTGAGGATTTCCTAATGACTGTTAATAGCCAATGAGCATATATTCTTCATTACCTACTGGTCAGTAGATTATTATGGAAATATGCTTCCATCTATTTTGGGAATATAGATCAGGTCAACACTCTGTCTCCTCTGTTACTGTGGTCAGTATTAGGTGTTTCTGATGAACAACTACTCAGGCTTCCCGATTCTAACAGTGCTTTGAAATGTGAAGATTTAATAACACTTGTAAACTATGCAGTACACAAACTTCAATGTTATAAATTAAAAATTGAGACCATTTACAGTTTTATAAATGTCTGTATGCTAACTGTTTACCTTTTGTTCTATATTGTGTAAAATGTATATCCTCAACATATATTTCAGGCTGTTGGTATAAAAGGATTTAAATTTTTTTTTTACTATGAAAACTGAAACTTGAAGCAAAAATATTTGTTCTGAAGAGCTGGAAATATCTGATATATTCAATTCTATTTGGAATGATAGAGATACAGCGCTACAAAATAATCGTAGGATTAGTATTCAGCCTGTGACTATTCAGACTATTGCTCAGATAAAATGACAAAAACAAATGTGAAAGTTCTATGAAAAAACATCCAAGGCTGTGAAAGTCTAAGTACAGGGGACATATTCTGTAGTATCTATTCTCCATCTTTCTATGGTTTAATCAAATACCATGTTAATAACTCTGATACTGTAAGACCTTTTACTAGCTTCCTCAGATGTTTTTCTGTCAAGGGCTAACTAATAGTTTCAGCTCTCCAAAGAACAACATAACAAAGATAAGGCAAATGCCAGGAAATGTATTCATTAAATAGTCAAGAGAATGCCAAGGACAAGCTCACTGTATAATGTGTTAGGAGAACATCAATATTTGAGAAAAGGAAGATGCTGCTTTGGTATAACATATTTGTGAAAACTGGAATAAGCATGTTTTAAGCAAGGCTTCTCTTTAATTATTGTCTGAGTTTCACATAAAGTCTGCTTCATCAACTGGATAAATATTTGACTGCTGTTCAGTAAATTGCATTAGTTTACTTTAACTGTATGCTCAGCCTTATTCAGGCATCCTACATTAGGCAATGTAGTGTGTAATGCATCTCTGCAGGTGACCAGAGCTATTCTCTGTATGAGGTAAATTAAAACTCATATTTTAAAAATTAAACATTCTTGCACTTCATGATTTCAATATTTAATTATAACCTGTGTCAGGGCCTAATCTCTGACTGAGTCAGGCATGAAATTAATCAAAAACGAGGCAAAAGCTTAGCAGTTCTACTGAAAAATAATTTTTTCAGCAATTCTGTGATTCTTACAGAAGTTTTATGAGAAAGATGCTGGTGAGCATGTAGTTAGGGCAACAGTTAAAAGGTTAGTAAGTAGACAAAATAATGATGATTTTTGTTAGTTGCCTTGAAAAAAACCCGGCAGAACAGTTTACTCCTGAGACATGAGCACACTGAGGACATTGTAACATTACAGACGTGATCAAACAAGGAAAGAAATCTTTGACTCTTTCTAAATCTATTTCAGGAAGAAAACCCAACTACATTAACAAAGCACAACTTTGACATTCTCATGGAAGTTGCATCAGGCTACTAATATAGGAGTAGATCATTTTATGTGAAGTTAAGTATACTGCAGCTATAGAGAGTGCAACTATATTTTACTTTACAAAGTCCTTGTGCAAATTAATTTGCTGTAAATGAATTATTTTTAGTTATTTTTTGACTGATGGAAAAAGCTCGTGCAGAGCCGTGAGTTTCTTTTTCACTGTGCATAATAACCTTATCTTTCCCCCCTTTTAATCCGCTCTTTTAAACTCAGCAAGTTCAGTGCCAAACTTTGTAGCTGAGAAACAAAGGAAATGGTGAGGTGCTGAAAAAGGCTGAAAATAATTCTTGAAATTTCACAAAGTTCAAGCTTTTTATGCAAAGTCATGAGGCTGTGCTTTGGGTTTACATGAAGAACATAGGTTCGGTCGGGTTTGGTTTATTTTGATGTATTTTTTGTGGCCTCAGCACTTCCTGAAATGAATCATCCATAAAAACAGGAAGTGCAGATGCGGCCAACAATAGTGGAAAAATTCCCAAATGAGCTCCTAAAAGCTGACTGAACTACTTTTGGAGTAACAATATGAAGTATATAAATATGTTTGAACATACAGTGTAAACGGTAACTTTCTCCCATCCCAGCACAAAGCTAACTGCCTTCTGAAGGCAGTCAGGTAGCAGGACTGGCAATTATTTTATTTAGCTCAGCTCTATATTCTGCTCAGACACAGGCTGCCTTTGTGGTTTTAGGCTAATCATGTGTAACCTCCTTAGTTTTACCTGTTGTAAAACAGTTCACATTGCTAATGATTTGTCTGAGAATTAGGAAGGTGTTTGGCATATGAAAAATTTCTTATTATTGCCGGAAGAAAGATTTGGAAGGCGGTAGCAGAGCATGAACTTAACTGCTGGTTTGTTTATTTGGGAGAAGGAGCCGTTCTAGCAGGCACAGATCTTGAAGTGCCGCATTTTAAAAAGAAAAAAAATTTTTTGCAGAGTTTATTCATATGACCCTGCTGCCCAAGATGGCCAAGAGTAAGTCTAGCCCTTGGTCATAGTTTGAGAACCATCAACTTACACCCACTTTGTTCTTTTGTTAAGATTATCCCTTAGCCCTGGAATCACATTGGATCTCATCACTGAGGATATTTTACACCCATTAAAGTACCTTGGCTAGTTGCAACTAGAAATCTACCTGGCTTTGCCTAGCCAAGCTGGTGTTCTCAGGGAAAGCCTCTTGCTCCCCAGACACACATGGTAAGAGATAGCTGGTGTTGGTATTGTGCCACTATCATGGCTTTAAATGCAGGCGGGATCGCTGCTTTTGCTCCCCCAAAAATAAAGTAAGTAAATGCAGATTAAATAATTCCCTCTTGTATTCAAAAGCCAATCCAGTTGTCCTTGGGAAGCCAAACCTTGTGAGGGCTGTGATGACTTACCAGGTGGGACTTACCAGGCCTAACTCTGCCTTGTTGCCTGGGCTTAACTGAACCACGCCACCTAAACAGGATTTGCTGTCATTAACGTACCTTCTGGTGAAACTACCAATTATTTTAATGCCACGTACTCATCCTTTATAAGTAATTTAACTTTATGATAACATTTTAAAAATATAAAGAAATACTGCATGAAAAACAAGCTATATGATCTAATGCACTGGTAAAATAAATTATTACAAAGTATATTTGTTTTTAATAATGTTGGACAGCTTCCATTATGTGACATGAATATTACATTTAGTCGTTGAGCTGAATCTGTTAAGAAAGGTTTAGCAGACTTTCTGAGTATATATATTTAGTAGACTGGAGTACAGTATAGAAATTCAGAAGCTTGTTTTTCAGTTGATTTAAGAATATTTTGATCACGTTAATATACTTTTCTGATTTCCTTCAGGCTTTTTTGGTTCTTTGAGATCTGGAGTTTCTGTTGTACTTTTGGTTACAGGATAAAATCTGGTTCTTTATAGGTTTCTAATGTGTAGTGAATGCAAATGATTTAAAGCAGTTTGGTGGGATTATATTAGCCAGTGTAACTTGCTGTCACTCGAGCGTCCCCAGGTTTTCCTCGGAGATGCCTCAGCTGTTGATCAAGCAGAGTCCACACAAACTCTTCAAAATCAGAACCACACATCTCATGCATGCTGCTCCCTTTTCCATGTGAGGGACAAAGATTTTGACCCAGGTCTCATCTCAGAGAAAAGATATTTCTCCAACACATTGAATCAAAATATCAGCTTAGAACAGGCCCAACTTTTAAGTGAACTCAAATAGTTTATTCTCTTTTAACTAATAAATGTTATCATTTGTCTTTAACTTTTTTAAAGTTCAGTTGATATGCTAAAGAGTTATTGCAGAGTATGTGTGGTTGCATTTGGTGATCCTTACACAATTACATTTGTTAAAACTTATTTTAACTTTTTTTCTGATTTTGAATTATATAGAATACACTGTACTCCGAATGATAGCTGCTTTGCTTATAAAACAAGATTTATGACAACAAGGATATTGTTAGACATATAGTTATTGTTATGCGGTAGAAAAAAATAGATGAAAAAGTAACCACTCTCTTTTTCATGCAATTCAAAAAGGTTTTTCTTAGCAGCCTGAGGGTTATTTGGTGTAAAATCCTATTTACTGGGAAACTTCAATAATTTCCCAATATTTTCATTTCTAATAATGGCATAAAACAATTACGATTTTAGGAGTTCTATAGCCCTCACTGCTCTAGAGGTTTTCTAAATATTTTCATTATCTGATAGAAAATGGCTTTCTGCTCAGTATACCATACAAATCTGACCATGAAGTTACTTACTAGGGTAAGTGAAAGGTGTTGGTCTGTGCTTTTATTGCCCTATTTATGGAGTGATTGCTAAACCCAACAGTACCTTATAACCTCATGAATAAATCATGGAATCAGTCACTGTATTTATAAAAATGTCTGATACTTCTTTCCAGTTTCCAGCATTTGAACATCTTTGGGTGACTGAAATATATAATTACTAAATGGCAAGCAAATAAAGTTATCAGAGCTGGCTTTTGTGGCTTAAAATGCTTGCAAGCAAGGGCTCCCCCAAGTTAAGGAACTCTGAATGTCAAAGCTAATTCATCTGTGTTTACACATATATACACACGTTCATATTTTCGTGCTTGTCTGGCTAGGAAGGAGTTTATGGTTCTTTTCGAATGCAGAGATGGTCTTGCACTGAGAGGCAAAAATCTCACATTTGAAGCTGTATCACAGTGCTGTGGCTCGTGCCTAACCCTCCCCTTCCTGCACAGTCTTTTGGACTGGAGGATACGAAGCTTGTACGCATGAGCAGAGCAGGCAGCTCCTTAGACAGACTGTTGGAGCAGCAAAGCAATTCCACCACGGGGCAATGACAGCACTGCTGACTGCTCACCTGGTCCCACTGCATGCCAGCTCTGCTGCTGTCCCCCAGTGCCATCCCACCTCATGGCATCAGGGGATGGGAACCAGCAGGGGCAGCAGTACGGCTGCTGCATGGCAACACTGCACTGCGTTCATGTTCCTCTTGCGCCCTTGAACCTTTAACCTGGCTCCATCTGAGGCTCAAGAAAGCAGTGAGATCTTCTTCCTAATATGCAAAGGCAGAATCAGAACCATGGCATATGTGTTGGGAAATCTACTGTTGCTGCCAGGTCCTGAAAGCTTTATCGTGCTCCCCTCGACACTTACGTTGATATGGCCAGCTATTTCCCATTGCATGGCTGAGTACTGCAAGAAAATTACTACAGCAACAAATCTCGTTAGATGCCATACAAACATAATGCTTCATTAATATCCCATAGACCCACACACTTTGCTCTAAGCTGTGTTTTGTGCCTTTTATCTAAAATTCCATCATCCCTGTTGATGACTTTACTAATGTGCTCCAGACAACTGTGGCAATGATTGACAATGTCTCAATTTAAAACAGTCAGTGCTACCTCTTCCTAGAAGACAGCCCCTGAACACCCAGTGGTCCTGGGGGTCTCACTGAGCCTGGATTTGCTAGTGAGTCCTGCAGGCGGCTGGAAAGATGCTGTAAGTGGTGTCATTGGTACTCACCCTTAGGCACTAATCAAACAACCAGTGGATCCTGCGCTAGGTATCACAAAGCTATGACCAAGGCTATTCCTCACAGATTGCATACTTGAGGCAGTGAGAGCCACCACTTATGCTGGCTCTTAGACACCAAAATATGGAAATGTTGCTCCTGATTCAGCTCCTTCACTCAGCTGGGCCAAAACCCTGTTAACTCTCCTGTGCCTGGGGGTAGTTTAAAAAGCTGATTTCATTTATTGAAAGCAAGTAAAAAAATCTCATAACAGGGTCTATGACTACATGTTGCTTTTAGTGCAAAAGATTCGAGCTGGTTAAGTCTTTGTTATATCTATGTGTGGTACATATTTGTCTGTAAATAGTCCAGTACTGTAAACAGGGAAATGATAAATTAGTTTTCATTTCAATGCAGTAAAAAATAAGTTTAGATGATTTACCTTGAAGGAAGTGTAAACATTTCCATGCAAATTGGGTCAACCTGGGACTCATTTGAAAAGGATATGGGAACATTTATTTCTTTGAATGTCGAAGATATCTAACCTAACAAAATGTAGATTCAGTGCTTCTGACAGGCACAGACTGTTCCTTGGAGATCTTGTGAACAGTTTCTCTCTGTGTCTGACTTGCCAAGTATAATTCCTTATCTATCTCCAGCACTTGCTGCATTGTTTCACTCCTTGTGAAACACTTGCTCCGATGCTATTTTGAATTGTTTTATGTCTTCTGTACTATTTTATTGTATATTTCAGGTGCCTGAAAGTAAATCACCAGGACACATCTTTTAATATATGAAAGGCTGGACATATATATATAGATATATATAAAGTGCTAAAATTAGATACACAGGTAACTGAAACTTAGACTTTCACATCATGACATTTTTTGTACAGTTCTGGCATATTTTCAGTTCTTTTCAGACCTGACCTTCTGTCTTTGTAAGTAAAACAGGTAGAAATTCAGTGAAAAGTCCACATTTGCCATCTTTTACCCCACTCTATACTCTGGTATTAAATGTGTACACTCTAATATTAAATCTAATGACTGATTGTTTTTGGAAGCATTGGCAGCATTCATCCTCCACCTGCTGGTATCCTTTCAGTGACAATTTCTGTGCTACAAGCATTTTTAAATAGTTCCTGATACATGAGAACAGAATGGACTCAAAATGTAGACAGTTTAAAATGTATGCAAAGGGAGTTGTCCTCATATGTAACATTGACTTATCAAAACATCAGGAATGTATAAAAGGCACTTCTCAAGTAACTGTAGTAGTATATATAGGTAAAAGTATAATTTTCCATGTAAATGAAGAAAGCAAACCTACTGGTAGTCTCAAGCTTATTCTCAGATAACTGGAAATACCTCTTCATTTAGATAATTTCAATTACTTGTTAATATTCCATTAATATTTGGAGGGCAGAACCAGTATGAGGGGCAAATACATTTTTCTCAGGGTTCTTCATTATTACTGTCTTTCATCTCATATAAAATATCTATTGACAAAGGGAAAGGATGATTAAGAAACCAAGAATGGTTTATACTGCATTTATCTTAAAAGACAGAACCATTGGGTGACTATATGAAACGAGTATCAATCTTTGTTATTAGTTTCTTCCTATGCCAGTGTCCACATCATGTGGTCAGCCTATTACTGCTTTTTGTCTGATTGCCACCTATATCTGCAGTGTCAGTGGAAAGATATTAAAATGAATGAACTTAGGGGGCTAAGCAAGTCTGTCTCCAGTTCAGATTTAAGGCATATTGGCAAGGTAATGTGGGTGAACTCCCAGAGTCAAATAAACAGTATGTCTGTCATATGAGGAAAAAAACTCTAGAAGATCTGAGTTTCAGAGCAGCATTTGGGGCAATATTTGTACACTTAGACATAGGATTGCAATCTTTCGGGGGGAATTTTTTTTCCCATGGAAATACAGATCCATGATCAGGTTATCTTACCTGCAGTGTGTCTGATTTATTCTCCTCTGAATGCGCATGTAGAGCTATGTGATTGCATTAGGCTATGAGGATTCCCCAAGACCTCTCAACCTTTCTGATTTTACCAGACATTTGGAATCTTGGAGGAAATCCTGCCCAAACAAAACTTATAGTAGGAAAATCACTAAGACCAGGGAAACCCAGACAAAGAGTAGACTTATTAATGTTGTTTTTCCTTCAGAATGTTTCTGGTCAGATACTCTGGTAAGAAAAAACATAATCTGAGAGATTAAGTTTGTGAATAACTTGTATTGTTTCAAACCTGTATTATTTTAAAAATGAAATCCCTCTCTATATAAAGTTAACATGTGTTGCCTGTATTTTAAACTCCTCTGTATTAACCATAACTGAAAAATTGTTTTCTCTGAGTTTAACTTTTTTCTCATATTTATGGTCAATAGAAAGCCAAAAGTGTAGTTATTTTCCTAATATGTCTTGTTACTCTATCCTGCTCTCAAGATTTATAATTCACGTTCATTTTAAATAGCAAAAATTAAAGAAATATGCATTCATGTGACTGAAAGAACATTAAAACTTCCATTACCCATGATTTCTGGGAGAGATGGCAACCTACAAAACAAAGTTACTATGATGTGATATAGTATGTCATTTCACATATCAAGAACATTCAATGAATAGCTTCACAGAGAAGCACTTTTACATCTCTTTAGCTATGTCCTTTTGCAATGAATTTTGATTAATATTTCTGTGGTGACTACAACAATCAAGTCTGAAAAAAAGGTTCTAAGGAAAAGTCTGTAACGTATGTTTAGTTATGTTAACACAGTGGCACTGCAATACACGCAAAGAATCAGGCTGAAAAATGTAAGTTGGTATGAAATAGTATTTAGAGTGTGCAGTGGTCAATCATATTTGCTTCAATTTAACTTATATTTGGCCCATATTTATTTGACAATCTCTGTGAGTAAGTTGCTTTTCATACGCAAGTGGTGTCCGGGTTAGAGCAATGACCCTCTGCTGCTGGGCCAGGCGCGGCAGCTGCTGGGGTCGGTGTTGAAGCCGGAGCTGGTGGGTGCTGCCGTCCCTCAGCACCGCGGTGCTCATGCACGCAACTGCAGCCGCTCTCTTACCGTGGCAGCGGCTGCCTCCCTTTGCTGCATCGTTGCTGGCAGTGTTTTAGGCCTTTTATTCTTCTCTAACAAGTCAACAAAGACAAGTTTACAGACTGGACAAAACCTGACTCTACACATAAGACATGTAAAGCAGAATTAGGCAGTTTCGTCAGTGGCCTCTAATTGGCTCCATTTATCAGCCAAATAGTAAGCAAGTAACATGCCATGGGCAACATTTTGCTGTTGGCTTTAGTTTTAGCTTTTTAATATATACTGGCATGAAGCGCGCCAGAAGACCTTACAGGCTGCCAGACTGGGAATTAGTGATCTAATGGTTATAACAGAGATTTCAGAAACAGGACATCTGGTGCTTCTTCCTACTATTTTCACTGGCTTTCTGTATGACCTTAAGTAGATCATTTCCCTCCTCTCTGTCTTAATTAACTCACCATCTATATTATAAAGGTATTAATTCCTACCCATCTTGGCCTAAATATCAATTATTATTATGCTGTGGCTTCATATGAATGTGCATTTAGTAAGTAAGGGATATTTCATAAATAAAATTATTTGAATGTCTGTCTTTTGTTTTGTGTTATGTCAGTTAGATGCACTCTTCAAATCTGAACATGATTGATTGTCTCCTATATCTTAAATGATTCTTCTGTCTGACTTAATCAAAAAGAGTTGTTTCAATGATGATTAGAACTCCTTCATTTGTCTCTAATAGGACCGTTTTTAAGATTGGAAAAGCTGTTAGTCCCTCTTCCGTGCAATCAAACAACCTTTATCTGCCATTTGGTATCACAAGTAGTAGTTTTCTTTATGCCCAGAATGCACCCAGTCTCTTCTGGTACAAGAAAGGAAATTTTATCCCTTTCCTCCATTTTCTCTGCTTCATTTTCACTGAATGAATGGGTGGGATATGCCCTTGTTCTCACAGAATGGGATGTTATAATGCCTGAACTTTATCCCCTGTATTTCCAAGTGATTGGATAATTTCTTCTGTTCTAGTAAAATTGGACGGTGTACTCAGGTTTTCATACCACCATGATATAGACTGGCAAATAAACTACAGGACGCCTTTTTTTTTTTTTTCCCCCTATTTCAAAGTGACAAGATCATCAGAAACTCAGTAAAGAGACTTTGCAAGGGGGTTGAGAACCTTTTTCAGACTGTTTCTTCAGGAAGATAAAAGTAACACCCATTTTTTTCATTTGGCAGTGGGTGGCCAATTATGAAGACCTGTCTTTGGATGAAAGAAATAGGGAGAGTGAGGCACTTGCCTACTTGAATCCACTTCATACAGAAATATTTTGCACTATGTGGATCCTCGGCCCAGCTAGCTGTTTCCTAGCTCTACCTAAGTTTCAGCCAGTGAGTAGGGTGGGGTGCTGATGCTCCTGAGTCCAGACACTTACCGCCTGCCTAAATACCAACAAAATTCTCTAGCTTGAGTCCAAGACACAGGTTCAAACCTTAGAATTGTTCTCAGACCTTACAGGAATTCGACACTGTAACAGAAAATAGCTGGAAGGAGACACCGACTTGGCATGTGTCTCAATACAGAGGGCAGGACCTCCTTAAGATGCTGCAATTAGTGTAATTTGGAACAGTAATCTGAAGCCAAATCCTCCACATCTAATGTGGGAATGTCCTAATCACCAGGCTTCTTGAAAAGGAGGTAGAGCTTCCGCAATATTTCCTGTTAAGGCTATTAAATGCTGTTTTAAATAACTAAATGTGAATTAGAAGAAAGGTTAAGGGGGGAGGAAGCAAGGAAATCCTCTTGGGACACAGGAAACTTATATTCATGTACCTGTTCCAAAGAATGCTTTATTATTTATATGAAATGCAGATCACTTGGTAGAGAGACTAAGTTTCACCTAATAACTGCCAGATAAACATACCAAAAGTGGGAAGACTGAGCAGGAGACAAATACATTTCTGTTGTCACTTCAGCCCCTGTGACTTTGCATCTGCTTGTTTGGTAGGTAGTTTCCTTTTGATAAAATAAATGGTGAAAAGTAAGTCTTTTCATATTACCCATTTAAACTGAAAATGATTTCTCCCCACCCCCTTTCTGAAATAAAGTAGAATGTCATCCTGGTATTGCATGGAGGGGCAGCAGGAGCTGTGATCTGGTAAACTAATTTCATTCCTCTAATTTAGATTTAGTTGCAACCCCTTATTGTGGAACCGGCACTCCCAGTGAGTAATCAGGGAAAGATGGTTTACCTTTGAGTTTATACCAGTATGGCTTAGGCTGAATAAATGCTAGGTGTGCAGAGTATCATCTAATTGTCTAGTTTTCCCTACAGGGGTCTATCCCTGTTAGGCAAATGCTGTGCCAGCCCAGCAATGGCTTGAACCTAACCTGGGTAATAAGTGCACATGAAATTTAGTAGCTCAGCAGAACCCAAAGCTTTTGACAATCAAATGGTTAACCCTTTCACAGATCTGTTTCTTGGGAATTGAATAAATGAGGGTATTGTAATGTAAAGAACATTTGTTGGCTGAAGGCCACCATGAGGGAGATTAGTGGGGGGTATTAAAGATGAAATTATAAAGTCTCAGTGAAAGAGATTCAGTTGAATTCAATGATAAATGACAGTGAAAGGAAGAGAGGGATATTTCTGAGATGAGCTGTATTTCCCTAAAGAAAAATACTTGTGAGATCAGATTTTTAAAGAAGGAGTATTCTTTTTTTATTATTGAAAAGGTTAGATTATATCATTTTTGAGAGCTCTGTTCTACTGAATGTAATAAAAATTGACATGAAGTGTTTTAAGTTTGTTGATAATTCCATACTATTCTGACCCACTTTATCTGAATATCTTAAAATTCAATTTCACTTGTAGAAGGTATTCTCATATTATCCTGCTATATAGGCTACAAAAGGCTGGTAAATCCATAGATGTTCACGACCACTCATGCAGAAATGAAATATTTAACTACAAGGGTATCTTGTATTTCAGAAGTTATTTGCTGACACTTCATTCTCTGATCCTTGTAGTCCATACAAAATGATTTGCACATAGGAAATATAAGTAAATGCTTTACAAATTGACTTTTTGAATATTTTCTTACTACTTCTAATAGATTTTATTAAGTGCTTTCTGCTCAGAAATGTTTCAAATGTTGTGTTTTTTTATCATTTAAAAGCACATTGCATGTATTAATCCTCTTAAAGGATTCCTCAGTTTTCCTCAAAAAAAACAATAAGAGGATAGGGGTGTACATTCTCATAACAAGACATATGAAAGCTGATGTGTATTAATTACGCTTATTAATTTAATTTTTGTTAAAAGAAAGATTAATTATAATGCTTTTATTATAGGAAAAAATCCTTTCATATTTTACCTAAGTCTAAACAGGTAGAAGTCACTGATTTTTTGCTTAGTTTGAGTGGTTATTAATATAGAAATCTAACTAATCTTCCTCCTTTAACATTTAGAACAAATTACAGTGCACATTTCATCGAGTAAAAATGCAGCCTCATGTCATTCTAAATCACATTAAGAATCAGTTGAAGTTGGGGAGGTGGATGTCGAACTGTCAGATTTTAGAAAGAGTGGAAAAACTTGAGATCAGATTTTCAGCCTACAAATTCAGATGGAAGAATTTAATCAGCCACTTTCCGTGTGCTTCACTGACTATCAGAAGTTCTGTCTGTCACATACAGATGTGGATGTGAATGTCTGATGTGTGTTTCCCAGCTCTACCTAATTGGATAACTACAGAACTGGTATTAGAATAGACAGTTAGTAGTCAGACCTGTAAACTGGACAACAGCCAAATTTGGAATGGGAAGCTATATATTTTCGGTGTACCTTCTATGTCAATAAACTGGTAAAAAATATTAGCACTGAATCAGCCTTTTCATATTGGATTTTAGGATACGGTTTCTATTGTAGAAAATAGGTTTCTGTTCTTTGTTTGAAAGCATAACTCTTCAATTTCCCTGTGTATTGAATAGCCCTTATTTTTATTTTGTGCACGCCGGAATGGAAGGAGAATAGAACGACCCTTAGCAAATGCTAAGAAATGCCTATGAACCACCTCACCCCAAAGATTTCCATTCTTAGTCACATGCCCGGGCAACCCATAGAGAATCCCAAAGTGTTACTAGCCACTGTCATGGATGGAAATGAGAACATTACAAGTTTTACCACTGTAAAACACTTTCTGAGCCTGCCTCTTGTGCTATGCAAAGGCTATTACCCCATCCAACTCAGCAAACAGACTGTCCTTTATTATGTGTGCGATAGCATTAGCATCACAGACAGTGTTCATTTTCTTGCCGTTCCCCACTACAGGACATGTAGAAAAAAGATTCATGATCGGAGCAGACACTGTTCAGCGGGATTCGAGCATTGACAGCACAGGTTGAATAGTAACATACGTTTCAAACATTATATCGTAAAATTCCTGTAACGCATCTGGTCAGTGCTGTTGCTAGAAGTCATAGCCTGACTCCACTGGGCACACTGTTTTGCCTCAGTTCAGTTACTTGCATTTAAATACAGCCTAGGCAGAATGGAAAGGCAATGAGATTTTTGAATAATTTGCTGGAGGGCTTAAAATATCTTAGTAGAACAAGACGACTATCTAAAAAAAATATTCTCTTGGGTGGCACATTCATGGCTTCATGACTAATTTGAGATGGCATAATTTTAGAGATACTAAGAAATCCTATGACGAGGACAGAGCTGCCGCATCCTAAGATTTCAACCTACTGTCGTAATGTGAGGGTATAAGGACTCTAGAAAGGGCACAATACTTGTCAATTAAATTAAAAGTGCCACGGTGGTTGTCCATGTTGTTGAGTTCCTGAAATGGCAACATGTCTTGTTTTGTTTCAGATGTTACCGAAATCCATACTTTCATCAACTCAGCTATGGAGCGTTTCAGAGTCTCTATGGGGAGATACACTTTAAATCAAATTGTTAAGTAAAGCAGGAGATTAATTGGTTTCTGGTTCCTATTTGGTTTTGGGTAGAATTAAAAGTTTGGGATTATGCAACCTTAAACAGTTTGAAAACAAATTATTTGTGAGGATTTTATCTCTCTGTGAGATGCAGCTCCAAAACTGCAATTGGAAGGATGTTTAAAGTAAAGTTGATTCATATGAGCAGGGGATCTGGTACTTGGTGTTCTCCAAAATAGTTCTTCAAACTGGCTTGTTGCCTTGGTCTGAAATAGTCCAAACAGACCAGTTTACAGGAAACACAGGAAGACCAGAGCTTATTTAGGTTCTGAGGAAGGCAAATGACAATGTGGAACAGCACTTTAAGGTATGATACAAAATTGGTAGGATTTTTTTAGTGTTTGGGGTGGGGTTTTGGGGGTTTTTTTGTTGTTTTTTTTTATAGTATCACTTACTGGCTTCCTTATACTTGTTTTGGAGAAAGCACCTAAAGAATTTTTCTGTTAAGATCAAAACAGAAAAGATAAAGAGATGTCTAAGTTAGGTAAGGCCCTCAAGTTAGTATATTTAAAGTGAATTTATTAAGGGGGGAAGTATAAGGGGGTTGTAGGCTCTTTCCCCACATTTAGTGCTCTTAGGTATGACATGTACAGTGGCATGGCTGCTTTGCTGTGATGTCCCAGCATGTCCTCTCCATCTACACACTCCTCCTTGTCAAGCACGCTCTGCCTGCATCTTGAACATATTCACACTTTACTGGTTGTAAAACTAAATAAACAAAGAATGAGGCTTTTTAGGAATTTCCTGGAAATCCAAAGTGTTCCAAATTCTAACTGTAATATCATTTGAGAGTAGGGTGTGCCTTATTAAACTACTGATACTACAGAGCATGTCTGAAATCTTGTTACTGAGGCCTTCCAAGATGCAGCTATATTTATACTGCATAATAATAATAATAATGATTTAAAAATACTATTCAGCAGCATTGAAAGACTCCTTCTCTGGCAAACAAATCCTGGGTTTCTGTTGGATTATTACTGTTGTTCTGGGGGCAAAATGGGTTGAATGTATTCTTTTACTGTCTTACCAACCACCAGGACACAGAAATGCCAGATGGTTGGGGTTTATAGCCAGCACTTTATGTACATTAAAAAATATTTAATGACACTCTAATCACGCTCAAGAGTAGCCTGGATTTAAAAATAATGTCTCAGCCACCAATCACCTGCAAACAATGAATAACTCCTGAGAAAGAGTGCCAGAAAAAACAAGAGATTGTGTATACCTTCCTGGAATTATGAACAGATTTCTGACTTGATGGAAATTCAAGTAGTGTCGAAAGTTGTGGAAAGGAAAGGTGTAGAAGGGCCATATATATAATAACCCAGAAACACAGCTATATTATTAGGACAGAAATGTTTAAGTTTAGCATGACAAGAAGTGTGAAGAAATTGAGTTGAAGTGTAGCTAGATATGGAGATAGTGTCTCATTGAAATTTTTCACCTCATGCCTGGAAAAGGTCTTTAGGAAGTTTAAATAAGAAGAAAATGACACAAATATTATAGTACTTGAGTCACACTAGATTTGAAGATGACATTTTCATGTCTTCTGAAAGTGTTAGAGATCTTGAAATTATAAGTAAAGAACCGAGTGCAGAAAAATAAAGACGGTAGAGTAAGGATAAGCATGTGGGATGTAAAAAATTAGGCAAAGTCAGTTATTTTTAAAAAGTTATTCATGCACAACCTGTTTACACTCAAATAGAGAGAGCTCATGAATCATTAAAACTGCTACATGCTTCCCAAAATAAGAGCCTGTTTTCTTTACTTGTAATTTTGCCAAGCCTGAAACATCTGTTCTAAAATTTCCCATACAGATTGAATTTTTGGAAAATTTCAATCCCAATAGATAAGTTTCTTCCAAGAACAAGATTAGACTGAAAAATGTGATGACTTATCCAGGGCCACAATGGAAAATTGAAAGAGATGAACTAAGCCTGCACCTTAGAAATTGTAGCATAGTGTCTCAGTCACAAGGTAGCTCTTCTTTACAAATCAACATGATATGTATGTTTCATAATTCAATGTGATTTACTAAAAATCTGTGTCCCTGGAGAGAAGCACTTGCCAAAGTTATTTTTTTATATCAACCCCTCCACACTTTAAACACGATAGTCACGTAAAATTGCAAGAGCATAACTAAGTAGCTATGGTATCTCTTGGCTGCAATACGTTGCTAGTTATCAGGATGTGATAATGTGGAAGCTAGAAAGGAGGGAATTGATCTTGAAGATTTTTTTCTTCATATGTATCTCATTACTATTAATTACCATAAATAATACAAATGCATTTTTAATTGTGCAGTGTTGGAAAAATAGAAACTGTGTCAGAACATGATAGAGGTGCAGAATTACTGTCGGGGAAGGTTTTATTTTTCTCAGAAGAAAGTTAGTTATACCAAGAGATTTCAGTTCAGTTTTCAAAAGAGCCATCTAGAGATCATTGTTAATACAACTGGAGAGGAACCTTATGTAAAAAAACAATTTAGCGCCCCTCTATTAGGAGGAAACCTGGATCATGAGCCCAGCTTCACACTTTGGGCCCATTTCCACAAAATTCAGAGGAGTTTAGTTCAACATACACTGTTTAAGATGCATGTAATTCAAATAGCCTTCTGTAGAGAATCTTCAGTGCATTCACCCTTCCACAAAGAGGTTCTCATAAAAGCTCTTTCTTTCAAGCCTGATAGCTCCTGCACATGAATAACTTTCACCATAGGAACTCACTGAGGCAGCAAACCCTGATCTTAGCGTCTTTTCAGAAATAACAGGCTCTTGGAACAATATTCTCTTAGCTCCCTTCAGAAGCAATTAACTGCTTCAAGTACACCTGGAGCTTATTAAGTTTGGGAGAGGCCTTAAAGCTACAGTTCACATTTCACTTCAGTCTGGTAAGAAATCAAATAAAAGGGTGATTTTAAGAAGTCAGGTAATGCTTATTCCATATTTCTGGCAAGCAAAATATTCTATAGAAGGTGCTTGCTTCCTTTGGCAAGAGAAACCCTATTTCCAGCCTAGGAAGCTTCATATCGTATGAGTATTTCATTTCCCTTCACTTTAACTGGAGAAAATGTACCGTAGGACATTTTAAAGGCTTTTCTCAGTTTCCAGCTGTGTGATCTATACAGCCACATGAAGATCTATGGCATCTGCTAAGACTGCCTGCTTTCAGAAATGACATAGGTGTAGCTATGGTCACTGGCTTGTCAGGACTCTGAGATGGCTGATTATGGGACCACAGTATCAAGCTATTAAGTGATAAAGATACTTGACGATATACATTAATTAAAACTACCAAATTAATGACAGCTGTGTCTCTCTAAATATTCCCCTTTTGGCTTTGAGTCTATTCTAAGCACAAGGATGATTTGGAGAAAAATCTGATAAAATTATTTAGTAACCTCTGTTTGGAAAGTGCATGTACATTCTCTGCTGAAATTTGTGTCCCTCAGACTACCAATTCACAAAGGGTGGCGTTACCTGGATGTGAATTACCCCTTCTCTGAGAAAGTGAATAAAACCAGAAAATTGTTTGGAGAAATGAAAAGCAATTAAAGAACATCTAGGGCTCTAGCTTTCTTTTAAAACTAGGATAAGGTTTTTGGACAGCCCAAAGTCCTGATGGTCAAAGAGGACAAGAAATGGCAGGAGTAAGCACATTGAGTATCTGGCATCAAACAGACAAATTTCATATGCTGATCACACCAATGACACCCCTGTCACATTTGATCATGCTCTAGGTAAAATCACAAAGATGTGGATGAGATAACCCTGAAATAAACTTTTTGCTTTGGTAAAACTGCATGGATCTGAGACAGCTAGAATCAATCTAATTGGGATCTAGCAGAAAGAGTAAAATACCGATTTCTAATATTAAAGAGCCAAGACTTAAATGTAAGCATAATGCACTTCAGAATGAATGTGCCAAATCAATGTGGTTGGCTTTATTAGCTAATAGAGGCTATAGACAGCGGATCAACCTCTTCCTGGAAGATGGATGAGAACTGACTTGCATTTCACTCTTGTTCCATAGCTTGCCTTGCAACTGGCAAGGAGTGTTTATACCTGTTTAAAGACTAGTGATTTTTTGTTGGTGGTCTAAAGGCTCCATATAAGGTCCAGATGATGTTCTGTGAAGTGGAAAACAATGCATAATTGAGGAGCCAAGGACATACAGATATATATGAAATTTGGGTAGATAGCCTTTCATCTGGCATTCCCTATGTGAATCCTGTCTGAAACACTGGCTATTCAACTTTAATGTTCTTTGAACATATTTTAAATAGGCACAATATAAATGATATTCCCTTCAATTGGCACTTCTCCTGGGACTTGCATGCCTTAGAGCATTTTTAATAACTTACAGACATTATATGAATGTAATGGAAAACTGTCTATTGTTCTTCCACTGGCCAAGGAGCATTTACCTTTATAAGAGTACCAGGATGTTTTGTGACTCTTTGTCTCCACAAAGCAGCTCCAGCAGGCTGAGAGGAGAAAGAAAGACTACACTGACCATGGCATTGTTTTAATCCTAGGTAATCCATCAGACTGGGCAAAGACAAAGGGACAGCTCACAATATACACATATGTGTAGACTAAATGAAAATATCAACCTAGCTCAAAGTAAGACCTGTGTTCCTGTTATCAGTAACTCTTCCAAGGTTGGCAAGGGATCACTCTGTATGATTTCAGCATACTCAGGAGAAAACACGGAGTCAGTTTGGGAACATTGGTGAGAGTGAGGACATGGGTCTCAAAGAAAGCAATGGTAAAGTTGGGAGGTTGTTCTCAGAGCATGACTGGTAGCTTGAAGAGTAGCATCAGGCTTGTACTTAAATGTTTTCTGTTCTCATCTGTTTATCTGGTGTTTTGATAAGTAGCTAAGCACTGCCATAATGAAAGTGTCCTGGAAGTAGTGCTACGCTGACTCTTCAATTCACATCTTCTCAAAATCCATTGCATTGTAAATTTAGAAAGGTTTTTTTTAGTTAACATTTTTTAAAGGATTTTTTTAGTGGTTGTGAGTGTTGATTGCATTGATCCTTGTTACTGTCTTTTGTTATTTCAGCTGAATCAGTTGTGGCATTAATGGTAGGTAACAGTCTGAGGGTTTTCTGTTTGGCTGTATAGCACAACACCCATTATAATTAGGTAAATTAAACCAAGGTAATAATAATAAGTAAACAAAAATGGATAATAATTTCATAGTTTTTTTGTTTCTGATTTATTGGGTAGATAATTATTGAGACTTACTGTAGTCTCTTAAAAGTTCATTGTTATAACAGGAATACCGTGTAATACTTAGAAGCATGATTGCAAAAGAGAAGTTGTATAGCAAAAAGAATGCTATGTGAATAGGACAAGAGAAATAAGAGAAACTAGAAGAAAAATATTTTAGAGGCCTGCAAATTCATTTCACTACGGCTTTGTGAAAAGTGTATATTTTTGTGGGATTCCGTATTTTACAATTGAGATAGAAAGTGAGAGCCTACATATTTGACAATTAACTTTATCAATTGTATATATTTGCATTTATAACTTTGAAGTGACCTTTTCCTTTTGGAAGCCTTCAACTACACTCATTCCTAGAAAGAAGTTATGAAAGAACTTTATGTTCAACTATACCAATAAGTTTACATTTTCCATGTAATATGTTTCTTTCTTTTTGTATTATGTTTGCTGGAGTCCTTCTCCCCCGCTCCCTCAGATTAGTTTATTTCTGTTTTTTAAAGAGACTTTAGCAGAAGAGAGGAAAGCAGTTTAGATCCAGTCTCTGTGAAAGCGGTTTCATTCAGTAAGAAGATATCTTCTTTTAGCTTGCATTTTTGTACTTATGCCAGGAAGGAAAAGGATGTGGTGTTAGGCTTTGAAGATTATTGCTCTCATTTTGTCTGCTTCATGTGATGTTTTGTAGCTATCTTGAAAAATCATATACAAAATAAAATTGTTTTAGCACTTATTCTGGGTATTGGTTTTATATCTAAGAGTGTCTAGCAGACACTCTTTCAGTACCAATGGATTTTTCACCAACCTTAAGCTTTAATGCTTCTGGAAGATGCTCTCCAGATAAGTCTTCAGGCCCTGCTTCTGCAATTAGATCCACTTGGGTGAAATCGTGTCAAGGCCCATTCACTTCAAATAACTTGCCAGTGCCTAATATTTTCGGGTAGATCTTCAAAGCCATTGCTCTACTGCTGTTGTATGTCTCCAAGGTACTGTCTATAAAGCACTTGACATACATTTCTGGATATCACAACCACAGTCCTGGTGGTGCAAAACAAGCCAATGGTTAAATACCTGAAGATTTCACAAATTCATCTTTTTGCCTCCTACATCTAATCAAGTTGATATCCTCAAATTGTACTTACCATAAAATACCTTGCATGAAAGAGACCTACAAAGAGGTTGTTTTTGTTCCCAGTTGCTCTAACCACTGCACCATGGGAAATGCTGTCCAAAGACCTGAGAGACTGAAAAGTTTAAATCCTCAGAGGTGGGATCTGAGTGTGGGTCTCCTGCAGGTGAATGCTCTAGTTGGGTCTACTGCGTTACTTATACTCTCTAACTTACTACCTCTGGCTCTCTGCTGTGGTCATGGGGATTAACCTGTGCTAAGCGCCTAAAACCTGAAGAGAGTTCACATCTGAGAACCTCAGCAGGGGAAAGAGTCAATCAGTGTCCAGTCAGGAGATGGGTGGCTCCCTGCCTGGGAGCGCTGATAGATATCCTTATTCGCTTTTCCTACTTTGTGTCATTTCCCTGCCTTCGGTGAATGTTATTCTCACAAGCCTATTTCTTTGAGAGCTTCAAGGTAGCAGAAGCCCGTCTGCTTGTCGCGGGGTTACAGATTCTACCGAGCAGCAGGGTAATTAGGTTCAACATTGCAACAATTTACTTTGAAGTCCATTACATGGACATAGCCTTGTTAGTTTATCTCTGAAGACTGGAGAATGGAATACAGGGATAATTATCAAGAACGGTAGAAAAGACAGCCCCAACAAATAATGCCAGGAAAATTAGGAGGTCTCAAAATAAAGGAATTGACCTTGTACTGTATAAATAATGACAAACAGTGGGACAAAGGTTGCGCTTTTATTTTGAGAAATGAGACAAAGGACCTGACAATACTCACAGATAAATAGAAGCATAACATCCACAGCAACCCCAACTGTCAGAGGTCATTCTGGAGTCACATTTTACAAGTCACAGGCTTCAAGCCTTCTTTGGTAATATTTCAGCAAATAAAACAAAACTGAACTTCCAAGATTTCTCACTAACCGTAGCAGCTATTCATCATTCTAAATCTCTACCAGCATTTTCAGAGCTTTCTGTCACAGTCACTGGAGTGGCAGGAAATTCCTGTACGGAGCTTGTCTTTTCACCCAGCAGTTCCAATTACTTCGGTCCTTGACTGCCGCTTTGACAGCATCACTTCTGAGCCATCCAGCAGTGTGATAAAAATTAGGAAACAACAAAAACAACGCGTGGCTTTTGAACAGGCTATTTCTTAAAAAGTGCTTGAATATGTGTCAGTTAATTACCATGCTCCGTGGTCATAAACCAGAGTGGATTTCACCATTTGTATTTCTTTCATCTGTAGTCAAACATTTCTTCTCTGAGACCTGTCACAATAACTGATACAGTTTCCCTGTGTCTTCATTGTGAGGCAGAGTTGGTTTTTTTAACTATTATTGGAATTATCCTATACTTTATAATGAGTATGAATGGATTTTTTAAAATAACCAAGTATGGTCAGAAATTCCTTGAGGTTTTCATAGACAACACTCTTGCATTTTAAACATGAACAACTTCAGGTACATGTATAAAACTATTTTTAATGTATTAAAAATCTGAAGTAGAAAATAGTACAGTTTTCATCAGAAAATACTGTTGCTGTTTCACCACACACTTGCCATTAATTAATAGTCTGTGTTTTGAGTATAGTCATAGCCTTGCTATTTGAAACAATTCCTTGGGAACAGTTTTTACAATAATAAAATTTATTAACGTACTTGTGTCCATTGGGCTTGTAAAGACCAATTTCTAAGAGAGTCTGAATAAAACAATGACAGTCCTGCTGAATTCTGTGAAGCCTTAAGACTGAGTTTCCCTTTGTTAAAAATCAAAATGTGTTAGAAATCTACTGACTCAGAATAAAATTGCAGGTTACAATTTCACCCTTGGGCTTAATCAAACATATGGTGTAATATCAAATTTATTGTGTACTTTTGCTTTGAGCTTTGCTGACATTTCAATGCCACCAGCTGTAGAAATGTCGGAAAATGTGATTGTCTTTTTCTGCATTTGGATATGGTGCCACAGTTCACCTTGGCTTTAACAAGTTTCATGACATTGTCCATTTTTTAAGCTGATAGAGGCCATTTTAAAGATCATATTTGTGTATATAAAGAATCTCATATCACTAAGGTTATTATCATGAAAAACTACTATACTACTTTTCACATGCTACTATATCGTTGATTTTAAAGTCCACAGTTCTTGATTACCATATTTATGAATGCAAAGATTATGTGATGGAATATGATAAATATATAAATAATTTACTTGCTATTTTTTTCCTTTCAGATATTCATAATTGTTACATTTTAGACCCCAAAGCATATTTTTTTTTTGTCTTAATCAAACAAAGAAATAAACCAGTATGAAATGTGTGCATTCAGTATCACATTGGAGATACACTTTGTTTTTCAAGCAGATAAAAAGCTTTCAAGTGGCTAGGACACATGCATTATGCCCACGCATGTGTATAGTGTATTTATACTGGTTTAGTGTATATGCATATAAAAAGGCATAAAATAAAGTAGAGGTTTGAAATCTTATTTGCTTTCTGTATTAGTTATGTTGTAAAAAATACTGTTCATCTATATTTGGAATTAGTGTTGAGTTTTCTGCTATTAATTTCTTATTTTGTTCAGGCATCTCAATTTTGTGAAGAAATCTTAATAGTGCTTAGAAGAATGCCATCTTTCTTGTGTTTGATACAGAAATAAAAAAATAGTTCTTACTCAACAACGCCCTTTCTTCAAGTACCTCGCATATGCTGGAAATGAATGTTTGCACACACTAGTGAAGGAGGTATTATTACTGTATTTTAAAAACACGAAAGGTGAGACATGGGAGGACTATATGGTTAGATACACAGATCTAGGTGTGTAACTGCATCTCTATGTTGAAAGCCCTCTCAGCTCACATGCTCACATATGGAGGCTGTGGCAATAGCAGCTCTCCTATGTATGGCAAACCCTGCTTGTCCCAGCTGCCACTGGAACAGGGGACAGAGGGATGCCAACTCCTTATACTGGCGGTGTCTCTCGAGACCCTTTATCACAAAACCATTCCCTCATCTGCCATCTAATCAGGGTGGTGCTTATTGTCTTTTTAATAGAAGTTTCCACCAGCTAAGTTACCTAGGCACCTGTTTTCAAGTACGTCCAGACATGCTTGTCTCTATACTGTTGACCTAGTGGACACCCATCTGCTGCAATATTGCAACTGAAAAATGTGTTCAAGCACAGCGTTAATATAGAACTGATGCAAAATTTGCTTAAGCTTGCATGGGATCTTATGCCATAACTGAGAAAATGCAGCTCTCCTGAAAGCCAGGAGCTTCAGCTTCAAACTTCAAAGCTGTATTTTCTTCATATTTTGTTCCTGATGCCCTTTAGGAAATAAAATTCTTTATTTTCTTTCTGTAACTATGAAGTCCATATGAAATGCTACTTATTCAGTGCCGTGTGAATATCAGTGATTACCTTTTAACATAAGTGCAACTCAAAAGATTATTACACTCTGATTAGTGCTTGTTATTATTGTTTGTTTCTAGGCTCCTGTTTTTCTCTAGACCCTCATCTGCTGCCTACAGAGAATACTGGATAGCATACGAAACAGAAATGAGCTTTAAGTGACATTCACACCTCCTAATCTGAGCTATTTGCAATTATTTTATAATCTTACAAGAGAAGCATTAACAGCTGATTGAGACTACAAATGCTGCAGGTAACAGCCACAAGGATAAGTCATGGAGAGCCTACTGTTGCAGGTCTGGCTGGGATCCTTCAAATTGTAAGCCAAATGTTAAACATGCTCCATGACTGACTAAATTCTGAACTGCTCTTTGGGAGTCCTCCTAAATATGGAGTGACTTTGTAGCAGTGAGCATTGAATGTTATCACATCATCCAAACTTCTGTGTTCAAATTCTGTCTTGCCTACTAGGCAAATAAAATTTACCACCCTGTCAGGTAGTGACCATACTGTAGCATCACTTACTTTTCTTTAACCGTTCTGTATAAAAATCAGTTGCCATCTCTGTCCTATTTAATGTCATTTTTGCCAGTGTTATCCCAATTTTCTTTTTCTATTCAGTGTTGCCTGTGGTATTTGGTTTAATATTTTGCGCTTTTCCACATAGTCTAATCTGTGGGGGTCAGTCACGGTCCCACCTGTGGGGGTCAGAGGCCACATACAGACTGTTCTAGGTTGGAGGATCATCTTGACATCTGGACTGCAGATTGGCTGCCATCAGGTGCTCATGGAAGGTCCAATACAATGGTTGCAACCCTAACGTGCTGCCCTTTATTTCTTTTTAATAGCCATGTTTTCTGCACCATGTATGACCCATCACCTCAGCAAGCAGCTCTATACAGGGGCTCTGCCTGTCACTGTTCTTCACCACCACAATGACCTGGCTGTCTGAGTATACAGTGGCAAGACAATACAAATCAGAGAGAGAAAGGTGTCAAAAAGAAGTGAAGCTCTGGGAAAGAGGTGAATGCGTTGTCATGTGAGGCAATATCCCAGTGCTTGCTGTGGGAGCAATCATCTGTTCTGCCTGGGCCAGAGAACTGCAAACTGGTGCTGACAATGGTCCTCAGCTCAGCAATACGCATGGGACATTGTCCAGCTGCCACTGGCTGGAGCTGATGTGAAGGTCAGTTGCACTGGGTCATGCTGGGTTTTGGCTACTGTCATCTCTCTCATTTGGGATGATCAAGAACAATTTTAAATTCCAAGATGCTATCCTAATAGCCTTGTACCATGATCTATCACCATTTCTTTACTATGAGCATGCCCTTTTCTAGGTACATCAAGAGTTCATTTCATTTCCTCTACATTAAAATAAAAGGTGTTAATGTAAATGTTATTGCAAGCAGAGCTATAGCAGGTTTTAATTTTTTAATCTGGATTTGCAATCAACACAGGAAGCTCAGAATGACAGAATGGCCATAACGTACTTTTAATTTCAAAATCGTTGCCAGAGAAACAAAGCCAAAAATCCCATTAATTTTGAAAAAAGGGAACTACAGCAGAATGAAGAAACTTCTTAAAGTAGAAACTGGAAAGGATAGGCTTCATATGAATTAAGGAAAAACTTGCAAAAGATATAAAAAGAGAATTAATTTTTTTTCAAACACATGAAGAACAAGAAGCTTACAAGAAGGAAACAAGAGTTTGTGGAGACATTAGATAATCAAGGTATGCAAAAAAAAAAAAAATTAGGGAAGATAAAGCTGACACTACAAGCATTTTTTCTGTATCTGTGTTAACTGTGGAGAAACTTGTGTCCCATGTCTGAAGCCCTTGAAAAACAGGTTCTGACATCAAAGTATCTGTTTGAACAAAAGAATTCATTGAACAAGTTACAAAATTAAGGTTAAAAGATAACTTAGCATGTATGAAATCAAGAACTTTAGAGTAATTTAGGTATGAGGATGCCAGATTATTTACTACAGCATGTAACCTTTTGCTTTAAACTACTTTGATACCTAAGGAATGGAAGGTGCATATATGATACTGATTTTTAAAAAAAATTTCCAAGGGCGACCAAGGAAACTACGTGTTCCCGTTTGAACTGGGCAAATACAAACAGAACAGAAGAACAGAATTAGTAGACATGGGAATAAATATGATATATTGTGTGAGGGGAAGCAGTGTAGCTTTTGTAAAGGAAAGTCACATCTAAAATCTTGAGTACAGTTCACTGGAGGAGTTAGCAATCACACAGACAAGAGTAATCCAGCTGCCAAAGTTGTCTGGCAATTGCAAAAGACTTTTTACAATGTTCCTTGTCCTTTTTACAATATTCTGGTAAAACAGACTATGCTGCCATTGAGTAAGAGGGAAGGTCTTTGAATGGATGAATAATTGCTCAAAATGTAGAGACAAAATAAGTTTATATAGTCAATTTTCTCAGTTAAGGGAGGGTACTAGCAGAGACCTACAAAAGTGTGTGCTAGACCTGTGCTCTTCAACATAGAAGAAAATGAGATGAAAAGGTGGGTGAAAAGTGAGATGATAAAGTTTGCTGGTATTACAAAGTTATTCAGGGCAAGAAGGATGAGGACCAACTGAGAAGAGTTGTAGAACATAATACTTGGTAATAAAAAAGCAAGTGAAATGAAATGTAAATAAATGTTAAGTGATGTCCACGGGGAAAAATAACCTCAGCTTTAATTATATATAAAACCTAACTTAACGTACACAACCTGTCACTCAGGAATGAGATCTTCAAGTTATAAATAGTGGATGACTGTAGAGAAACAGTTCTATGAAAATGTCAGCTCAAAACAGAAAATATCATTACACCTCTCTGTAACTCCACAGTGTGCCCTCATCTTGAACACGGTATATACTTCTGGTTCACTTTTCTCCCCTCCCTCCCCAAGTCAGAAAGATACAGAGAAGGCAACAAGGACGATCAAAAGTATGAAACAGTTTCAATATGATTTTTAATTAAATATCTTAAGACTCCTCAGGCTAGAAAAAAAAGACAAGTGAAGAGGGGTGTAACAGCAGTTTATAAAATCATCAAGGTTATGGAGGAGTTAAACAGGGAATGATTGTGCACTGTCTCTTCTAGAGAGAAAAAGTAGCTATCAGATGAAATTAGAATATGGCAAGTTCAAAACAACAAAAAAAAACCCTCTTCATGTAATTAAGTTACTACAGGTGTTAAAAGTTGAGAGAGGCTTGAAAAAGAATTGGAAGAAAAATCCATGAACTACTCAAAAAAGCTAGAATAAAAAGAATTATCTAGTTCAGCTAGTTCTGAACTGCAAATAGGTGTGGCCTGGAAGAGTAGACTCAGGAAATATAATTGTTCTTGCATTGGTGTTTGCTGCTGGCTAATGTCAGAGACAAGATAATGAGCTACTTTGAACTTGGTCTTACCTGGTACAGAGATGAGTGGTCTATTATGTTCTCTACTTACTTTTTATATTTCGTTAAACAAACATTCCTTTTCTTAATTATTCCTATAAACAGAATTAAGAAGGGCTTAATTCTGCTTCATGTTGTATTTGGTACAGTTTTCTTTGTAGACAAGTTTATTTAAGTTATTAAGATAAGCAAATGTACCTCAATTTTCATGCTATGAGTCGAGCACAGGACATTGCTACTGTAGACACTAAGAACAGTGACATTTTGGTTTTGAGGTGTTCATTGTAAAAATATTATATTGCTCTTAATAATTAGCTTTTGTTGTGCTAAGATTTTGCTTAAGACTGCTTACATTTGAGGAGGTAGGGATTTCTAAGCCTTTATTTGTTTTAAGGAGTCCACTAGCCCCACAAATTAGAATTCAATAATCAAGTGGAACATGGTATATGGGCTACACCTATGTAGCCAAGCTGATCATCCTCTGTTTTGATTGAGGGTCAAATTTGTCTGATTAGCAACTCTGCATATACATTAAGCTCCAACCTCAGCTACAAGCACTTTTGGCAGAGAAGCCCAGGCATGAATGAGAGAGAAGTTTATGCAAGGCTCAACACCTGACCTGCCGTAAGGACATGGAAGCAGTCTGCACCGGCTTGGGCTGAGGGCCACAGAGCATTTTCCACTGTGCATTGGAAAGAGGAGCCAGTTCCTGAGACCTCTTTCTTTCTGCCCTGATGTGTTCTCTGAGGAGTGACAGAGCAAGGAGCTTAAAGTCAACAGAGACAACCAGGCACTTTCTTCTGGACAGCATGCTAGCAACTGCTCTTTGCACTTCCATGACTGAGCTCCGTTTCCCAGCACATTTCATATTTCACATGGACGCAAATGAATTAATCTTCAGAGTGTTCCTACGCAGTAGGTAAATGTTGCTCTTAAATAAAAAACCCCAACCACCCAACTTGTCAGAAGACAGGAGCCAGGCAGTGGCAGGAAGACTGCTGAAATTACCCTGCGGCTGGGCTCAGAATTCAGGAATTCTTTTCATTCCTGGTATTGCGTTGAGGTCATCTTGCTCTTTGATGTAGCCTAGAAAATGGAAAGAGCTATTAAAATCTGGATACATTTCCCCATTAAATTAGAAACATTTACAAGTCCAGCGTTGCATATAAAGATAGCACTTCTCGTGATAAAACCATAACCAGATTTTGTTTCTCGTACATTTTGGATTGTGTGACCTGTGGTCTTTTTTTCTCTATTTGGCTTGTGGTTTACTTTGTTACGTAATTGTTACATCTACTTAAAGGTCAGCCAAAGTAAAATTATATTTTGTTGGAGGTGAGATGTAAACAAATGTTTGATCTTGCCCTGCTGTTTTTCTTAGGCCTTCTGCAGAGCTGGGTTACAATGTGCCAGTATTCATAAAAGGAGATATATTTTAGAATCTGTATTGTATTATTCATAAATATTTCAAGGTACCTGCAAACCTAGGTTAAGAGCTATCATGTCTCAGGAAGCTAAAAAGGCAGCTATCGTACACTCACTGAGTTCTGTACAATACAATCATGTTCATGAGCAACTGGACACATGAATATTTATTTACAATGCCAACTTTCATCACTGCTTCCCCATCCTAGCTTGAAAGTAATCAACTAAACTAAGGAAAGAAAGCAAGGAATTCTTACAAACCTTGTTGCTCTGTATCTAAAATCTAAACCCCAAATATAAATTATTGAATACTTTGTTTTAAGAACATAAGCATTTGTTCACTGCATTTTTACTTTAAACAGATGCTGTAGATACAGATGTAGTCTTTTTGCATTTACATAGGGCTGGTGTTATTAAGAATATCCACATGAGAAAAGGTTACAAAGATGATCCCTGTAAGAAGGTGAATCAGATAGCATATATTGTAATATAGAGTACTTTTTGCTGTAGCTGACTGACACGTTTAGAAAAGCTGATACTTTGATGAGAAGATCAACTGCACAATATTCTCCCAGAATCTTCTCCAGAGTCTCAATGCAAACTAACATAAAGATGCAACATATGTGTCAAGAGAAATAAACACACATTAAACCAGACATTCATTTTCCTCAAACTAAGCTCTGAAAGCATACGCAACAAAATACTGGGAAAAGGTAGAAATGCCAACTTTATAGCAACAGTCACATTTCAGATAAAGAAAAGCTTTTATATGAAGTTGTATCCACAGTCCCTAGCATAAAATATTAATAGTTCCAGCTATACCACTTTATAACTGAGGAGGAAGTGTTCCTAGGAGAGAATAATTTGATTAAAAAAATCCTGCTATTCAACAAGTATATAGTATTTGTAATTAAAAATGTTTATCTGTTGGCTATTACGTAGGAACATTGGTGATATAGGTTTGATGATTTTATTCAAGTGTGTGATCAGAGCTTAAAATAAAGCAGCCTCATATAAAATTGCAAAGGACTAGTGTTGAGCTCATATACTGAGGCATTAAATGATATTATTTTTAATAACTTGATTAACCTAAAATGCTCTTCCTGTTTTTTGTGTGAGGGGAACTCCAGTTAAATGTTTTATTTGTTTGTCCTCTTCTCTTAAAATAGCCTGGGAGGAACTGGACAGCATTGTACTTCCCCCCTCTATATGCTGCAGGTCAGGGATTTTTGTTCCGCACAGGGCACCTCTGCTTTACTCTTCCTCACCCCCTATAACGCCCAGAAGAAGTGGCAAGCTGCTTTTGACAATGTGAACCTTGCTACGTTCAATGCAAAAAGGGAGCTGGTTGTGGTCAGATGTGGGCAGGAAGTTGTCATTTAGAAAATAGTTCCCAACTAATGGGTAAAGTATTTTTAAGCATGCTGGAATGGTTCTACAGCCAAGCAGTTATAAATGAATAGGTCTTTTGTTGTGAGCCTTGATGTCTTCCCTCCTTCCTCCCTTTCTCCCTCCCCCCCCCTTTGTCAGGATAAGTCAATATCCTTCTAATTGGGTGTCCTTTCTGGACTTTTTTTCCAGGTTTTAGGCATTAAGAAAGTTCAAATCCTTAAACACATAGCCCTGGTGCCCAGAAACCATTTTTTCCTTTAACAGATTTGTTGCTTCAAGAGGTATTCATTTCAGAAGGCTCAACAGTATTGTTATGGGTTTTTTTGCTGCACACAGAAAATGTAAAAGGAACTCAGTTGTACTTCAGTGAAACGGCATTATCATCCCAAGAATGAACAAACTGATTTGTTATGTCCTTAACAAGAAGCCAGTCAACTTCTAAATAGTGTTGTGGGATTGTTCTGAAACCATGGCCCAGTATGCTTTCAGAGGTAACTACCCTGCTATCTCAGTGGTAGCTCTTATTTTGTCATCACATCCTTTCTGACTGCCTGAGGAAAGCGAAAATGGGTAAAGCTATCTCTGTCAATAATACCACAGGTGAGACAGGCCAAACTTGAACGCTGGTAGTTGGGCAAGACCGAAAATCTGGTAACGGTGCCTCTGAATGGAGCCTCCTGACATGGTCCTGTGGAAGATGATTGACAGGTGTATTTGCTGATTTTCCAAATTCTTGTCTTGAGACTTTTAACAAGTAATTACTGCTTGGAATTCATTGGTGCCTGCCATCCCAGGTTCTCAGGCGAATATAACCTTCTTGGGAAGCAAATACTGCCATTCTTACTTCATAGATAATATAAAGAAGGCATGCAATATTACGTGTTTTGCTTGTAGATACAGTGAAAGTTTGTGGTAGATTTTAGAAGAGCGTTGAGGTTTTCGGCATTAAAAAAAAAAGGCAATGATAGATGCAGAAGAAACCGTGTTTAAAGAAATGCAGCTGGGACTCAGAATTTAGATGCACTGAGACCTTATTCAGTTCAAGGCCTGAGCGATTTTTAGGGAAAAAAATGGAATCCCTCATCATATTAGAGTGAGATTTTATACATTTCTTTGTGAAGAACTGAATGTAATGATTGAACTGTATAAACCATTTATGTGTAGGGATGGTCTCTTCTATGGACAAAGTCTGATGTCTGAGGTACACAAAAAGCAGCTGTTTGCAAATTAGTATAAGATCTCATCGTGTGTAGATGTGAAGGAATTATTCCACACTTTTATTACTGACTTCTTGCACTTTTCCCTGAAATACCTGGTGTTGCCTGCTCTCTGAGACAAACTGCTCTTGGAGAGTCTCCAGAGTGACTCAACACCACAGTTCCCCCATTCTGCCCCCTCACCACATGAGACCATGTGTGTAACGGGAGTTATAGAGCATCTGTGAGCAAAGGGGAGTGAAAATCAGTGCCACCCTGCAACGCTGTGTTCCTCGGTCTTCCTACCTCTTTCCTCTCTCCCTTCTGAAATTACCTAGGGAGAAGAAACTAGACATTGAAATTAGACATCTAGCAACTGTAAATAAAAGTACTCATGTATTTTACTGGGCAGTAATAGTCCATCTCCAGCCCTTGCCAGGATGCTGTTAAAAAAGACTATTAGGTATGTCCACCAATTCAGATTTCCTCCCTTTTATCTCTGTGAATCATTGCTAGTGGACATGAAGTGAGAACATCAGAAAGCTGAAGACAGAAAGCTGTTGGGGCAAATGAGGCCTTCTTTTCTTTTTCTCTGTAACAGTCAATGAGAAGGACAAACATACTTCTTTTCTGACTAACAGTTAAGGAAGTGCCAGCTTGCCGGTGGAAGCAAAGTTCCCTGCTTTCTGTGTAGTCTGCTTGGACAGACTCTCCAAACCTGCTTGCCCAACTCTTCAGCATCTGCCTTCTACCTTCCTTCTTCATTTCCACTAAATGAAAAGAGGGTTGAATTTTATACAGCTTTAGACTGATGCATACGAGTTCAGAGGAATAGGATGAAGGAGAATGATGATCAGAAATGTCACTGGGCATGTACAGATTGGTTTCCTCAGTTCTGGAAGTCACCAGATTACAGTCTAACGTTCTTGGGTTTAGTAGTTCAGCTGCAGAAGATGTTACCTCGTTTTTACATGAGTATCAGTGACGCCTTCTTTGTAAAAAAATTAAATAACCAAACATGGCTATTTTGTGTATAGTAGACTACTGTATGGAACCTGTGAATGATTTGAGTCTCTTGGTATTCACTGCCTAAATAAATATGAAGTAGTATTGGCCTTTTACTTGTGACTCACAGCATTAACTTAAAAAAAAATCAAAAAAATCCCCCAAACTCTCAACTCCAACTTCCTCTCCAAGCTCTTATGAAGGTTTTCCACCAGAACCTCCCTTCTCCTAATTCTGTAGTGGCCACTTCCTAAGGCGTCATTCCTTACTTCATTTATATTTTTGGAGGTATATATGAAACAGGCCTGTTCCCATGAGACCGGAGAATTGCAGCCGCTTTGGACTTGTTTCCAACATGTGCTAACAGGCCAGTTTGGCAGATGATAATTGTTACTCATTTACAGTAGCAATATGAAAATGAGTCATAAATCCTAACTCAAATCACGTATGTTCACACTTCAGTCTCAGTCCTCAGTTTCTGCACAGGTAACTCCCTCACGCAATTATTTGTCCTTAGACCTGCTCTTAGGGAGAGGAACATATTCCTTCTGAATTCTATATACGCTTTACCGATACCTGCCCTTCAGGGGACACAAGTGGGGGCTCTCAACTGCAGTTACACACAGAATTTCAAACCTTCATTTACCTAGAAAGATCTGTCTTTTTAATGTTGTTTGTTAAATGTGCTTCTCTTACCAGCTTATGGGAAAAATGTTCATGTGGTTGGAATATTCCAGCAATAAATAACTCTTGTGATTATCAAATGCCTTGGCTCCACTTCAGCATTTAATCACCCTCAAAAGCCATAAATTGCCTCATATACTCCTCCACTATGAACATTGTCTCTTAATCAAACTGGATTAATAAGTTTAAGAGATATTACCCATTTATATGTGAATTTTGGTAGATCATGAGAATAATGAGCCAGATGTACAGGAGATGTAAAGAGCAATATAAGTTGCAAGTCCATAACTTAAAGCTTATACAACATGCAGAGAGCAGAAATACGTGATATTAGCAGAGAAAGCTACCAACAGGTTCATGGTCATTTACACTTGACTTAATATATTTATTTACATTCAACAACATTGGTGGATAAGGGAAGAGCAACAGACGTCATCTACCTGGACTTGTGCAAAGCATTTGACACTGTCCCGCACGACATGCTTGTCTCTAAATTGGAAAGACATGGATTTGACAGATGGACACTCGGTGGATAAGGAATTGGCTGGATGGTCGCACTGAAAGAGTTGCGGTCAACGGCTCGATGTCCGAATGGAGACAAGTGATGAGCGGCATTCCTCAGGGGTTGGTATTGGGACCGGCGCTGTCTAACATCTTTGTCGGCGACACGGACAGTGGGATTGAGTGCACCCTCAGCAAGTTTGCTGATGACACCAAGCTGCGTGGTGCGGTTGACACGCTGGAGGGAAGGGATGCCATCCAGAGGGACCTTGACAGGCTTGAGAGGTGGGCCTGTATGAACCTCATGAAGTTTAACAAGGCCAAGTTCAAGGACCTGCACATGGGTCAGGGCAATCCCAAGCACAAACACAGGCTGGGCGATGAGTGGATTGAGAGCAGTGCTGAGGAGAAGGACTTGGGGGTGTTGGTTGATGAGAAGCTCAACATGACCTGGCAATGTGCATTTGCAGCCCAAAAAGCCAACTGTATCCTGGGCTGCATCAAAAGAAGTGTGGCTAGCAGGTTGAGGGAGGTGATTCTCCCCCTCTACTCTGCTCTTGCAAGACCCCACCTGGAGTACTGTGTTCAGCTCTGGGGACCCCAACATAAGAAGGACATGGACCTGCTCGAGCGGGTCCGGAGGAGGGCCACAAAGATGATCAGGGGGCTGGAGCACCTCCCCTGTGAGGACAGGCTGAGAGAATTGAGGTTTTTTAACCTGGAGAAGAGAAGGCTCTGGGGAGACCTTATAGCGGCCTTCCAGTACTTAAAGGGGGCCTACAGGAAAGATGGGGAGGGACTCTTTATCAGGGAGTGTAGCGATAGGACGAAGGGTAATGGTTTGAAACTGAAAGAGGATAGGTTTAGATTGGATATTAGGAAGAAATTCTTGACTGTGAGGGTGGTGAGGCACTGGAACAGGTTGCCCAGAGAGGTTGTGGATGCCCCTTCCCTGGAAGTGTTCAAGGCCAGGTTGGATGGGGCTTTGAGCAACCTGGTCTAGTGGAAGGTATCCCTGCCCATGGCAGTGGGGTTGGAATTAGATGATCTTTAAGGTCCCTTCCAACCCAAACCATTCTATGATTCTATGATTCTATGAAAATGTTTACATTATTTCTTGTCCCTAATGGTGTCAAAGACAAACTTACACCTGTTGACGGGGGTAGTTTTCAGTACTGTCTGATACTCAGTACTGCCTGTATTTTTACTTGGAAAGGGGTTTGTATCCCAAACCAGAGCTAAGGGTTTCCAGAAACCCTTCACGTATTGATTTTATAGTACTGTGAAGGAGATTGCTTAAATGGTTTCATTGCTGTCGTTTCTGAAGTTTAAATTTACGTATCAATTACCATCTATATGTTATTTATCCATACTTAAAGAAAATAGTCCAAATATTTGCTTATTCCAGGTGCTGTAAGCATTCTTGCTGATAGCTGTCCATAAACATCTACTGTACACACACCTTACCACTGCTCATTAACTGTATTAGAAATTACAGTTTTTAACTGCTCACTTATCCCAAAGTACTAAAACTCAACTATGTGGGCTATCACAAAGAACGAAATAAGCAAACCCCGTCTGTGCACAGGAGCATGGAGAGAGAGTGTGTGTGTGTGTGTGTTTGTGTTTTGAATCATAAAGTTGTAATGGAAATATTTTATGGTAGGATCCTCTCAGTCCCAGTTCAAGAGCTTCAGATCTGTGACACTATGATACAGGCTCTGCTAATCTAAATGTGGTATGGTACAGTAGAGTACATATTCACAATGGGCAATAAAAAAGCTAGGTTTTGCTAGGGGATTGCAGGTGTAGCCTGTGGTTTGCAAAGACACGTGAGATATCATAAACTGAACAAATTTACATCTTCTGATTTTGTACAGAGTATAGCACAGGTGACAATAGTACAATTTCTCCAGTCTTAATAGAGCCATGTCCCCTTTAACTGATTTAGTTATATTATCAATCTCCCAAATTTCACATGGCATGCAGAAAACTGATTCTTTCCCAACAGTGATATTTTATGAGATTGGCTGTGGATTTATAAATAGCCAGAATGTTTTAAAATGAAACCAAAATCCAAAGACTGAAAGGAAGTCTTAAGTAGAAAGAACCTAGTCATAAATTAATGAAATTAAACATTCTTCATACATTAAAAAATAAATTGTAGTATTGATTAATGCAGTGAGCAGCACAATTCCATTCCATTGCTAGCATATTATTGTCACTTCAACCTGAACTTGCAATTTTCACAAGTTTCAGCATTTATCTTTGGAACTGTCACCTGTCATGCTTAATGAAAGTAAGTGACATTTGTATTTCTTTTAGTACATTAATATAATTAGGGTTTTTTAAAACCCACTTCAGGGTTAAAATAAATCATAAAACTTCATTAACTATTGCAAGGTAAGAAATCCAGCTTGCTGCTTTTTTTTTCTAAAGTACTGTAGGTTTGCCTTACTGTTACTTTGTCTCCTTTAATAAATATTGATTAGGATTATATACTTTATAACATATCTTTTTCCGTTCATGAGTTCTAGGCATCCACCTTCACAAATGAGGATAAATGTAAAATCTCATGGTCTACCGTAGCATATCCTTTACACATGCACATTGTGAGTGCAGTTAACTACGGGTGTCTAGACAGATACTTAGACAAACATTAATGTATATGTACAGAAATCTGTTGTGTATTTCTAAACCCTTCACTTTATTTTACCAGATTCCCAAATCGTGTATTTCCCTGCAAAGTGCAGAGCGAATTAATGTAATATTTTACAGACTGCTGTATCCACGAGTCAAGATTCTGATTTTGTTTGCATCAGTGTGAGGCCAAAGTCGTCTCATTGTTCCCAAGTTCACTCATTTATGTTGAGAAAATGAGATCAAATATATTCTGCTTTATTTTAAAAAGTACTATGCTATCTCCTTTGTCATGGGAGCTTGTTGGTGCTATTCATCACTTCTCATTCCATAACAAATCTCATAAAGGAGAAGAATTTAAAGTGTGACCAGATATTAGAAGATGTGGATGTCATAAGAGACAGTTCTTTTTTGGTATTAACACAGAAAAAAATAGCATACCTTTGTGTTTCTGCTTACCCTCATGTTTTGTCTTTTCCAGCTACAGTTTTACAAAAAGCAAATTCAATGGCTGATAATAGATGTTTCTGAAGATTTGGGGGTTTTGTACTGATTCTTCATATATGGCACCAAGCTTTTACAGCATGACTTGCATAATTTTCATGTTCTCACAAATTATTTGAGGTGGTTTTTTTAATTCTTAGCATATTTGATCCTATTACAATGGTAGGCAGAAGGAGATACTTATTGAATATAGGCCTTGAGTGCTCCTTCACATAAATTTCCAGGTGTAAATTGTATTTTTTTCCTCAAGAAAATAAGATCTTGGTGACGCTATGGTGTTTTGAGAGAGCACTTCAATAACCCTTTTCTAAATTTTATCTGATTCTTTTTCAGAATTACCCACAACTGGTAATACGAAGAAACAAGATACAGTTCTGGTGAGAAGTATTCATTGTTTTGGGCTGAGAGTATGGGGTGACCATAGGACAAGTGCTCCCATTCCCAGCCTCAGCACAGACTGATGCGGAGGTGGGGAAAAATGGAGCGGGCTGGGATGCCTCCTGTCCCCGCTGCAAGTGACAAATACATGAGAAAAAAATGGCAGTAGCATTTGTGCTACTCCCTTTATTTACTCCTTAATTATATTTATGGTGTAAACTAATTTAAAGTATACCTTTTACCCTAAAAACCAGGTGTCAAATCTTCTTGAAGCCCAAAATAAAAGTGTGCTTGAAAGTTTAACTAGAGTCTGGAGAGTATTGGATCAAGCTCAGGATTGGTTTACCCCTGTTACATTAAAAAACTTGACTTTTTTTTTTAAGTTATTTTACTAACATAACAAAATTGGGCAAAAATCAGGAAACTGGTCAGAGATCCAGGACTGGAACACCAGAGATTCTACAGTGAAAGCACCCATGCCATAATTGCTTAAATTTTGCTTGGCTGTAGATCATGGTTATGAGAACTTTACTTTTATTATAATAAAGTGTGTTAAATGGAAAATCCAAATTATTTATTGAGAAGATGTAAAGCTCACTTTGGAAAACCACAGAAAAGTATTTAACTTGTTTTTGTTGATCACCGATGATCAAAGTAATTTACAGACTGCTGGCATTTATATCTTGAAACAATCTCTGAGAGCGAGCAGCTAGTATGTTAAAATTATAAAATAATTGAGTACAAACTATCTTACTTTTATTTACAATCATAAAAGAAAAAAAACAGCTCAGACTTCAAAATAACTGCTTGTATAAGTTTACAGGAGCCTGCTTATAGCTCTTATAATGTAAAACAATGTTAAATAAAATTATACTTTAACATTATGACTTTTACAGCATTTTCATTAATACTTTAAAATGTTTGAAATAAACCACAGAAAAAGGAAAAGAGAAATGAAGGAATTTGTACAGTGTAATAGGCTTCCTCACTAAACTAAAATGTAACCATTTCTTTTAAAGGGAAAACACTAAAATTCCAATGATACATACACACACACTCTCTCTCTCTGATATGTGGCAGATATTACACATATTAATGGAGAATATAATTGTGTCCATCATTCAGTGGGCAGGACTGCATCCCCATATATGTGATCCAAAAGTGCCAGCTATATAGGGGACCCTTTGAATCCAATTTGTGTTTTCTGATTTTATTAATATTTTAGCTGAGGTATTATTATAGCCATGCATAAATATTTGGTTCTTGTATGGTTGGTAGTTTGTACTTGCCATTAATTGCTAGAATGCTTATCTGAATACTTTTTGGAGTTAATGTCTCTGCAGTGATATCAGAACTATAAAATACCTTTCAGTACTGCTTATTAAAATAATAAAGCTGAAAGTATTTTAAAACTAGTGCTCAGTATGGTCACTATGCAGTCCTTGAAATGGTATAGGTAATTTCCTCTTCTGTCTTTCTAGTTATTCCAGCAAGTCTATAGGACGAGGAAGGGAACTGGGCAAAAGCCAAGCTGTCCTTAGCTTTTCTTTTGCTTCCTGGGGAAAATCCCCACGCTGGGAGCATAGACACAGAATCATATCAGACCAGGACCCAAGATTTGCATTACTTTCATTTATCTAAGCAAGAAACTGAGGCAGAAGACTATTTTTCTTTAATTCCCTGTTTTAGACAAGCAAGGGTGCCTTTTTCCATCTTTACTTGCATGGGTTGCCAGGATGCTCATCTGTCAATGTAGAAAAACAATAACTTTTTGATCCAAATGAAATTTTGTAATCATGTTATTTTGTAATGTTATTTTGTAATTTTAGTTCTGTCCAATCTAGAGAATTGTATGTTCCTGGCTGGCAAAAAAACCCATTATTTTTGGCAAATATACAAACAAACAAAATCATGATAGTTAAAAATAGTAGTAGAACTGACTGAGGTTTATTTTTATGTTTGTTTTTTCTATGACCTGTATTTTACATGTAATATCCAAATGAGCATTTGATGCTAAGACCTTAGTCCAGTCATTTATATGGATGCCAAAATGAAAAACCAGGAGGATATATCCAGGCAATTAAAGAAAATATTGATTATGAGATAGAACAAAGAGAGAAAAAAAGACATGAAATATTTTACTTCAAGAAAACTATAATTCACAGAATTGTTGCAGTACTGGATTTTTTTTTCTTTGTGAGTTGTAAAGATATGAGTGAGAAATGACTGTGCAAGATGGCACAGTTGTGAGTGAGAAGCATGAGAAAATAACTTCTGCTTGTATGTATAGCAATGACTTTTTATCAAAGATTTGATTGTGCATTCAGTATTATGGACTCATAATATGCAAATGCATTCTGCTGTTAATACACATTCACAGCATACATGTTAGTGGTTCCAAAGGAGCTGTTACAATATATGCTCTGAATATGTATTAGCAATAATACACAATCTGTAAGTAAGAGCATTCTACATTATGAAAATATAACATAGAATGCACAATATTTTTAATACTCATTCATAGTGTACTCTCTGGCAGCTCAAAAGGAGCAACTGTACTGTGTATTATGAACTCAGAGACGCACAAAATTAACTAAATTTTTATAGATCTCTGGATATGATACCATGATCTCACATGGCAATATAACATACAGTCTTCTGTTCCACTGCATTATTTATTCTATTTGTAAAATATGCTTGTTTTAGTATTTCCATTTTAACATTTTTGGGAAGAATTGACTAGGTATTCTTTTTATATGGAAATATGTTTATTTTTGTGGAATTCTAGATATGGTATTTTTGCAAACGTCATTTGATATTGGCAATTAGTTTGATACTGCTGAGAAAAGGTAATGTAAATTTCATGAATACTCACAATTGTAAGGAATGTGCATAAAATACTAATATAGAATAATGCCAGATCCAGACACTGCTCAGATTGCAGAAGCAAAAGGAGCCTTGTTAACCTGAAAAGCAACAGAAATATTTGGCTTAGGTTTTTTTTGCTTGCTATAAATACAGCCTCTAGGATTATTACAACTGAGTGGTTCAGGTAAATTCATTAAGTTAGTCTAAATTTACTAAGTCTCTATATAGTTCATGTTACAATATTCTGTGTTCAGTTAGCCACACTTTTTAATCACTATTCCCTTAAACTTCCTGTCCTGTTAACTCAAAAGATGCTGTTGTCCGTCATTTGCCTTTGCTGAGATGATCTTTAATGTCAAGACAAGTTCCAAATAGTCTTAAATGCATTAAAAAATCAGTACAGAGTTTGAAACATTAATTTTTGCTGAATTTCAAGTTTCTTCTCAAGTCTTAAATAAGTTTTTTATTAAGGTGCAATATCAGCTGCAAAGTGAAAAGCTGAATAACTGAAAGGAATATATGCAAATAAATTAACTGTTGCAATCCAGAACACTTAGTTGTAATTCAATACTGAATATTTCTTCTTGACTTATTTGTAGGAATGCAATGAATTACTAGTTGACATTTTGTTGTGATGAAACGTCATTTTGCATGCCTCAATATATGATCTGTTACTTTTTCATGTGAGATCTATTACCTGCTTGAGTGAGCTACTTGCTTGAGCTTGCTAAGGAATAGCTGAAACTACCATAAACCATGCCATGTGATGTGTTTTGCCCTAAGTAGGATAAAGCTTGTTGAGCTGAATTCATCTTCATGCAACTCCTTGGACTTCATTGGAGTTACATCAGAAATAATTCATCTCAGAATATTTTATTTTGGTTTACTTCATAATTTATCAATTTTAATGAAATCTTTGCCATTTGTGTTAGAAAATATTTTAGAGAAACAAATATTTCTTATACTATTATACTTACGATAAACAGAAAAATAAAATGGAGAAAAATACCTTTTCATATTTTAAATTCATGTTTACACTGACTTTAATTTTCAATTGCCAGCTCGAACCAGCACAAAGCAGTCATTAAGCCTCATATTCCCTTTCTCCCCACTGTGGAGTCCATCCTGTGGCAGAAAAACATCAAACCTGGACAAGAATCATTTACGGTAGAAAGACTTCTTCTTGCTCCCAGGGCAATGTACAGCATTACTGGAACTAATTGCCTCTCTAAAAGAGAATGCATTTCTTTATTCCATTTCTGGTTATGGAAGGAGTTAAATCTGCATGTCTCTAATTTCATTTTAGGCATCCTACTGTTTATTTGTTTCTATGTTTGTGCTCTCAGGTGGTGGATTTCCTTGGACTAGAAGTGGTTGGTTGCCCTGTTAGGACCAGCTGGTGTCTAAAAGGCACTGTCAATCCCACAGCACTCCAGTGGTTATGTTTTATAGAGTATAAATCCTCATCTACAACATCCAGCTCTGTTCTGGCACCTGACAATTTACATGGCTTTAAACAGGATGTTTTGGAGAAGGGTAATATACAAGCTAGGCCATGAACACCAGGAACCATAGGTACTCCAAACCAGGCATGGTAGTGACCTTCAAATTCCCTTTTACTGTGCTTTTATACATATACTGCATGTATTTCTGCTTTTGATCCAAATTAAAAAAAACAAAACAATTTGTAAGCCTCACTTGTAATACTGTTATTTTATAATATAATTTGGTTTTAACTCCAAGTCTTTTATTTAGCCCTTTTAACTGCAACATTTCAGCGTTACCACACTATAAAATATTTAGGACAGAGATCCTGCCATGATCCTAATACTGAAAAGAGCTATGAAGTTTAGAATAATACACATGTGCTAAAAATGCATATTACAAAGTTGAAAATCACGTTCTTAGACATGGCAGAAGGATAACTTGAACTCACAGGTACTAAGCTACAAGCAATCAATCACAAAAATATTTACTAAGTATTATTGTCCATCTTTCAGAAACATTTATGTGACCCAGGGTGTTAAGAAGGATGTAAAATGTTTCCAGTTTCCTCTGTTCCTGCTTATGGAAGGAAGTCAGCATCAGTTAAAGAGTAGCCTTGAGGACGGAAAGGTAAGTGTTAGGATGGGGAGAAAATTTGGGTACCTACACCTGCACTGATCCATGAGTAATAGCTATTGATCACTTCACTGTGTAAGCAGTAATATTTTTAATAAAATATTTTTTATTTGAAGAGTTATGTACAAATTTTCTACAGCATTGTTGAGATAAGCAACTCTGCTATCCAAAACTTCCTCCACAAGAAACTGTCTGATATCCAAAAAAACTCAAAGACTAAAAGTTTGCCTTGGAAAATTCAAGCTAGAAATATAGCTTGAGTTTTTAGTAATGTAAGTAAATAACCTTTGCAGCAGTTAATTTCGGGATATTGTGGGTTTACTTCAAATAAACAACTTGTGCCTTTCTAAAACACTTTCTTTTTTTCGGTGACGAGTCTATTTTGGCTGGAGGTAATATCTATCGTATGGCTTGTGTAGGAGCTCAGACTAGAAAATGGTGATGACCAGTTTTGTCCTGGAGACATACGATTATATTCTGCATTTTGTGCACTTTTAATAGGAATCTGTTTTACAGAAATCTTTTGATAGGGAAAAAAACTTGGAGTTTTTTTGTTTGTTTGTTTGTTTGTTTCTTTCAGGAAATCTTTACCTGCCTACAAACTGTACTTATTGCCTATTTACAAGTGTTTTGAGCTTCTCTTCACATCCATCCCAAAATCTGCCATTAATTGTCTAGAAGACCATACTTGAATTTTATGATGTAGCAATGGAAGACTATATTGGAATACATATGTGCAACAGCCTGTAACTTGGTTGCTGTAGTAAGATACAACATATCTTATATTTGTAGCCTACTTGAAAAGCTGCTGATGTTAATGTCTGAACTGCCCACTTCCTGAGAATTTTCAATAACATTTTAGAATGATACATATTTTAAAGGAAAGTAATAAAACAATTATTTTAGATTAGCTGTGTATTTGCTAGAACTATGTTGTACTGTGAGGAAGTGCTGTGTGGTTGGCTTATGCCAATGAACTTTGCCTATCTGTGGTATCCCATTAACAGTGACCCCATCTGGACCCATCTTTTTACAATCATCACAGTCTTTGGTCTGTAATGTATTATGTATTGCATAATATTTTTAGTGTGCTATTTCATTGAATTGTGCTTTTTGTATATTGAATTCTCTTACCTTTTTTTAATCTGATTTTGCTTAGGGTTATCTCCCACTGCATCACTTGCAGTATCAGCTGAAGATCCTCTTTGATTCATTTAGTTGCTTTAAACTCTATGTAGGCGGCTACACAGTTGAACTTTGGCAGGGTAAGCTCATCCCACCATCTTTTTTAAGAAGATAAACAGAATGCCATGGAGTTTACCATGTGGATTTCATAGATAAGGTTAAAAAAAAAAACCAAACACCAACCCTGCAGGTATCTGCCCTTCCCAGGCATTTATTATCCAATGAAATATTTTGAAGGCAAGGTGTGGTTGGCTAAATTATTGCTCCTCCCACTGTTCTCTGCTATGTTTCCAGTTTCAGAGGGAAAAACAGAAGCTTGTACATTGAGTATGAGTCATAACCTCTCTTCTGCTACTGACTCACTTGGGAGTTTGAGGTAAGTCATTCTACCTTATGTCTCAATAAGCAAGGAGAGAAGGAACTATGGGAAGTTATGCAATGTTTTCGTAGATGAAAAGTGTAGATATTGAGACCGATATTATTATTATGCAGTACAATAATAATTTTGTGTGCCCAAAATGGATTTTTTACATAACTTCTTCCCCACATAAAACATTTTTTTTTCCATTTTGTCATGAAAAAGTTTGAAGAAAGATTATGTTGTACCAAAGAACACCTTAGGTTACTGAAATACTTAAAAATGATTGTATTTCTCAGAGGAAAGTATATGCACCTTTCCTCACACTGTTCTCTTTTGCACCATTAATGACCAATAATAAAGCTGTACAGTGGTGCAAAATGATTAATGACTTCTGAAATAAGAGGAGGCCCTGAAGTGTGTGGAGTCTCACACAGAACTGGCTCCTACTCAGGTCCTTACACTCCGTCCTGGTTGGTTTGCAAGCATTGCAGGGAAATGCTAAACTTTCAGAAGTGAACTTTTAATACCTGAGTATATTGCTTAGCACTTATGATATCAAAATAAATATCCATCAATTATAGTCTCTTATGTTGGGATGTAGATAGGCTATAACTTGGCTATTTTGTCTTCCGACTTTTGTTTCCCAAAAAATACCTGGCTGTGCACTGTAATGAGACATACTAGTAAAGTATATTTACTAAACCATAATAAAAAAATCTGCTTGTAAGTTTTAAGGGAATTATGGTTTAAACATGGACACACTTCAATAGAAAAAGGTGATATACTGTGATAGTGTAAGCAAGCAAGGTAAAGCATGTAGCTTGTGGACACCAGCACACACATGAGCAATGATAGCAGTACTCCATGGTGTGGGCAAGAACAGAGCATGAGGCTGACCATCAAATCAATCTATGCCATGGGAAAGAAATGTATTTCCTATATAGAGAAAGCACAGGTAGCACCAATTGGCAGATGATAGTGGAGGAAGTAGTTTGCACTCTAGGGTATGACTTTTGAAAAATGCTTGTTCTATCCTTCGTGTTCCTCTGAATATTTTTGGATGCCCACTTTAAAGTCCTTTTTGTAGACATATCTTTATGTTACCACTTAAGGTGCATGAGGGGGTTAGGTTGTGTTAGAACTGATCTTTGAGGGGAGTGTAAAGACCGGGAGGACAGGCGTGGAGGCCTACGGCGTTTCACGTGCCTGCTTACCCCGCTTCTGAGGCGCAACTGGTTGGAGGCAAACAATAACCGCAGCGGATAACTTCTGAGCCAGTGGCTGCACCATTAAAAGTGCCCCTGCACCGCTGCCAAGCGCTACAGCTGCAAACCCTGTCCACGCATGAAAGCCTCCCTTTCAGATTTTCTTCTTTTTTTTTTTTTTCTTTTTCCCTTCTTCCTTATTTCTGCTTGACGGGTTTCGGCCTCCTGGGGGAATTTCCGTGGCTGGAGGCCCGGCTGGGGGCGGGGGGGCAGCGAGGCGCCCCGCCGGCCGGCCGCCCCCCCCGGCCCGGCCCCGGCCCCGGCCCCGGCCCCGCGCAGCCCAGCCCAGCCCAGCCCAGCCCGCGGGCCCGTCGCTGGCGGGCGGCAGGACCTGCACAACCGCCGCCCCGAGCCGCGGCCGCCGCCAGCCGGAGTGGGATGTTTCATTGTCCGGAAATGATGGAGAAGGAGTGACTGTGGCGGCGGGGGGACAGCGGGTGTGAGTGCCAGTGTCTGCGCGCCCCTGCCCGGGGGGGAAGGCCCGCGGGCGCGGGGCAGGAGGCGGCGGGAGAGGCGGCGGCGCGGAGGTTCCCGCGGCCGGGGCGCGGAGGAGGGCCGGCCGCCGCGGCGGAGCGGGAGGAAATGCGGAGGTAGGGCGCGCCGCGCTGCCGGGCGGCTCCGCCGCGGCGGACGGGGTCCTCTGGACCCCCCCCCCCCCTCCCCGGTTCCCCCCCCCCTCCGGGCGCCCCCCGCGGCCGCCCGGCTCACGGCCCGCGGCCGCCCCCGCCCCGCGGCCGCCGCCCCCCGGCCCCGCGGGTGCTCGCCGCGGGGGGCGGACGGCGCGCCCGCCGCCGAGCCACAAAGTTGCCGCCGCTTCATTGCCGTCCCTCCTCAGTCCCTCGCCCCCGAGCCGTGAGTTTTCTGCATAAAATACATTAACGAGCCCTTTCATTTGCTTGTTCCTTCAGGGTCGCGTGTTAGTTTTGTTGGAGGGGGGTGCAGGCTCTTTATTACTCGGTGAGAGAGCTGGCAGATGTCCCAAGTGAGAGAACCTCTTCCTCCGGGGCCTGAAGGGCCAGAGCAAGCTCCGACTGAAAACAGCTCTTTGATCTCTCTCCCTCGAGGTAAGTTGCTTTAAAGTTTCTCTGTAATTGTTGCGCCTTTTATTTGAATGATACATTTACTGATTTGTTTTGTGGGTTTTAACCCCTCTTCTCTTTCCCCTCCCCCCGACCTCCCCTCTTTGGTGTAACTCTGTAACACTTTCACTTCCACCTCTTTACTGTTTTAACCAGAAATGCCTATGTAGAAAATGCAAAAAAGAAAAAAAAAAAAAAGATGCACTGATGTCAGCACCGGTTCTCAGTACTTGAAAAACTGCAGTCATTCAGAGGCAGATGCTGCTCCTTAAAAATCGCTTTCTTGTTTCTCAGCTTTGTGTTTGTGTTTAGAAGCTCTTTCCTGTAAAGCTCTCCTTCCAGGTCTTGCAGTAAATTGAGAAGGGTTGATCCAGGAGTAGGAGCATTGTTCAGGTTGGAGGTCACTGTGCTGGTTTTTTTCTTAGATTACTCTGTGATGCTGCAGCTAAAACCAGTTTCTGAGAGTATTAACTTGTTTCGTATCAGCTGTTCAAAAGGTTGTTTAAAAGTACATTCATCTTAAAGAGAAATTCTTTAAGTTATGTCTTATTTGCATTTGCACAAAATACATTGATATTCTGATCACCTTCATGTAGGGAAGTTTGACAAGGTGTATTGCAGGTTATCCTCAAAATAGGGAAGTATGTTTGCCTCCTGAGCCCTGGTCTGTGAAGATGAGACTTAATTATTTTTCCTCGTTTACAGCTACAGCTTTGTTTTCCAGAATTCTGGCAGGAGTTTAAAAAGTCTCTGAAGAACAGACAAATGAGCTTGTTCAAAAACTGTAACTTTATTCATAACTGGTTAACTGGAGCAGAGCCTGGTAACACAGTTGTGCAACTGTGGATTAAAGATACAGTCTTGTTTTTGTAACTTGGAAAATCAATAGCTATGTGAAATCAAAGTTGAAGACTCATTTGAGAAACCAGAAAGTATCCGTAGCTAAGTAAAAAATGTTCTGGCAGGGAGACATACTAAATTGGCTTATACTTACCTTATTGTTGGGTTTTTTTTGGTTTTTTTTTTTTTGTCCTAGAGAATGACTCATAACTTCTAAACAGTAAAAAATAATAATAAAAAAAGATTAGATACAGAAGATCAAGCATGCAGAACTGAACCCTTAGAATCATGTTTTTGCCAGAAACATCAGTATCTGTGATACATGTTTATTTTCAATGTGTTGTTTTTGTCTGTCATGTGATCAAGTGGCCACACTGGTTAAATTCTGCATGTAGGCCATACATCAAAGTTACTAAAGTTGCAAGTTGGTGAACTAACTAGCCTGGAACGTGGTCTCATCCTTACAGTGCCACTTTAAATTGAGTTTTCACTATGAAATAGTCTTGTGTGATTCCATTTTGTAAGATTTTCAATACATGCTCTTCTTTTTATGAAAAGTAAGGAAACAAATACTGATCTGTCCATGGACAAGTTATGTGCAGAAAATCTGACTGACACAATTACAGCTCACAGCTGTTGAGGTAGAGGATTATAAAGTTACTTTCTTAGGGATCAGTAAGGTACAAACAAGTGTAATATATTGATTCAGGTTTGCTCACTGGCCACACCTTTCAAGGCACATGCTCAATTTTAAAGCATTTCTGTGTAGTTCACAGAAAGACAAGGCTGTTTTTTTTACAGAATTCGGCATTCAAATACATAATTTTTATTCTAATGAACTTAGATTTAAGGATGACTGTGGTTATTTGTTGCTTTTTTCTAGCCTAAGTCTGTTGGGGAAATGGGGGTGGAAAGAGGAAGAGGTGAGTTCATAACATTTCCAGTCTATATTCCAGCATTTCTGTTGTCAGCTTTGCAGTGTGTGGTTACAGGGTAAGGTAGTCCAGATATTCCAGGACTGAAGATCTAAAATAATGTGTCTGGGACTTTCAACACCCCCTACTCTTTCTATACTACCCCCAGGACATCCAAAAGTACACTGACTTCTCTAGAATTTGGTGACAATTTTGAAAGCTGTGGTTGAAATTCATATTGTTTCTGGAAATAGGCTAGAGGTATTTGGAAAAATCTGCAATAATTTGAAGTAATTATTACTTTACTTAGAATCACCTCATTATATTTATGTGATGAATCCATATATTTACATTGAGATACTTGAAATCTGTGTCCACCTCGGAATAAAGATTCCTTAATCAGAAAAAAATGGCTTATGTTGTACCTATAATAAAGTATTAAGTGCATTCTAGTGAGAAAGAATTTTTGATCAGTAATAGCATACTTTAATATGCTTTCTATATTTGTTTAACTGGTATAGTTACCTTATATCCTGAGAACAAAGTTCTCCTCTTCTGTAGTTCTGTGAGGTACCAAAAAATCCAGATCTTCGAAGTGCTCCTTTTGCTTGTTGTCATATACATTCAGATGCTGAAGCCGAATTGTGTTTTTCCATGAAAGGAAAAGAAACTTCAATTGAATTTTAAATATTCAACAAATAGCTGTCCCACAACCTAATTAAAAACCAGACAAAAGTAATAAAGCTTAGGCAGATTGCAGGGATATACATCAGTTGTGGACATGGTGAAAACTGTGGGTTGAGACATCGTTTGGCCTACAAATGTGTCATGCAGTGGCTTTCGCAACTTAAAAGAATTTTTGTGTGTTACTTCAACCAACGTGCTGTCTCAACATCTCCCCTGTCACTGTTCTTCCTTGCTAGTTCATTTTTTAATTAATGCATAAATATTAGAGAGATTATTGGACTTTGTCCCTCCACAATTAGTGTGCTATGAGAGAGAGCAAATGAAATCATAGCATCTTCTTTCGTGGCAATGTCAATACTCAGTTTCAGTCTTTAAACTATTATCTGTGCCCACGGAGTCTGCTGCTCTAAGGTGCAGACTACAGGATGAAAGGTTTAACCTAATTTCTGCAAACATCTAGTTAATTTTTGCCACATCTTTCCAAAAGTGTAGGTCTACTCGTGCACCCTTGTTCAAGATCCTGGTCATGCCGTCTCTCTTCTCCTGTAGCTCCACAGGCCTTGGAATCATATTATGACTACTTCTACCTGTGTGCTGTGTGATGTAGTCAGTGAATAGTGTCATCTCTATGTTCAGACCACTTCAATTTGGCTGTGATCAAGTATTTTCTCCACTGGTAGGTACCAAAATAATGTCCCTAAGCGAGGAAGGTGACAATTAGTGACCATTAGCCTCTCTGCTTTAAGGAAAATGTTTCATATGTTAGAGGTTATGTCGTGATTATTACCTGGACTATGGGTAGACTTTTTTTCATTAAATCCTCTGCATTTGAATAAACCATGGAATACAAGAAAGAAATTCAATGAACATGGAACTATATTTAGAGGATCAGGCCACATTTTAGAAAATGTGGGACTGTTGTCTATAAAGTATTTGGAATGCTTTTTTTAGTTACCAACAACCTTTGCTTGTTGGTAACTAAATGTAACCTAGAATAACAAGTGAATAATATTTAGCTTTCTCAATTTAGAAAGAAAATAAATAATAATATTAAAAAACCTATTATGAAATTGAGATTGATAATTGCACTTCAACTATAAGAACTTTCTAATAATTCTTTAGATGATGGAAATCCACTAGAATTTATTTTTTTTTAATGGGGTGGGGGAGGAGGATGGAGAAGTCTAGTAGAAATACTAAGGGTCAAGTTCTATAAGTGACTGTTCTCTCTGGTGCAAATCATGTCACCGTTGCTGGATGGAGATGTGGTTCTGATTTGGTGTCTGAAGAAACCATATTCAGCAACTAATCCTTCCATTCAGAAAAGTACAAAAAGCACATGCTCCTTTTCAAGAACGTGATTCAAACCTCTTCATGTTTTCTGTGCTTAAATGTTTTCATGACAAGGAGCACTAAAGGACCGTGCTGACTAGATGAGATGGGGTGACAGCAGACTTACTGCAGGGAATGTTTGGACATTCTTGAGGCAACAATGATTACTATCACCACAATTATTGCACTTTACCAGCAGTGCCTCAGTGTTATGAGTAATGGGTTTTTATTTTAACGGTTAACCAGTGCACTCAGATTGCTCAAACTTACCAAATACTTCCTCTGTATTTGTCTTCCTACTAGCAATCTGACAAGAGTTGAGTGAATCTGTGTTGTGTTGTCTCTGTCTTTCAGTACTGAGGCGTTTATTGTATGTTACTGACTAAAACACCTAAAACTTTCATAAGTGTCTAACTCCTAGTTTGTCATAAAAATATACTTCTGCTTTCAGTTTCACGTGCATGCTGTTCCAGTAAAGTGATTCATGTCCACATGAGTGTGATAGACTTATATTTCTTAGAGTTGACTGTAAAGGTCTTGCATCAAATTTGAAATACTTTTTTTCCATTTCATAGGCTAGTTTTATATCAGAATAATTGTTCTCAAATTCCATTTCAGGCCTGCAGAAGTTAGATTTCTCTTTGTTTTAAACAGTTGTTTTTTCCTAATAAGTAGCATCCAGCAATGAGTGTGTTATACTAGTGTTTTCATTTGGATCAGCAATGCAGTTTTGAAGTGAATCTCCTGTTCGCCCCCGCTTAGGTTTGCATTGTGGACTGATCCTGGGGAGTGACCTGGACTGGATTCCTTTTGGACAAAATAATCTGCAAGATGCACTGCAGGAATGTGCCTAATGCACTCCAGCCACTAAGAAGCCTTCAGTCTTTGAGATTAAATCTGAGAGCTAGTCCAAAGTAGAAGGTCCCTGGAACATGTATAATATGGAATGTGTCCTTAAAATCAACTCTTTCACTGTACAGGCCCACTTTTATTGGCCCATGCTGTTGCTAATACAGCCATAGCCACTGAGTATTGCTTAGCACTTAGATGAAACTAGTTTTGTACGCATGTGAAACATTGTTGGATAAATGACATAAATTTATAACTGACCGCATGACAATTAGTGTGATTATTTGTGAAAAGAAGTTTTCACTTACGTATTTGAACTTTTTAATGCTTTTAATAGTGCAGAGTTCCTATTTGCATGTTGCTATTAATTTTTAATTTATCACAACTGAAATTTGTCCAGGGCTGTCAAACTTGTAGTATATTCATAGTTGTTCCATAGCTTGCACCTGGAAAATTCTGTGTAAGAGCTTTCCAAGAAGTTCAGTTGAATTGCTCTAATTTTAAGAGACTGATTTTTTTCAGTGGCATTTTTGAGGCCATCGAAAGTTGCGATGAGGTATTTAAGTGAAAGCCACTGAAATGAAATAAAACCAAATTAGTTATTTTAGTTTTAAAACAATCAGACATCTAAATGGAGGCTTCCAACTCCATAACTTGTGGACTATCAATATTAATTAGATCGTACAACCAGTCATTAATGAAATGAGATCATTTTAGGCAAATCATGAACTGGAATAGGCATTCTGTTACACAAATAGCACAGTTGAACTTACTTGTTGTGTGAAATGCCTAAAAATTTTAGGCATTTCATGAAGTAGCTGGTGGGTGTTACTTTTAATGGTTGCATTGTGAAACCTGGTATTATCGTGGTTCCTTTGTGTTATTGTTGTGAACAGTGGAATTTTTGGTAGGAAATAGCATCCTCAGTGGTTCCTTGCCAGCTAGGATATTAATGAACAAAGGAAGTGTTAGAAATGCAGTGTTTGCCACATGCTTTGCAATCCCTCCCAACCACTGTAGGCTTGAGACAGAGAACTGTTTTGTTATCTTTCCTTTTTGGAAACATTCTTCAACTTTTTTGTTCCTCATAGATCTACTTTTGTGTTTGGGTGGTTTTTTTTTTTTTGCTGTTGTTGTTTTTGTAATTTCTCTTTGCTTTGAAGGACAAAATTCCATTTGGGATGGTTTGAGCTTTGCACATGTATGTTTAAGTCTGTGTCTTCTTGTTCAGGGTTAACTCAGGCTTTCCGAGCATTCATGTTTACATCCCAGCAGATGGGTCAAATTGCGGTGCCTAAGTAAGCTTTGCCCTGTGCTTCCATCATTCCTCTGCCCTTAAACAGTAAAACTGTTGGACTGCTCCTGACTCTGCATTTTTGGAGGTCACAGTGGCTCCACTGTGCTAGTGCATTCTGCTTGTTCCGCTCTCCTTGATGAGAATGAGGCACTCAGGTTTCCAGAAGCCTTTCCCAGCAGTTGCTTTTGCTTTACTTGTTATTTGGTGCAGTCTACCACATTGTTGGTGAACAGAAAATGAATGTGTCATAGCAACAAAGCCTTCTATTGTTGCAGTGACAGGATTTTTAACTCATTTTGCATCCACAGTGTCCCTGTGTCAATAAACAAACTCTAAACCTGTTTCTCAAGTCCAGTTTGTCATGCTGCTAGTCAAGCACCCTTATAGTTCACATGCTTGGAAGAGATGGCTGAGTCAGTATATAGGCTTATGTGTCATCTAATGAATAGAAATCAGCTGCCAATCACACTCTGAGAACGTGCAACCCACTTGATGTGGGCACTTGTTTCCATTTTTTTTGCGTGTTCAGAGATTGAATTTTGCATAGTTACTGATGCATTAAGGTGTCGTGGCACGTTTGAACACACTGAGACCCGTTTCTGAGTAAACTCAAGAGAGGTGTGGGGGCAGCTGGAGTGTGAATGTACAAATGGACAAGCACTTGGAGAAGAAAAGTTGGTTATTTATCAAAGACTTGAGTTCTTTGAGGTGTGTCCTGCAAATGTACATCCATTACCTATCTTTTTTGTATTTTCTATCAGTTTCGTGTGTTAATTCAACATCCACTCATAGATAAAGATAGAATAAATACAGCTCTGAAAAGAGGGATGCTTCACTGGGATGTTCTAAGAAATTTTCAGGAATTAGTTTGATCTGTATTCCAGCAACTTTATAAAGGCATAGAAGACAGGATTGGAAGGGATCGGGAGAGATTGCCTTATATACCCTTCTTGCCTAACTATACATAAGTCTTTCTTGACAGTTCTGGCTATTTGTTAAATTTGCTTTTTGATAGGGCTATTATATTAGTAGCCTTGTTGCTGACCCAGACTGCTGACACTATTCTGTTTGTGGAGTCTTGTAAATTGTATTTGTCATAATGCAAAGAAATGTGTGTAACCAGAGGCACATACTGCAAACTAAAACAGGAGTTAACCATCAACGTTACAATAGTCTCAACGGTGAAAACAAGTTTTGATTCTATGAAATACATGTATTGCTGTGTAATTTTAAAAAGAAATATAACAAGATTATGGTAAAATGAATGTATGTACTATAAAAGTGATTTAGATATACTTTAATAATTCCAGATGACAAAAAATTGGGAGTTCACTTTGTTACTTATTTCATGAAACAGCAATTTTGAGATGTGATTAAAATTTTAGATTTTTTTCACTAAGTGGCTTACCAGTTATCTGTAATATAGATACGATTTGGCCTGTTAACCATCTCAAGTCTATACTTTGCCAGCATGTTGTATCTCTTCCTTATTTAAACCTTAAACTTGTGTTAATCTCTACACAAGTAGAGTTTGTGCCCGTGCTTACCTTCAGGATAAATCACAGGGTACTCTGTGTGGGTGTCACTCCTGCGGGGCTTTTGGCTAGAAGCTCTTCAGCCCAGGGACTGCTGTTAGTTTAGGAGAGGTACATAGCCGCACAGGTTGCTGGTCTCGGGGCTGAACCGTGGTAGCTAAGAAGACGATGTTGCTTTTGTGACATGACCTAGAGTAACTTACTGTGGTTTTGAAGAGAGATTAGATTTCTACCTCAGCGCTGCCAGACTCAGAACATAATGAGTCTTTTCTTTCCATTATTTGAACTGCTAGGAAGAGCATCTCTTTTTCTTCTTGGCCGTCAGTTTTGGAGGTTAGTCACATGAGAGTGGAAGGGTGTACTAAAGGAAGCAGAAGCTAAAATACTAAGGAAGTATTACATAAAAATTCTTACAATTCAACTTGATTAAAACAGAGAAGTGTTATAAATTTATTTGAAAATGCAGTAGAAAAAAGCCGTACCTGTCTATGGCCAGATCCACCCATTAATATTTGTGCCAGCTGTAGGCTTTATTAAAGCTGCTCTGCCACAAGCATGGCACATCAGAGAAGATTAAGGTCTTCACGTCGATTCTTACTGGACTCATAAAAGTGTTATCTTTCATAAACTACTCATCACTATTCTCATGCACCTAACAAAAATAATGACATCAACAAAACACAGACTCAAGAGTGTTCTTAAGGCTGTCTTTATGTGTGAGTGGTTGTAGTTGGTATGTTGTAGTTGCACCTCTAGAATAAAAAAAAAACCCAAATGTTATGATCCCATCATCAGCCGTTTATTATAAGGGAATAATCAAGAAATTCCTTTGTACTAAAACTGAGACCTGGTGCACATTCAGGAAAAAATAGATAATTAATCAGGACACCAGTGTTTGTCTGTTTTCAGTGTTCTGATGCATCAGAAGTGATGTATGAAAAAACCTTAAATAAACATAGCTTAAGGTCTACTTTTTCTAAAGCCCCATTGTACTAAGTCTGGCTGGGATGGAGTTAATTTTCTTCATAGCAGCCCCTGTGGTGCTGTGTTTGGCATTTGTGACTAGAACAAGGTTGATAGCACACCAGTGGTTTGGCTATTGCTGAGCAGCCCTTGCACAGCGTCAAGGTTTTCTCTTTTCCCACTCTGTCCCCCCAGCGAGTGGGCTGGGGGTGGGCAGGGGCTTGGGAGGGGACACAACCTGGACAGCTGGCTCAGGTTGACCAGAGGGATATTCCACGCCATATAACGTCACACTCGGCAATAAACACTGAGGAGAGGAGGTTTTGAGGGAGGTAGCCATTGCTTGGAGACTGGCTTGGTCATCGGTCTGCTTGTGGGAGATGGTGAGTGATTGCCTTTGCATCGCTTGTTTTGTTTTTTCTTCCTCTTTCCTTCACTTATTGAACTATATCTTGACATGAGTTTCCTCACTTGTGCTCTTTCTGTTCTCTCCCCTTGTCCTGCTGGGGGCTGGGGAGGGAAGGAGCGGCCGTGTGATCCTTGCTGCCCCGGGTCAGCCCACCATACCCCCAGGGCAGCATCTGCCAGGAGATTAGCTGCTCCAGTAGGTAATTCTGGAGTGCAAAGTAAGATACCAAATACATGTTTAATGGTTTCTGTTATGCACATTCATTGGGAAGTCTTCAGGTGAATTCAATAGATCAAAGAACAGATACTCAATGTTAATTGTTGTAAACTTCCTATCAAAATTGGTGTTCAATTGCAACATTGGTTTTTTTTTTTACTTTTTAATAGTGCCTCTTCTTTCTTGTTAACTGTTAATACCGTTTACATGGTTTTGACTGGCCGTTTACCATATCCAGCTAGAATAATAAAAGTAAACATGAAAAATACACATACAACCTACATAGTAAAAAATTTAAAAAAGATAAAAAGATACTGAACTGAAAACAAGCAGAGGAATGAAAACTAAATCCCTATGAATGATGACTGATTGTCTTCTGCACTCCTTCAGATTTCTTAGATAAAAATGTAATCTAGAACACTGAGGGCTCCATAATATTAACATTAATGTTTCCTTAGAGCTGTTCACTGTTTACTACATGAAATAGTAGGGCTCTGCAAAGTCGTATCCTATACAAGAAAATTGTATACAGTAACTCTGCAGTTTTGTACTACCACTGCCAGGTAGATATTGTTGTAATCTTGGTGTTGTTACTGCAGTAAAGTAATTTAAGAGCAAAATCTCTTAAAATAGCTCATTTAAGCTTACTCTATGTGGAAAGCAGACTGCTTTTACACTAGCTTTCTCCAGGGCACTACTTATTTTCATTCAGTCTATTTCAGGGCACTTTTCAAACACTTTTGAAACACATTTGCACCTAATACGTAACTGCACAGGCAAAATCATCATACTCCAATACAGTCGGATTTGTATCTGATAGATATCAGGTAGAAATAATTTGTATCTGGTGGCTGTCAAAGGGGTTGAAAAAATGTGGGGTTTTTTTTGGATAGGATGAGTATCTAGGTGAGATTAAGTCATCAGGGCAAGGTGCAAAACTCATTGAAGTCAATGGATATCTTCCCAGTCACTTCAGTAACTTTATGCCAATCCCAGTGAAATGGTTCATCTCAGGATGGGCTGGAGGAAATATTGACAAGTTATTGAAGAAATGGTGATGCGAGGGAGGGCTGAGAGAGAAGTACCACGGAGGTAGCTGGGTCAGACATTTCAGAGGTGGAAATTAATAGAAGGGGAGCAGCAGTGCTTGAAGGCACATGCTACTATACATACAACATAGCATATATTATTTTGAGTGATGTTCAATGCCTCAGTTTAACAGGGTGGATAACAAAGGCAGAAAGTTAGGATTTAAAATCAAACTGCTGTTGGTTACATAAAGAAACTAACCTTTAATGTGTCGCAGTAGCAATAAGTGATTTTTCTGTGTCTCAGGACTGCAATCATTGCTTTACTAGAGGATGTGGTATCATTACATTGTGATAAGTGGTTTATAAACACGTTCTTGTTTGAAACAAATAAACAGAACTAACAGACTTTTCAACAGTTGCTCGTTTAGATTTACTGTAAATATTGTGTTGTACGTATACTCAAAAAATACTCGAGACTGAAAATATTTAGTGTTTTACAGATCCCTCGAGTAAGTGATATAAACTGATAACCTGTCACTCTGAATAACGAACAAAGTAATTCCAGATTTGGAAATGTTTCCTTGAATGCCAGTAGGAAAAACCTGTAGCAATCAAGAGCAGAAAGATTTGTGTTTGTGAATGTGACTATTAAAACATTAATGACAGTGAAAAGGAAAGCTGTCACTTACCTTGGTCTGAGCAAATGCAGGTCTGCATGTGTTAACTGGTGCAATCATCAAAACAAGATCTGCTATCTTGTGAAATAAGGCTAAGAATCCCTCAAATAACCTCTACCATGGAAATGTCCCTGCATCTTCTATATACTTGGAGAGAAGAAATAATTTTTCCTTTCATCATAGGCTAAACATTGACTTTTATTCAGGAATGGCTTTTAAAAGGCTATTTTTTTCAATGAAAAATAGGTAATTGTGTGTCGTGGTTTAACCCCAACCGGCAACTAAGCACCACGCAGCCACTTGCTCGCTCCTCCTCCCTCCCAGTGGGATGGGGAGGAGAATCGAAAAAAAAGTAAACGTTGTGGGTTGAGATACGAACAGTTTAATAACTAAAGGAAAATAAAATATACTACTACTACTAAAATAATAATAATAACAATTGTAATGAAAAGGAATATAACAAAAAACCAACCAAACAAAAAGAAATCCAAGAAAAGACAAGTGGTGCACAATGCAGTTGCTCACCACCTGCTGACCGATGCCACAGCAGCGCTCCTCCCCCCCCAGCCAACTCGCCCCCATTTATATACTGAGCATGATGTTCTATGGTATGGAATATCCCTTTGGCTAGTTCAGGTCAGCTGTCCTGGCTATGCTCCCTCCCAGCTTCATGTACACCTGCTTGCTGGCAGAGCATGGGAAACTGAAAAATCCTTAACTTAGGATAAGTGCTACTTAGCAACAACTAAACCACCAGTGTGTTATCAACATTATTCTCACACTAAATCCAAAACACAGCACTGTACCAGCTACTAAGAAGAAAATTAACTCTATCCCAGCCGAAACCAGGACATTGTGTTATAATAAATTTTCTGAATTTCTGTACTAATCAGTTTTGAAGTTTCAACAATATTTGTCTTTAATTATATGTTCAATTGTAATAATAGAAAACAGACTTTTGTGGAATTTTTGTGGCTTTTATATGCCAGAGCCACATGTATGTGGGCAAAGAATAATGTTTTTTTGTGTGACAAAGCGATTCAAATTTTTATCTGAAAATTTTGTGGAAGGTAACTAAATATAAACAAACTCAACTGTAACTTGTTGTTACGAAAGCTGCTGAGTATTATTTTGCATGATTAAACACAATATGACTAAAAGACTTTCTTAAAGAGGAGTTATTTTGATCTGGACAAGAAAACAAATTGAAAATCAACTTTATTAGGAATTCTTTCTAAGAAAACTACATGAGATGCTAAGACAAGTTATATTTTATGCTCTCTTATTTTTAATTTTCAAAGATGAGATTTGTTCACATAGAGGAAAAATACCATAGAAACTAATATCTTAAAATTTCTTTTGACTTAGAAAAAACTGACCAAGAGAATACTGCAGCAGGAGATAAAGACATAAAACAACCTTCCAGTAACCAAAGTATACAACCAGAGATAGAAGACCAATCCGTCAGGGCAAGTCATACTGATGGTGACCTCATCAGAAGTAAGTATTTCCAGAGCAAATTGCTGCCATTTAGGCTTGCTTTCTCAGTGTAACGGGATACTTGCCTGTTGACTCAGTTAAATGTGTGTCAAATGCAATTGTGTTGCAACTATAATGCATGTCTACCGAATTTATTTCCCAGAATAACTCCTGTCAGCATGCATAAGCAACGAGTTCAAAGAAAGGTGTGATTTGAGTGGTGCAGTATAATACAGACCTCTGTAGCATGTACATTTTAAAGCCTTAATGTTATATTCTTCTCTTATCATTCATAATCAGATCTGTATATTTAGTAGGCACATGAGCTGCAGTATGCAACTGTGCTAGGTATCATCACCCTTGATTTCTCAGGTTACACATTTAAGTGGCAGAGTAAACTATGCTGAGAGCAGTTGCTTCCAGATGCACTGAGTACTGGTCAGGTGTAAGTTTATAAAGAGTTTTGAATCTTAAAGTAGTTATTCCTTTCAAATCTATAAGAATGCTGTAAGACAAGGTTTTAGACCTATGATATGGAACTATGTTTTTTTTTCTTAATCAGTTTTTCCAAGTCCACATTCCTAGTGTATGTCTTGGATGCTTTAAAACCTAAAAAGGTATGCAAGATTATTCCCATTTTTCTGTCTTGAATTGAAGATCGTATGCATATGAAGATCAAAAGATCATCCACAATTGCATCCTCTGTGAGGTGAAAATATTTGTCAACTGCCAGAGCTAATACTACTTTAAAATTCTGTGAATGCTTGGATGTTAGTTGCTCAAGGGAGGGGCAGCATGAGAAACTTCTCTAATTATAGGGTGTATTCAGAAAGCAAATGGACTATATGCTGAGTGGTGCTCCAGCTCTCTGAGATTGTTGTCTGACCACGTACTTCAGGGTCAGTCTGTCTTTACACTGCACATGTACTACACTGTACACAGTGGGGTAAATTCATATTTCTAAACCTGCTGTTGTCATAACTGGTGATTTTCTCTGGAGTTATCTGTTTCTTTTTAGGGCTTTTTTTGGTTGTTTTGGGTTTTTTTAATCTTATCTATACAATCAACTTCTGAACTTTGTGTTAGCATTCGAAGTTCTTTTCAAATCTTAGTTAGTCCTTTTTTCTAAATAATGAATCCTGGTGGATAATTACACCCTTAATGTATTGAATAGTTATCTAGATCCTTTACAGGAAACTTGAATTTAGCGTGGCAGATATTTATCTGACAATTTAAAAATAATTCTTAAAGGGCTATAAAGAGGGAGAATTGTCCTGCACATCTTGAGAGTTTATTTAATCCCAAAAGATTATTATTGTAGACCTAACTGTCCCTGGACAAGCAATTGCTTTGTGCTTGTGTTGAGGACATGGGAAGGTGCGTGTGGCATCAGCTGCTTTGGAGTAACCTTCTTCTCATTCCCTCTTCCTAGAGGCTTCCTTATTCCCAGACCTGTGGGAAAGCAGATTTATTTCATAGCAGTTAGCAGCATGCCTGAACTATGGAGGAAAGGACCAAGGACAGTAGGGTGGTGCTGTGCTTCCTCTAATGCATCCACCGCAACGACATACTGTAGTGGCTGCACTAGGGAAGTGAGAGAGGAAAAGATAAATTTTTTCAACATATAGTAGAAATGGCAGCAGATTGTGCAAGTCCCTGGTAAAGTGACTTGACAGTTATATGCAGTTATGTGTCTCTGTGATGGGAGGGTTATCTGCTGCTGAATTAAAAAAGTAATAGGAAAAAGGGCAAAGATAGGATAAAATTCGGAGGTATAAAGTACTGCTCCGGTATGCATAACTGTGCTCCTCCTGGAGTCACTAGTAGTTTTACCTTTGACTTTGTGAAAAGCAAGCTTAGGTGAAAGCTGGAAGTTTCTAAAACTCCTAGTCTTAATAATTGAGTTTTGTGTAGTAGTGGCTTTATTATGAGACATGTTTGGGGAGCTGCTATGATGCAATCCTCTCTTTCAAATTCATGATTTTTTTTAATCTTTAGTGTTAAAGTCTTCTAGATGGAAGAAACAAAAATGATGAAATTAAAGGAGCTTCTTTTTCCTCTTTTTTTGGGGCTGTGGCTATGAGTAGGGAAGTCTGTTCTACTTAAAAAAAATGAGGAACACTTTGGCTCAATTACAAGTACTTCTTGTAGTTTGCAGAAGTTTTACAACTTGATCTACATAGTAACTAAAGTTTGAAAAATAGAACAAGTAGAGCAAAGAGAAGCTTGTTTGTCACAAACATTACTTAGGTATTTCATCTTAAATAACAAGTATTGTAGCTCAGAATGGCTGTGATTCAACCAGATCTATTACCCCACTAGGCTAAAGTTTGCAGAATATTGCGTATTGAAAGAAGCTTGAGATTAGAAATAAAGAGTGTTTTGATTGTTACAGTCTATTTTAAAACTGTTTCTTTAAATTGTTTTAGATAGGGCATACTTCAATTTTCTGAAGTATTAACAACCGTTCACCACTATCCTAATGATTCAGTTTCTTTTTTTCCTGTACAGATTGTTTTCCACCCCCACAGTTGATACATAATCCATTTGTGTTAGCCTTAGTTTTCACTTTATAAATGTTTCCAGCGTTTAATTTCCAAGGTTTTCCTTGTTTGCAGCTGTTTTATCCTGCTGTTATATGGAAGTAGATTAATCAGTTGGTTTTATTGGCACACCAACAACGAAATCCAGTGTTAGAGAGTCTGTAATGACTTCATTATGTATGATTTCTCATTTGCACTTGTGAACTCAGTTTACCAGGCAACATCAGTAAACTAAAATGCTGCCCCAGTGTTCCACAGTAGGAGGTTTTCAGTTCACCTTGCCCTGCCCTGGCAGTCCTTTTCTCAAGCCCCCTTTTTTTAATCTCTGGATGATGAGATTTCCCCCAGATCAGCCCTTTCCCCACCTCCTTTGGAGCATCCCTTCTCCCCCTGAATGAAAACGTTCATAATATCCTGGGTAAATGGGTAATCTTCTGGGAAGCTTGAACCAAGGAATTAATCGTTTTTGAAGAGAGCTTGAGAGTCAAAATGTTACTGTATACTGACATATAAACAAGGAAGAGCTAAATAAAAAGAAAGTGGTTGTATTACCTCTCTGTATTAATTGTTAATGCACTTGCATAACTGTTACTGGAATACTGCGTTCAGTTGGAGAAGGGTCAGGGAGAACCACAAATATCTCAGGAATGACTGGAGTAGTTGAAAACATGCCTTATTGTGGAAAAAATCCTGGAATTCAATCTGTTTAGTGTTAACAAGGAGGGTAAAGAGGGGCTTGCCTAGTCCTAAGAAGCATGATACCACAACGAACAGAAATTTGGTAAGACAATTCTTCAATTGTAGCAGACAAAGGGAGAACTAGATGTTATGTCTAGAAGTTCAGTTAGACTAGAAATAAGGTGTACATTTTTTAACAGAGTATTCGAGAACAGGAAGAACTGCCAAATATTTGGTGTTTTTAGGTGTGTTAAATTGGCTTTATTCTTCACAAGGTGGCCATTGCTATCCATATCCTTCAATTTTAGAACCCGAGTAAGGGAGAGTCTTTTCCATAGTGGTTCCCCCAGATTGGGATAACCTCTATATTTTTCAGCTCAGGTATTCTTCAAGACAATGTTGAGACCTATTCCTTTCCCTTCACAGATGCATACATATTTTGTATTTTATTTCAGGCTGTAGAGGTTCTGCTTTTCAAAAGAGCTTAGCCTTAAAATAGCTCCATCTGCTTTTCCTTCTTCTTTGGCAGTGCATTTTAAATATCTGCAAACACCTTCTGCTTATTTTCATTGTATGATCTGGTGGCCTGTAATGGAGACGTTCTGCTTCTGTTATCGCTCACCTTTGGCAAGTGAGGAAGAGCGAATGTTAAACATGCAGCAGGGTAACCTGTGGCTATAGGAATGAAGCCATAGGAGTTTTTGCTGCTCCGTGTTACCACAATGCCCTGCTTTGTTCTTTGAGAAAAGTTGGGGATTTTTTTTTCCCTCTTAAAAAAAACAAGCTATAAAGGTGGATTTCAGAATATTTAGGCAGAATTTTTGCAGAGGGTACTAGGTTGTCATCAGTGTGTGCTGTTATGCAGCGGAAGGAATGTTTAGGAGGGAAGAAAATGCCAGTCTTGAACACTATTTGCTTGTGAGGATTTAATCTCCTTTCCAGTTCTCAAGCAGGACCTTAGCTATGTGATATTTAAGAAAACAAAAAACATCTACCATAGATTCAAATTGTCATGAATAATTGATTAATAATAATCCAATTCTCAAGATTAAATACCTAAAATATGCCCGTGTTTTACAGATAGAAAGGTCATTGCTATCCATCATTTCCTAGCTTCAATTGCCTTTCTCCTCCATGAAACACCCTCCTGATAAGAGTGGTTCTTCAGAGAAAGGGATGCTTCATTCAGCTCTGTGGGGATTAAACAATTTTACATGTTCTTGTGCCCACTATTTTATTTACTACATTCTTCTTTATAGCGTTTTGTTTTATTGAAATATAAGCCTAGATATTTTTATCTTTTTGTATTCTATATTTTTATGTTGACATTTTTACTTCACATGACTATTTATTTAATTTTAATGTCTGGAGATTCCCTTTTCCTTCTGGCTAAGTAAGTGAGTGATTCCTGTAGTTTAAATTATGCAGTTTGGGTTTGGGACTTTTTTCCCCAACAAGAAGAAGATAACCTGCTGTTGAAACTGTTCTTTTTGTTTGATATTAATGCAGATATATTTTCTTGGCTAATTTATGGTGCACAGTCATCTTAAAATTATTGTGATTTCAGATGGCTGTGTTTATTCTGTCTAAAAAATAGTGCACAGTGCTTGAGATAACTTAAATGGTTTTCTTCAAAGCTAGAAAGTATGACAGATACAGTCTTCTTGCAGCATAACTGAGTGTGTGAGTACAGAAATCGTGCAGAATAGATTAATGGAAATTATTCAAAATATATTGCTGAGTCTGAAAGGTGTATTCTTTTAGTTAAAGAAACGATTTATGTACCATGTTCCAAATATACCCAGGTATAAAAAAGTGTGAGCCTATGAATGAACAAAACTTTAATCAGTACTTAAATACAGGGATGCAGTATTTGATTTTTAGATCCTTCTTTAGAAAACATAAATCTTTGAGGAATCTGGCCAGTAGAAGTAATGGAGATGTGAAGGTCCTCCCTGAGAACTCCTCTCCCAGAGAGATTTTCTAATCTTCTCCCCAGCAGAGAACTAGCCTGTGGTACTTCCGTTTTTCGCCCCGACCTGGTGGATCTCTTACTACTTCTGTTCCAAAAGTCCTCAAAAAACTCCTCTCGTGCCTATTGAGGAGCCTGATGAGTTTTTAACTTCTTCCCAACCAGCTGTAAGATGGCTGACAACACATGCATTTTTAAAAACATTCTTTGAAAATACTGTGCATCAGCTAGTTCCCTTAGTACAACACAGGAGGCAAAATGTGATTTATTATAATAGTTTTGTACTGGTTTTGGCTGGGAAGGAGTTAATTTTCTTCATAGCTGCCTAGCCACCTTACACTGTGGCAAGTTTTCAGCCACTAAATAGTGAAATATGACTTCGATTATATAAACTGGAAGAAAGGTAACTATGTTGTACAGCATATTCGGAGTATTCATGCCAGTCAAGATAAAGCATCTCATAAAGGTGGTAGTGAAAATTATGTTGTTTAACAAAATTTTGGAATTTAGTTGGCTTACAGGCAGGCCAGTGTGTTGTGCATCAGAAGTACTAGGGCCTGTGAAGGACCCATGGATTTGCTCCTACTGGTGATGCACCAGTTGAAGTTGAGGAGAAGAATGAATAATAGTGCTCTTGCAGTAGGCTGAGAAATACAAATGAGAAATCAGAAGCCAGTACTATCAGGATACCAAGAGACCAAACATTTTCAGTATTTCAAATAAACTAATCAGAGTTTGCAGCTGGCGCACACATACGCAACTGGAGCTCATGTTTGCTACTGTTCACCTAAGTCTTGATGATTCAGCTGGGGTTGTTTAGATTTCCCTCCTCCTTTTTTTAATGGATAAAGATGATGCACTCTTTCTAGTATCTACCTGGAAGACTTCTGCAGAAAGTTAGGCCTTTTGTTGCTGAAAGTGTATCCATCTTCTCACCATTTTGATTTCCCCTAGGAATTTCTGGGATCAAATCTCTCAGCTGAGACAATTTTACATCCAGGGAATTTCACACCTCATTGTAGCACAACCATAGCATTTTCATTTAATTTTCATTTCACACTCTCCTGGGCAGAGAGGCATTTTCACAGATAGCTGTATCCTTACACTTACAGTCTTCAGAGTTTAAGACTGGGTCTTTGGTGTTTACAGAAGTCATCTGTGGAATGACCCGAGTGTCACTGAAGTTAGTAGTCACTTACTTGTAAACAGAGTCGCTGTGGGATGCAGATGTTTTCTGTGTAGCCTCTTCCCTTTGACTCTAGGTTGAATGTTTTGAAGCAATGCAGTTAATGATGGACTGCGATAGGTGAGGAATTTGTATACTCTGTGGTGACTCCATGTGGAGAAATAAACTTCTTGCTGTTGTTGATCCTTTTACAGAACAGTAGTCAGACTTCAATGGGAACTTTAAACTGCACCAGATGACCATAAGATAGATGCATGTACTCTGCATATCACTAGTAGCCAGAATTACCTGGAGCCTTTCATTTTCTGTTTTACCTTACTTGTGACTCTCGGAACATCATCTGAATTTATGGTCTGAGGCTGGGGAAGTTTGGATGGCAGTAATCATCAGTACCAGACAAAGGTGAAATTCTTCAAGTAACGTGAAGATTACTGTGCTTGCTGTGTTTGAGCCTGAAGTAAATTGTATCTTAATTTCAGAATATTTTCCTTTGTTGTATTGGTACTGTCTCAGAATTAATGTGCTGTTACGCCTAGATGGGAAAGAATATTTATATTCTTTTCCTGATTAGTTCCTCCTATAGGGGAAAAAGTACAATATATTTGTAGTGGTTCTTTAAAGAGGAAGAATAATAAAACTCTGACTGCGTTCTACGTGAAATATTATGCTACAAAACCAATGAGTCAGTGTGGTTTCAATCTGCTATTTTCAGTACTAACGGTATTCAGTTAGCCATTTTTAGTGAAGAAAACACCAAATTACAAAGCACATGGAAGTATCGTCATGCAAGTTGTACTTTTAGGAACCTGTTTTCTGACAAAAATGTCTTGAACTTAAACCATGGCAAAAATTCTCTTTGTTTTTCTCTTTTTAAATTTTATATTTGCTGTCGTGTGTGGAACGCTTGGAGTAAGTTTATACAGCTGAAAAGTAGTACTGTATATTGTGTGTACATCAAAATAAATTAATTCTTCAAAATTTAGAGACCCAAAGTAGTTTTTAATCTTTTGAACTTTGTATTTACTGATTAAAAAAATGAAAGATGAAGAGGGGCTCATGGTCACAGCAGAAGGCTTAGCTAAGCCTTCTAACATTTTTCTTCTTTAAATAACTATCCAGAGGAAAGAAAGGTCTGAATATGACTTACTTGTTCTGCATTCTGGTAATATCTGCAGTGCAAAAGTACCCACAAGTACCTTTCCCTGAAGGTGTTTTTGTAAACGACAAGGAAAAACAGGAGCCTATGACCTATTTGCATGTTGTTGTGGTGGTGGTGTTTTGTATTCCCTTTAAAAAAAAAAAAAAAAAGAATTCTTCATGATCCAAACTCAGAGGATCCCTTTGAAAAACATTCAAATGTCAAACAGCTATGGTCACTCAGGCTATTTCTAATACCGGTTTTGTTAACTCATTATACTGATGTGGTAGGCCTCCATAAATATTGAGGCTTGATTTAAGAGAATGATGAATTATTTGCCACCTGAGCCTAACTATTTTTAAATGAATTGTAGTGTTCTGGCATGTGAGACACATGTTTTTGTATGGAGACTGCTCTTGAAATTTGTGATCATGAAATGCAAACCCATGGCATTCTAACACAAGAGCTTTCAAATTCTGAGTTTTATGTCTGGACCTATGAAAATTAGAGGCTTAAATTTTACTTTTAAACCTAGTTCCCTCAAATTCTATACAGTATCTCGATTATCATATTTTTACTTTAATCTGAAGCTATAAATATTATGACACTTGTTTAGAGAAAATTGTAAAATTTAGCAATGCTAAGGTTAATTACAGCAGCATTTCAACTAAGAGACTATTTCCTGTTGCAGAGGTTCCTCAAGCTTAAGTGAGTTTTATTGATTTACAGCTCAGACTTAAGGTTGTATAATGTTTGCATAAAATGTTATGAAGTTTGCTTTTGGGACAAGTCAAGTAGAGCAAACTGTTAGGCAAGCCTATAAAATATGTGGCCTATGAGTCAGATTTGACCTTCAGGGCAAGTTTTTGCCCCTGAGAGACAGCATAAGCCCTTTGCCCGTTCCTCGTCGGAGCACGAGCAAGCCTGCCTTCATGTATGGGTAGCTCTGAAATACATCTTTCTTCAACAATAAAACCTCTTAGCCAGTTAGAAGGCATGTACCTTTTCCCATCTCCTTTCTTTATTAGGACAGATGCATATTTTAACTGCATTCTATAAGATGCAAGTTGAAATAAAATTCACATTTTAACAGAAAAGCAATGAAAGATGATTATGCTGACCAAAATTGGCCATACGAGCAGTGTCAAACCAGAGTGAACATCTTTTAGGTCTGTACCATTCAGAAATACAGGAGATTAGTGAACAATACTGGTTTTGCTTGAATTTCAAAATGAAGGAAACATTAAGTTTTGGTGAGAAGATTTGGGATCAGCCTGCCTGGAAACGTTTGTCTGAGTGATCAAAATGAGTTTTTCACAGAGGTGATATAAAAAAATATTTGGATGGTGACGCAGGATACGGAGCTAACTTTGGGTAATGCACATGTAGTTTTCATATATGTAATTTTGTTAAATTATACCAGCTAATTTAACAATTTAGTATTTCCTAGCTCACTTTGTAACTGTGACTTTATAAAGTATTTCCCTACCTCAATATATAGTCTTTTTACTGTGTGGTGACTTTTTAGTGATAATAGTCACTATCATATTTATAATGTAAAATCAGTATTGAGAAATATTTTTATATGGGAATAGATCTTTCAGTGGGACTATACACTAATCACTCCGTAAAGTATCTAGCAGTGTACGTTCATGCATCTGAAGTAGTTATAAAGATCTACATCTTCCGTAACAGTCTTCATCACAGCCATTCTGTAAACTGTTCTGTGCTGGATCAAGAGTTGGAAACTTGAAACTAGTGTGAGTTTTATGTTTACAACAAATAAGACAGTGTTTAACTTTGGAAAGATATGGAAGGGAAAAAAACAACACACAACACCATTTTAAAGGAGGAATTCTAATAAAAGTTATCTTTTTTTCTCCCTTCCTCTTCTTGTTCCTTTGCTTTGACTGTTACTTCATCTACTTCTCTGTCCACTTGATTTTCTGATTCCCATCTGTAGGGTAGTGTTGTGCCTGAGGATTTTTTTCCCTACAATTTAATCGATAAACTCAATCTTAATTTTAAATAAATCACCCTTTGGTTTTGACCGTTTGTGTATTACAGAGCATCTGCTACTCTAGCTCTGTGAGAAGAACAGCCTAATGGAAAGACCTCATTTGCTGTGCTGTGCTCCCTCCTTGAACAACAGAAGATAACCTGGCAAAAGCTTTCTTTTGTTATCACGTTTGCATCCACACCAGAGATTCTGCTGGAATAGCTGGAACAGGGCAAGAAGTTTAGGTCTCGTTATCAATATTTTTTTGGATATTTGAGGAACAGGTCCTTATGGAAAAGGAGAGAAGACTTGTTTGATAGCACAGGGAAGGTTCCCGTAGAATAATCCACTTTGCTCTCAAAACTTAAACTCAGAGTTAGAAATCCATTTCACAATGACTACAATGGAATGGCACTTCAAATTTTGATCATTAAAAAAAAAAAATCCTTTAGAAATTATGGTAATTTTGGCAGAAACTAAAGGATATGTATTGGTGATAGGATAGAAAGAGAAGTGGTAGCTATCGTGGTAGAGTCAAAGTTGGAAGAGTGCTGAAGGTTTGTTCCCATTCTTAATAAATTGTTCTGTATCCTCTTTCCCATATTTATTTTATAAAGTAAAAAGAGAGAGAAAAGACTGACCCATCCCTATTATAGTTACTGTCTCTAAGCCATTTTTCTCTTTTCTGTTTGCATAATTTTCGCTAGTCCCCCCTTTCCCTCTTTTTGTTGTTTGTTTGTTTGAACAGTCTTTTTTTCATGTTTCCCCACTTCTTTCTCTATTGCAATTACATATTTGTAAGCAATGACAGGAAGGTTGTGCTTAGAGGCTGACTGGAAATGTTTTTAAAGTGCTTCAGTATAAAGGCCTGTTCACTTCGGCTTCTGTGTGTTAACATCGACATTTAAGCTATTTTGTAAGTAGCAATGAACCTTCTTATTAGAATGAGTATTTTGACTATTAGAGAATTAACAGTAAATTAAATATTATGAAAAGATAATGTGCATTCAGGAAAAAAACAAAACAAGTGTTAAATATTACAACACTGAAAATCTTAGCTTCTGGAGTCATGTGATTATGTGAGATTTAAATTTTCATAAAATAAACAAAAAATAAACCTCGTCTTAGTCTGTAGCTACTGACAAAAGCTGAAAGTTAAAGACTCAAAATTGAGAATGCCAATAAAAAGGATGTATTTAAAAATAAAATGCTGATTATTTTTGAGAAGTTTGGCTAGGCAGTACTGCATTGTACAGAAACAAGGAATTTTGTCTAATTAGCATAACACTAATTAAATATAAGGTGGTAGGGAGATGTTCCCATTGTGAGTTGTTAATTCCAGCAGCCTAAGAAAATGGTGTGGCACGATAAAATGTAGCTAGTTATGCTGAAGGAACAGTAAAGAAAAGGGTGCTGGAATTAACTCCAAGTGGCAGGGCTATGGCAGCAGTGCAAATAAAATGGCAGATGGCATGAATCTTCAGTAGAGTGGATAAGGATGTACCAAAACCAGTGCAGTTCTGTCCTTTTGGCAGTTGTTTGAATGGTTTCCTAAGAGCTTTTTTGTTCGGGGCCAAGAAACGCAAGGAGTGAGGCTGAGATGTTTCCCAAGCAGGGAACAGCTGCACAGCACAAAGGGACGGAGGCAGCAGTTTGGCTCACCCATCACCAGCCTGGTCGAGCTGCTGCTGCTGCTGCTGCTGCTGCTGCTGACATGAATGCTTTTGTGGGGCTGAAGGCTTGTGTAAGCAGCGAAGGAAGGCTGTTTGCATGTGATGTAGTTGCTGTCTTTGCTGTGAGACAAGGGTTGCTGCTGTACTTTGGATCTTTTTGGGTAAGAGGAGGTTGCTGCCTCAGCTGTGACTTTTTAAAGCTCTTGAATTGTTAAAGGGAAAAAATAGTGTAACTGTAAATTCTAATGCTTTCACTTAAAATGCTGTTTCTTTTCTGTGAAATCCTTCAGCTTATTTGCAAAACCTTGTAACAAAAGGTTTTTAAATGTAAAAATGGACACTTCTCAGTATTGTGAATAACGTTGACATAGCACAGATTTCCCTGCTGTATCTGCACGCCATTTAAAAAAAAGTAATTGTGATTAGTGTACAGAAGGATTTTCTTTTTCTCTGCAAATAAAGGGAAATACGTCTTCTAAATAAGACAAAACAAAAGGTTTTCAGAAAAAAGATCCTTGTTGCAAGAAGCACTGATTCAAAGCATGGGCCTCATCCAAATTTAAATGCTACTTAGAAGTATTTTTAAACAAAAGGTGAACTAAATAAACTTCAGTGGGCCAAATTACATAGTTTTATAAGTTGAAAGAAATATTTTTTATATTTTTAATAGAGAATGAAAATGATTCCATATGTAATGTTGAATGTTTTTAAACATGTTGAAATAAGAATACTCCCTTTCTCTATGTTAGAGATAAAAAACAGTATTCTGCTGCTATTCAGTCAGTTCTGCAGTATAAGGACTTGCAGGTGCTACTGGCCTCTACTATATTGAAATCATTTGAGCACAATAATTTCATAGAGATTTATATCTTGTTTCATGAACAGAGTGGAGAATCAGGATTTTAGCTCAGTTGTGGGATGAAAGAAAAAAATTTTGCAGGTAATTTCATCCCGTTAAGAAAATTTACCTGTTTCTGCAGATAATCTGATGCTTTGTCCTTTGCGTTAATGCGTTTGTTTCTCTGAATTTTTGTGCTTGCAGCAGTTGGTCACTGATGTGACACTGTGTTTTTCTAGCAGGACAGATTTATAACTGCATGGCTTAGATATCAGTGCTTTCTTGTGAATTGTTTGAGCAGCTTATGCTTTGCTTCCTTTCAGGAAACTAAGTGCATCATTTTTACAGGAAGTTCGGTCTTCACCAGGCATGGTCAGCAATCTGACTTTTGCACTGCTCTGAGGGATGTGTGCATGAGCAGCAGGCAGAAACTCATTTAGCTTTTTTTTTTTTTTTTACTATATTGAATTCATGTAATGGAGGTCGTGTATGAAAACTTGGCCAGGATGGGTGGGTTTGTCCAGCTGAGTCAGAAAGTGGACTTCCTAGATCATTTTGGTAGAATACAGTACATAAGAAGTAGGTAAAAAACATTTTCCTTTGTGCTAAGTATTTGTGACAATGATTACGTGTTAAGCACATTCAGCTTTTAACTGAACACACAAATCTCTCAGTTGATAAATTTTTACATTCTGAAATAGAACATTGCTTTTCCCTTCACCATATGAAACTACTGTTTTGGTGTAAAACAAAGTTAAACTGCCTGTGGGGTGGGGAAGGGGAAGGGCAGTGAGCTCTGATGCAGAGATGCAGCCTTTAGTCCATGGTTGCTTGCAGTTTTGAATCTAGGCAAGGAAAAAAGAGAATTTAGGCTTTTCAGGGACTCTTATCAGCGGACTTTTCAAGGTGTATTCTCAAGAATCTGATTTGTACAGCTTGCACAAAAAATTTTGGGTGAGATTGTGCCATATCTCTTCAAGGCACACCAAAACAGTTAGTTCAAAAAAGGAAAAAGAGCTCTCATTTCTGGGTCCTCCTGATGCCAAGCTGGTGCGTTAGTGGCATAAAGCAGCCCAAGAGCCAGCTTTGGTTATGGTAGCTCTACCTGGACTTTCTGTGTGTGACTCAAAATCCTTCGGTGACCTGGGGTCCCTGGAGTGCTTTGGGATGGGGAAGCCCCGCTCATCAAGCCCATGGGCATAGCAGCCAGGTGGATTGGTGACGGGGGTCCTGTGCCCATCTCCTAGACCCTGCTTGTCACAAGGGAATTCCTGTAGCTGAAGGACATCCGTAGCAGAGACTAACCCTTCTCAGTGTGTTTAGTGTTGTCTGTGCAGATATGCATTGCTTCTCTTTCTCCTCACACTTTGCCTTTTCAGGATTGGGAAATAAGACACTTGCTGCACTCTCTACTATGTTTCCCCATCTTTTTTCTCCTGCTGACAATCACTCTATTAACTATCCAGTCTGTAGTAACGACAAGCTGGGTCATGAAGAGTTATTGTTGTGGACCTCAAGTCCTCGCCCTGCTTTTCTGACACAGAATTTCCATTTTCCATCATGCTGCTATTGCTGAATGTGGCTGATTTTTGGCCTGGGCTCCAGGAGCTTCTCTGACCTTGAGCAGAAGGGGAACTATTGCTTCAGTGCTAGATCACTGTATAAGTACGATGTGTTTATATTCGTTTTATTTCATTGCTTATCAATTAGTGATTTATCATTTAATTCTTTACTTACTTGTAAGATTTGTAGCAAATACTTCAGCTCTAGTATTGAAGAAGCTGAAGTTGTGAATTTTTTTTTTTCTTCTTCCCTACTCTTTTCTGCCCTCACAGACTGAAGTGGCTTAGCTCACTATGTATTTTTTCCCTTTCTGTCTGCTTCCCCTCCAGTGCTGTCTTCTTCTGGGTGGTTGCTATCTGCTCTTTTTTCTTTTGATGTTTTTGCCCTGCTATTGTTTTAATAATGTAAAATCCCAAGTTTTAGCCTGTTCCTCGTGGTTACTGCCCATTTGCTTCCCCTGTTCCATTTTCCTTGCAGCCGTGCTTTCTCTCGTTCTTCCTTTGGTTTTCTGGTACTTGGTATCAACTGATGCCAAACTTAGCATCAGCTCTATGTTGCGAGAAAGAATAGCAGAGGGAAAATATGTGCAGCAAAGGGATCAGAAACTCAGTTATCAATGTATGTATTACTATTTTTGTACTGATATTCTGTGTTTTCCTGCTACCTTTTTACATTACCCTCTGTCATGGTTTAACCCCAGCCAGCAGCTAAGCACCACGCAGCCGCTCCCTCAGTCCCCCCCGGCTCCCAGTGGGATGGGGAGGAGAATCGGGGAAAAAAGGTAAAAGTCGTGGGTTGAGATACGAACAGTTTAATAATTAAAGTAAAATATAATGCTAACAATAATAATGAAATATAATAATAGTAATTGTAATGAAAAGGAATATAACAAAAAAAAGGGGGGGGGGGGAGAAAAAAAACCACCAGTGATGCACAATGCAATTGCTCACCACGCACTGACTGATGCCCGAGCAGCGATCCACCCCTCCCGGCCAGCTCCCCCTGGTTTATATACTGGGCATGATGTTCTATGGTATGGAATATCCCTTTGGCTAGTTCAGGTCAGCTGTCCTGGCCGTGCTTCCTCCCAGCTTCTTGTACACCTGGCAGAGCGTGGGAAACTGAAAATCCTTAACTTAAGATAAATGCTACTTAGTAACAACTAAAACATCAGCGTGTTATCAACATTATTCTCACACTAAATCCAAAACACAGCACTGTACCAGCTACTAAGAAGAGAGTTAACTCTATCCCAGCCGAAACCAGGACACCTCTCTTTGTTGCTGTCATTCTGTTTTTATTCCTATTTTTTATTTCTGCATCTTGTTAGTTTTGTTAATAGTAGCATTGGGTATTACTTAAAATTATAGAGATGACAAAAGAGGGAGCACTGAGAGCAGGGGGTCAGATTCACACTTGAGGTGGAGCACTTTTTGGAGTCTTCTGAAATTCTGTCACTTATATGGGTGGAGGACTAGAAATCAAGGGAGCAGTGAACATTAAGAGAATTGCGCGTTCCAAGCATTTGCCTTCATGTTCTTTTTAAAACCAAGTACAGTCAGTTTTTATGTATATTTGTATGAGTTTAACTGAACACTGTAATCTCATCATCTGAAGACTCAGTATATACGGTCAGTGGAGAATAAACCTGACCTTTGTGTATTTTCTCACTCAGAGGTGAATGGTGAACGGGCTAAGCTGACAAGCTATTTGCCTCACCATCCCACGTTCTTTCGTGCAGTGAAACAGTGTCTAGTTTGTCAGTGGTTGCTGGGGTTTTGAGGAAGGGAGCAGGAGATGCTGGAGCCAAGGGGACCTGTTTGTGCACTTGCCCAGGTTACGGCGGTTAATGACATTGAGGTTATCTCTCCTGTCTGGTACATCCTGCTGTGCTGCTTATGAGGCAGTACCCAGCAAGCGATATCCTGTTGTTTGTAGCTTCTCTTTGATGTTTATTATTTGATTTGGGAACAAGTAACAGAATGGTGAGGGGCATCAAAACTGTTCCAAATATTTGACTTAATGTCTCAAATTCCATGGGACACCAGTGTGTCTTTCTGCAGTGATATAACCATATGTTGTAATAGGTACTAATTGCATAACTGCTGTAATTGTCATGCCAACAGCTTGGATTACCTTTTTTGCGTCTAGTGGTTAATTAACCTTCCTTTTAAAATTAGAGCTCCAGAAGCAAACCGTTCTGTTCCTCAGTGAGATGGGATTGTATTGGGTTTTCACCCCTTTATATCCTTTATAGTTTGGGGGACTGTCTTCACATTTATTAAATTACTGATTATTTGTGTTGGAGAAATAGATCACTTTCAGCACTTTAGAAATTAACAAAAAGCCTAATTCTCTGATTCTTAATGTGTTTATTATTTTGTTCTCAAATTCAATTTCTACAAGCTACTGTGCATTATAAAGCAAGATTTAACAAAAAAAAAAATCAAGTAGATTAAGATGCCTCTTAGTAAGTTATCTATGTAGAAAACATAGGATGAAATAACTAGGCATTTCACCTTAAATACGAAGAACCCCCAGCTTCAGTAGTAATTAATGAACATATAAAACACCGTAAATATGCCCATGGAATGTTGGAATGGTGACCACGAGTTAACCTGCCATTGCACACGTCTGTGCAACGATTACCACTGCTGTAAGCAGTTGTAATGCTATGAAACATAAGAGCAAATACACTGCAGTTCTTTTCCAGTCCTCTAGCAGAATGTATGAGGAGAAAAATGGATAGATAGATATTGCAAATGGAAAGCTTGCAGTAAAATTTCCCAATTTTGAACACAGTTTTATATAGAAATTTATTCCCTAGGTGTCTGGGTGCCTGTTACCTATAATGTCCTGTTTTGTGTTTGGCTCTTTTCTTGGATTTTTCATGGTGAGCTACTGCTGTTCACTCTCAAGAAGTGAAAAACTGTATGCTACAGTAACAACTATATCCCACTTTATGTAGATGTGGCTTAACAATATTGCATTATGTGAATCATCTTTATTTCTAACTATATTGTGATCTAGCAAGAATTTCCAAATCTTCTGGAAAGTTTATCATAGATGCCAATATTTGCAGTCTCACAAAACATTGCTAATGATGGCAAGATTTGTGTATGATAAAGGAGAATTTACTGATAATCTAATGGTAATTAGGAGACAAAAGGATATTTGGATTTTGAGATAATTGTTGAAAGATAGGTAGTTAAAAATGTTAAGGATTTACTCAGTTCAGCAATGATTAAAAATTTTCTGTCGCTATCATTAAAAAAAATCAGCAGGCATTTCTGCATTTTGCAAAAACATGTCAGGAAAGAGGATTTGTAAATAGAGAAATTCACTCCACATTTTCAGTGGGAATGCCTATCAACTTTGTAAACCTCTGGCTACCAGTCCTTTTCATGCTTCCCTGTGGTAACTGCTTCGTTCTGGGTATGTCAAAGACATCTTTATACAATTCCTGCAACCCTTCAAACAGTGTGTAAGGTCCTGCAGTGCTTCCAAAGGAAGGCACTGCAGGTGTCTTTGCACAGATTTAAGAGTATTCCTGGCACCTTCTTGTGCACTTGTGTCACCTTCTCAACCCATAAACACACATGCACACATGCGTTTGCCATTCTCGTCAGCCCTTCACCGACTGAGAGCTGACAGGATAAAATGTCTTTTCCCTTTGTCCCCTGCCAGCCCCATTTCTGTTATACCTGGTGCTCCCTGAATGTGTTCTCAGACGTATTTTAACAAAGTGTTCTCAGTGTGGGTCCTGTAAAACTCGTACCAGCAATTTTACTACAGTATTTTCATTACAAAGGACATCCTGTTTCATAATAATATATTATATTCATTTTGAAGATGTCCTTATGTCTTACAAGAAGCAATTCTAAAAAGGTGGTTGATGCTGTTAGTTGGTACTTTGTTTTCCTTGTAAAGTCAGCATGGTATAAAAAATTCAGTGTAAAAAATTGATTTTAAAAGATAGATTGTACCTTGATGGTACCTTGTTATTTAGTTAATGTATGCCTTCTGTGATATGGAACCTGCAGTATATGCTATTTATGTCCTCGAAAATATTCAAAAATAATTGCTGACAAAAGCCACTTCATAGGTTGACTCAGAGGTACATCTTGTAATCTGAATGTTAATATTCTGGATAGCTAGGCAGAGAAAACTATTGATGTAGTTTGAAGATCCATGTAGAGACTAGTCAGGATTTTAGTTAGAAAAGTGGGGAGGGAGAGAGATTGAGATATTTAAGTTCTCCCAGCTTCACTGGAATTTTATGCTTATTGAGCGTATGAATGCATACAATTTGTAATATTTTTGAAAAGGTAAGATTTTTTGCTAGTCAGTTGGAAATGTTGCCTTTTATATCTCAGGAATTTATGTCTTTTCCAGAAGCAATTTGGAATCACCTTAATTTTACTCTAGAATCCAGGCAGCCCCTGGTTTTACTGTGCAATCCATGACTATCTGTCATCTGCTTTATTTTTCCCCTCAAGCTTAGGTCTATGTTACAAAGACGCACTGATAAAAAACAGAGGCCTGATTCTTAACTCCCTTGCACATCGTCTCTTCCATATGATCCATGCAGAGGGAGTAGGAGCAGCTACCACTGAGATCAAACAATTTCCGCAGCTCAAATTAGCATGTAGATCTTGGCTTTCAGCATTAATGGACCCAAGCAGGACCTCTGTATTTCCTAAAAAGGGCTCATCCTCTTATTGTGGTTGCAACTGTTTTGGGAGGCAGAGAAGTGTTGAGGATCTATTCAAACGAAATGATACTTTGTATTTTCTCAATATTTGACAATACCAAAGGTTACATTTTTTTACACCCAGGAGTTGTGCATTTTGTTCCTTCCCAGTCCACCTGCAAAAATATTGCTTCTGTGGCCTGATCTGATGTCATAAACTATTGTGTCATAAACGAAGAAAAACAGCATGCTTAACTCTCTGGGTATGCAATCAGATGACGCAGGCTGTAAACTGGAAAGTATTTTTTCCATCGGTGGCATTGGCCAGCCTGGAAAACTCCACGGGCATCTGTATCAGCTGCCTCGGAATTGCTTTTGATGTGATTAGGCTACTAATTAGCTGTCTCAATTCTTCTCGCCCTCCTGATGTTTTCTTTTGATTCACTTTGACTCCGAGGAGTCTGTGTTCTGTGTTTGTTTGTTTTTGTGTTTTGTCTAAAATCCCTAATGATAGCTTAGACTGTCCTCTTTTGGTTGAGAGTTTCCCTGTGTTGACATATGTTTTTCTGTTAAATGCATATATCAGGATTTTTCTCCTAAGAATAGCTGTTATTTTGCAAGGTGTAAACAATGTATTGTCAGTGTGCATATGTATGTGCATATTCATTTAAACTGTGCTAAGGATTTTACTGTCTGAAGGAGAATATGCATAGTTACTTCAAAACCATCAAAACCGTAGTAAATGTTTAGTACTCGAATATTTATTCGCCAGATCGTAACCTCACAATTAAATTGTTATGTAAAGTCAGTTAAATAACAGCAGAAGTTATTGTATTAAGGCCCACTTTGCAAGGAAACCAATGACAAGGAAGCAGTGAAACACGCTAATAGATTATATGCTATAGCAATATATTGCCTTTTTATTGCTTTTCCACAGGCAGCAGATTCATGTATAGTTATTACTAGCTACATTATCTGCTAGTTTTCTATCAAAAAAGATTCAGTCTATTGAATCATTAATCCAATATTTATCATTCTTATTGAAAATCCACTAGTGTTAGCACTGTATAAAATATTGACTTAAATCTACTGGTTTTGCTAAAGATTAAAAACATATTAACCTAAAAAGCACAGTATTTCTTAGGACATTTGAAACTATTCATTGTGGATGTGGATGTTTGAAATGACAATATTTCTATGTTGTGTGAGGAATGTTTTTTTTTTTTTAAATCTTTAACATATAGTAAGTGACCAATGCCATCCTGATTTAAAGATGCTGAATGTTCATCCAACTCATATTTGAAATTTTGATGTGTATTGCATTAGTTACTGAATATCAAGAATAAAATTTTTGCTCATACATGAGTGTAAAATGGGATCTTTTGTAGCGGCACATGGCCTGTTTAGAATGATATAACAGGCGCTGAATGTTCACATATCAAACAAAATGCCATCTTTCTGTAGAAAAGAGGTGTCAAAAAGTTTCTTTGTACCTTTAACGCATGTGATTATGTAGTACAAAATGCAGAGTTTGTAAAATTTCTTGAATATACAGGCAAAAAATGAATAATTCAAAACAACTCATAAGTTCTACATTCTATTGTATCTTTTATAACGCAGGCAGAAGATAGCATTGTGTTCCCAGTAGAGCTGAATTTGCACAAGTTACACCTCTGAAAATGCCAGATGGTCTATGGTCTACTTTTGAGAGCTGTCACATATGTAAAGATTTGAAAAAAGAAAGACAGCTGAATGAGAGCAGTGGATCATTAAAGAGAGAGTGAGAGTCCCTGGGTATCACTGTGTTTTAAGAAGCATTGTGTCGTTCCCCATATTACACTTTTTTTTTTAAGATATACACAACCTTTAAAAAATAAGGTAAAAATATTTCTGTTTTAAACTGAGTGGTTGTGGCTTAATCTTGGAACTGTCAATTGCTTTTGTTCTTTATGCTAGAATGCGGTCATATGGTTCCTAATTGGTTTCAAGTGTGTTTTAACCATAAGATTCAAGTCTCCCTAGTGCAAAATTATCAATAAAGTTAAAATAAATTTAAATTGAGATAACTAATCCATTTGGGGTTTTATTCCATTTTGATTTGACCTGCGTATCACATGTGAATACTGTAAAGCCAGTCAGCTAAAAAGTTGTATGTTAATGCTAAAAGACTGAAGTAAGAGTACTTTGGGAACAGGATTATTTAATAAAAAATATAAAAAAACCCCAAACCACCAAAAAACTCCCCAAACCCTTAGTAAAAATAATAATGAAAGCAAAAACATATAACTGTTTAGATTCCCCAAGACTTCCCATTCACTCACAGTTTGACAGAAACACAGCTAATTTTGAAGACTGAATTTTGGATAATTTGTCAAGTTACTGTATTGTAGCAAAGCACCAAAAATATACAAACAATTGTAAGCTGCCACCACCAATTTAGCTGGCTTGGAAAAGGTCATAACTGTCAGTTTTAGAAACTTGCATGTCCAGACATACAGAATTTTTAGTATAGTCTATTGCTTTTATTTATTGAGGAAGGTTAACCCCTCCCCAGTAATTCTAGGTTACTGGTGCAACTGCACCACTCCACAGTTGGGAATCATAGGCGGCGCAGTTTGAGGAAACATCGTTACACGGAACATGAAAAACACTATTCCTTAATAGTACAATTTACATTTGAGTGGGATAATGACAATAAAGCTATGGGGAGCTATGAGTATGAACACTGAATTTTAGAGAGTAAAATTTTGATTCCTGATGTTGCCAAAGATTTCATTTTTGACTGTGGTTAGGTCTACATTGACTATTTTTAAAAGGGAAGGAATATCTTTTGATTTTTAAGAAAATTAGACCTACATGAAGGGTTCCTGGTAGTATACTTTTAATGAATCCTGTTCAGGTAGGAGAAAACTCTCTTAAAAATTTGTTATGGGGCCTTTACGGAAGTCTGGAAATGTTGACAGAATATATACTACAAATTGAATTCCAGAGTGAAGAAGGTGCCTTGATTATGCTTCTGTTCATAGGTTTTGCAAACACTAATGCCAAATTGAAAGGAGCAGCAGTTTCAATATTGCCAATGAAAAACTTTTTGGGCAACAGTTAGTTGTTCAGGTGTCAGATAGTGTTGTGCTCCTACTCTGTTGGCTTGGAGGTTCATGAGCACTTACTGCTGGTAATGGAAGGGAATGATCTTTGTCTTCCCTGCAACATCTTCGGGGATGCTAAAGCATAAATGTTTCCCCCAGCCGTCCCTTTCTTTCCTGCAACACAAAATTATCACTTTTGTAAAGTAGGTTCAATCAGGGTTACTCTGACCTAGATAGATGTGGGCAGTCTAGGGTATCTTCTTAAAATCTGAGTTGCTATGACTGAAAAAATCAAATGGCAAGAAAAAATGAACCAGTTCATATTTAAACTATTATGAAAAGTATCTCCTTTTGCCTGTGAGTGTGACCAGGACTTAAAGTTTAAGATTTATCTGAAATTTAATCTGGACAAGTTTAAGATAGTTGGAGGAAACAATCTGAGAATGGTATCAGTGTCCTTGAAAAAGGGAGGCATTGAGGGTTTGTTAGGCAAATTCAGAACTGAGAGTCTTTTTAGAGACCGTGTTTATCTGTGTGTCCCAGTAGTATTTGTCCGAAAGTTTGGTCACTTGTACCTGAACTGAGCAGTGGAGATGTTTCTTTTAGAGGAAGCTAACTATAACTGTCTATACATATTGGTATCTTGCACACAGTGTAAGCTACATATGAAGCTATACTGTGAAATCATCTGAAAATGGATGTGAATCATCTGAAAAGAGAATGAACTGCAGCACTGTTTTGCTTTACTGCTGGCACTGTCTAATCTCTCTTCAGTTGTGTGTTCAGTAGAATCTGGGCTTTTTCCTTGACATTAGATTTATAAATAGTTGAAGATCGGACTGTCTGAAAACCTCTTTATGTCCAAGCATGAGACAGTAGTGTTTTGATTAGGAGAGGTGATTGGGCTGATGCTTTTTGATTATGAAATCTTGTTGTGTTACTATGTGTATAGTTTAATTAGTTTTTGAATGAAGTCTGCGTTTTTTTTCTAAATAAGAATCTCTAATTGGAAACCACTTTTTTTATTAAAAAGCTTTACATAAAAAAAAAAAATCCTGCATCTTTTCTTTTCTTTAGATACAGACTTTAAATACATAGACAATGTATTTTCCATGTTATTAAAAATACACTCCTTTATGATACAGTAGCTCAACAAAGAATGGTCAAGTATCATGCCCTCTCATTAGAATGGGTTTATAACAGGTACTCTTGGAGTCTTAACCAGACCACTGCAGATTCCTGCCTTGACAGGTTTTGTATTTTTTTCCTTTGACCATTTCAGTTTGTTGCCATTAAAGCCCCAACTGGCCCATTACAGCTATTTTTAAAATTGTGATTCTGGATTGAGGAATATGGAGGGGGGGGACTCTGGCTTGCCACAGCTGCGCGGTGTTTGAATGCATGTTCCTTCTGGTTACTGGATCGCCTCGTCCACAAAACCAGATTTTGATTGGTTTTGTTCTTCCCAGCAGTCCACGATCTTTATGAATTTAAGCTCGAAGTGTTGTTAGTTACCTGGATACTCTTATTCTTTAATATACTGGTCCGTGGTGGCTGAGTGTCGGGGGGCCCCTACCATGTTACTCAGGCTATTTTCTAGAAGACTGGCAGATTGGCCAACCTGCAGCTTCACTTCTGTTACTGCAGTCTGTATCTTCCCTCCCATACCTTTTTCTCCCATTCTATTGCATTTCTCCCGTTCTTCATTTGGCTCCCTTAACCCAAGTTTATCTCAGTTTTGCTACTTTTTCTCCCATTCTTGATTTTTTTCTTCTTTAAATTGCTTGCCTTATTCTCTCTGTGTAATTCACAGAGCCTTGCAAACCTTCCGTGCAGTGTCGAATGGGGAATCTAGGCCTCATGCAGACATGAGGCACTTTCAGAATAGCTAATAATTATTTTTAATCTAGAGACATTTTTTGCTGTCTTGTTTTGATGGGGGAATGTTAACTTTTCAGTCTATTCTTTGATCAATAAGAGCAATGAAAGTTGCATTCCCCGTCTAGCCTAAAGTGTTCAGTTATCAATTTACAATTTAAATTAAACCTTTCTTTCTTTCATTTTAAGCACAACCTCAACGTTTGCCTCAGCCGAATACTTCAGCACTGGAAAGAGGTGAGGAAGAAAGTGGCAAAATTCAAAATGGCCACGCGGGTCTGAGTAATGGAAGCGGAATTCACAACGGGGGCAAGCACGTGCCTGGAGACAACAGAAAACTTTCGGCTCCTGTTTCAGAAAAAATGCACAGAAAAATTCAGTCCACCTTGTCTGTCAACAGCACCAGCAGCAAGAAGAGTAAAATAAGCTCTGCGTTTTCTCAAAAGCCAGGTACTTCACCTGAAGGTAAGCAGAAATTCTTATTAAAAAACCCCAAACTGAATAAAGACTAGCCAAACCCCATTCTCACTAATAATTACACAATCAACTGAAAATAATTGAAGAGCATGACTCATGCTCCAGAAGCAAATAGAAATCATTATGATAAAACACAAGTTACTTCCCCAAAGGAAAATGTTAAGTATTTGAAGGAAATTGAAGCAATGGGAGATTTCTTGCTTTCAAACATTTGGCCAACATAGTCTGATAATGTTTTAGTCTCTCTAGTTAGTATCCTGAACTGATAGAAACTCCTGTCAACATTGTCACATATACACCACAAAAAAATGTTAAAGCACGAGTTCAAAGGATGGCAGGCTCCATGAGGGTAGAGTTTGCTTTTGAAAATGTTCTGTTAGCAGATATTCTAACTAGACATGAGGTCTGAACACTAGATAATAACATTTGGACCTGTGCTTCAATGTTTAATGTGCCTTATGCTATATTTGGGCTGTAAATAATTTGCATGAAAAAGCTTTGTACTCCCTGTGCACAGCTTAAATAAGCAAAAGTAAATAATTTCCTTTATGTTTTAGCTGTGTGCGTGTTTTCACTGCTTGCAATTACTCTAATGGTCCCGGAGTTCCTGAGCCTCTCCTCAATCCACTGCCTTCCCATTAGCACTAATATACTCGATGGGCTTTGCTCCTGCCCGTTACAAGAAGGGTGCAGAGGCTATATAAATTTTATTGGTTTGAGGCAGCCATAGATGCGACTGGTTAAAAAAAACTCTGGGGGGTGGGTACAGACACAGATTCTTAGAGAAATGAGAGACGGTACTGTTCAGTGAAATGGGGAGGATTCTCAGCCTAGATGAAAGGAAGAGGGATCAGAAGGACTGCTCGTAGTGGCCTGAATGAAGCCTACTGATGTCAGTGGAGTGACTTCTCTTGACTTCAACTACTTCAGTCAAACCTACTCAGTGAATCTGTGTAGTAATATGAAGAACAGCTTCACTCGGACTGTGCCATGGGCTGGTCCTCCTTGCTGTCGTTTATTTTCATATTTATCTTCAAGAACCTACTGTTATTTTTCTGTTGCACTTTCAGTCCTCTAACATTTCTTTCCAAAATCACGGCTTCATACTTGCTGTATTCCCCTTATCTCTTTCTGTTATGTGAAATCCAGTTCATCCTCCAGCCTGATATTTTTCTTATATATTCTTCCTTCATGCAATATCAAAAAACTGTAAGTCAAGAGACCTAGGTCTGTTCACATGACTGGTACAAAGTGTAGGCCTCTGAATTTAAGAAATTCAACCTCTGAAAATAAGATTACAGAGTTCTAAAGAGACGGTGCCTGCCCTGTTCATGCCCCTATACAATTATTTATGGCAAACACTTCCTTTTTTCTTCTAAAATTATATTGGAATAAATACAGTCAGTGGGTTTTTTTGTTTTTAATAACCTTGGCAATGGTGATGTCAAATTACTGAATGATTGAGGAGAAAATTAATAAGATACCTTCAGATTTAGCTCTAAATTCCAATGTCTGATTTTAATAGCCAACACATGTTAGTGTTAGTTGCCTGAAACTGCCAATATACAATTTTTTATGTACAATCAGAAATGTTGATATTTTTAAAGGCATATCTGATTAGAATATAGATAATTGTGTTGTCACACTGTCTAACTTACATACTTTCAAAGTACAGAAATACAGGGTAATCCTTACTGTCACATGTAGTTTCTTGAGTCACCTAATAGCTAAAATTAAATATAATCAGCGTTACACATCTAGCCTTGTAATGTTCTCATTTTGAATGTGGGAACTTGGATATATGCTCTGAATAGCTTGACCTGCGCTGCTAATGTCTGCTGCTCTAAGTTTTCTGTTAACCAATCTGAGTGAAGCACAAGTTTTATTGTGCAATGATTAAAGTATATCTAGGGTATTGTGATATGCCTATAAGGGAATATTTGTTTTAAAAAATAATTTTCTATTTTTGAAATTTGTTTTGCTTTACAGTTCTCTGGCAGACATTTTATATTTGTGTCTACACATCTACGTGCACGCATGTACAAGCCTTCTGACAATTTCTTCAGCTTTTCAGTAATTTACCCTGTGGGGCTGCATGGGGGAACTATAGGCTATAAGTAATATTCTTATCAAGTTGTTACCTTGCGGGAAGTATCAATATGTACTTAATTTGTTCTGTCATCCCCCAGTTTGTTGATAAGATGCACAATCAGAGACCCTGGCAATGGTCAGTTGAAATATCTAAAATAACACAAAGAAGAGATCATTATTTAAGGAAAAAATTATTTATCCATAACTTAAAAATAATTGTGTTTATTAATTTAAGAAATGTTAACCCCTTATGACTATTTCCGGAAGGCTACACTTTAAAAACTTGATATAATTAGCCAGGTTATTTGTTCAAAGGAGTTTAATTACATTTAAACCAGCAATATATAGACTTGATGAATACATCTGACTATACAAAGCCAGAAGAGTATACTAATAAGCCCTGTGACTGAGGATTGCGTAGACACTCTTTCAAAATGGTGTACACAAATTAACTTGAACTTAATTTCTACAGCTTCTTCGTATTATGAATCATACTTTTGTGGGCAAAGAGGCATTTCTGTGAGCAGTTGTCTCTTCTGATCCAATGACATTTCTGTAGAAATTATTGAAAAGGTTTACAGGAAGATGGAAAAGATAGGAAACTATTGGAAATTATTTGCAACATTGCTTAACTACTTGCCTTTGCTTTAACTTGTACCATGTTAACCTCATAAGCCATTGGTTACTGCTGAAGAGCTGCTGGGTTTGAGTTTACTTGAAGGTGTGCGTTCGTGTTTGTGCACATCTATACAGTATAATATAACTTGTATGCAGTTTCTTATGTAACCTCATGCAGAAAGAGACAAATTATATTAATTTTTGTACTGTGAGTATTGAATAATCAATCTCCCGAATTAACTCAGCTACTTCAATTTGCTATAGCGTCCAGATAATTTTAGTAGAAAGAAATACCGGTAAACTTGTACGCTTTCAGATATTCCAATTCGCTTTAATTTTGCTATTCCTTATGTACGACCTTGGATTTTATAGTCTAATTTATAGCTTTTTTTTAAAACCTGAAAATACATGCCATATATTTTTACTTCATCTGCCTTGTCTTCCACCATGAGTGCTCTGCTGTATTGCCAGTCAGGAGAATAACTGGTTTTAACTGAAGTAAAGTGGCCAGGGAAAAGAAACAGATTATGTCCTCAGAAGGAAGAAAAGTGAAAATTCTGGTCATCAAGCTGAGTTTAGACTATAGAAAAGAGAAAATATTTTTCACTTTTTCTTATTCCCTCCCAAAAGCTGCATTCTTCTTGTTTCTTCTTAAAAGACAAGATATTAATATTTCTGGAGGACCACACCTATTTGTGATGCAAAATAAGTCCAGGTCTGGTAGTTATTTTGCTCTAGAACATCTTATCTATCGACAGAACAGAAAACCTGGTAGTGCTTGAAGCAGGATAGAATTAAGAAACATCCAGGCTTGCCACCCATCGTGCGCAGGAGCATATTTGGACTCATGCTTATTTAAAAGGTTAGCGAATGCAGCATAGCTGCTTCATGTACTGCAGACTTCAATATGTATACCAGAAAGCTAAATGAAGTCCAGTATTATTTTAACCAGGATAGCACATCTTCCCATGAAGATCAGTACTGCTCCTGTTGGTCTCCAAAGTACTAGACAGCCCTAATGCAAGCTATAAAGCCCCCCAGTCCCCCACCCCACCAAAATCCTCCCACCATAGTTAACAACTTTTATTAATTGTTCCAGCTGCAAAGTCCACTTGCGCTGTAGATCACATCTTGTGAGCTTTCAGCATTGAAGTTGCGTTGGAAGTGCTTAAAATGTAACAGACGTTTTGGTAGCACTAATATAAAAGCTTTAAAAAATGCCTTTTAAAATGAGCCTGTAGTGTATGGAGTCATGTCAGCATTCCAGAATATGCTGTTCAGAAACACTTTCACATCCAGTGAGGCTTAGGAGGGTGTGAGTGTACTCACCAGCTCTGCTCTTCCTCTGCATCTATTATTAATCCATATTGTCCCTGAAGAAATCTTACTCAGCTCCATAACTTCCACTACAAAAAAACAAAGGAATTATGAAATAGTAGGAGTGTCTCTCTTAAAAAGCAGTTTTTAAACACTATTTCAGTTCTAAAGATTTTTCAAAGGGACTGGATAGGTTTCAGTGCATATTGGGAATAAAAGATTTTTTTTATTCAAAGAAATTTTAATAATATTTTAAATTATTGATGTCAGAGGTGTCACACTTCTTCCAAAACTATGGTTGGTAGACCATTAGCAAAGAGAATTGTCACTCTCCTGCACCTGTTATGTGTAGTGCAGAGAAACACCTTGGAAACCTGAAAAAGCAATTGTAAACGAGTAAAAAGAAGGCAGTCTAGCTGCTGTGTTTGGAAGCAGTGGTACCTGTCCAAAGCAACTTAAAGAGGGGAGGAGGTCTAAAGGAGACAGCAATGAGGCAGCTGAACAGTAAATCTAGATGTTAGGAAATGAAGAAAAACGGGTAACTGAATACATACATGTGTGTATCAGAGTAGTGGAAGGTAAGTAATAATGACATATGCAGAGTTGGAGGAGGACAGGGAAGAAGAAACTGGGCAGTGGGAGGGATGGAAGAGGAATTTAATTAAGGGGGTGGAGGGGGCAAAATGAAGTAGACGCTAATTATTTTGTAAAAACCAAACGAGTTTTCCTACCAAAACCTTATGAAACTTGATGTTATGCTTTTTTTTAATCGAAGCAATCATTTATAAAAAGTTAATGATGGAGAGAGGGAATACAGGTTTTAATTCAGTTTTGAAATGCAACTCTTGCTTCTAGTCCAGTTGCTGTGACCTCACAAGTTACTACGTTTGTCAGGGTAGTTCCCACAACTCCAGTAACTTGTGATAATTTGAGTTTAGGGCAGTACTTCACATATTCAAAAGGCTGAGAGCATACACAATTGCTATATTCATCTGGAAATGGTAGCTTGTTAGGTGAGCAGATCATGAGCCTGCCTCCTGTATGTATGGTGAGATCTTCACTTTATTCCTTCCCAGGCTCTCTAAACCAGAGAGACACTAGAAGGCATCTTCTTTCCAAGGATTTTTTTCAAGATAGGTCTTAGGAAGTGTAGTAAGGCTAGATGCAGAAGTGAGGTAGATAAAGAAAGCCTGCAGCATGGGGGTGAGGCTCTGAGGAAGGACAGGCAATGTAGGCTTGCCACCAGATTTAAGTTACCACTCGTGCTTTTCCAGGAGCAAGGCCTGAAGCAACCTTACTCAACCTTCTGGACTGCGTATCTTGTGCTACTGAGCTTAGAGATGCAGTGAACAATCTCACCCAACGTGTGGGGTTTTTTTAAATCCAATGTTTAAAATTCAGCATTTCAGGGTGCATTTGAATGAGACTTTTTTCCCCCATCTTTTTAGTGTAAAGCAACTTCATCCGTTCTAGATGTCGAATCCAAGCACGGGGTTGGTGGGCACTATTTAACTCATACTGCTGACTACATTAATTTCTTAGAGTATCCCAAGTGATATTGGTGGCTTAACTGAAGACAAAGCAAGTCCCCCAAATAGCCTTTGTATTAAGCCAGGGTCTTAAGAATCACGAGGTGCATATACATGGAAAGTAGTGAGTAGTTCTCTTAGCAGGGTAGCAGACCTCTGTTTGAAGTAGGAGCATCTTACTTTGGTATATATAACTTTGTATAAACTGAAAAATAGTTTTCAGTCAACTTTACACTCCTTTTGGGCATATGATTTTGAATAAGATTCCCCCCCCCCCCCCCCCCCTTGAGTGCCACAAGAGCAGCAGTAAGTTTTCTTTTATATAATGTTCTGTCATTGGATTGGTATTATTTACTGAAATTCGGTATGAGTGTGCATTATACCTTGAATAGCCTAACATTGCAGAAATATCTACTGGCCATCGCTCTCTCTCTCTCTCTTCTTTTTTTTTAAACATACATACACTTCTGAAATCCATCCCATAGGATTAAGTAGCATTTAGGCAGCTACTTAGTTAGTATCCTGCAAATCTCTCTACTTGGGCCCAAATTTCCATTGTTATCTTTTAGAAATTGATTCAAAGTGGATTTGTGTCTGAGCACGAAGTGCTAAACAGCGGTTTTTTTGTTAGACAAGGTTGTATCAGAAAGCGGTTGTCAATCAGGCTGTGGGCAAATAACATTATCATATGGTCAAACCTGTGATTTTTAAGAAGGCACTTTGAAGAGTGGTGTGTTTTAAGCATGATTTATATTTTTGTTTGCATAGAAGTCTTGGGAGATGATTTACATGTTGTGCAACAGGAGTGAGTTGAAAACAGGGCCTGTAACGAAAAAAGGTCTTCCTGCAGTATCCATTTTATAAGGTCATGGTCTAGCTAGCACCTAACTAGTCTCAGTATTTGCAGTGATGAGCAATGGCAATGAAAGCTTCATATTCTAAGGAAGCCTTAGATATTGGAAACTGGCACGGTTCTTAGTATATCTGTATGTTTGAACTGGATCATTTTACTCCTGAGGTTATATCTGTATTGAGAGTTTAGAATATAAGCTTTGATGAAAGTTTCCATGTGTTTTGCAGTGTAATTTGCCTGTTCAGGCAACATTTTAATTTTCTTGATCAGTAGAGATGATAGTTTTCTATTTTAAAATGCTGAAATATCATGTATACTATGCTTTTTAACTGTATTTTCCCCTGTCTAAATAAATGTAGCTCTGTTATCTAGAGATAACTATACTCCGTGCGACATGTCCATTTGTTCTTTCCGCATTTCTTATTTTTCCTTGAGCATTTTCCTGGGTACAGTGAGTTTTCTGGAAGGGGGTGGGTAGCAGAGGCTGTACATGAACCCCATACATTGCGGGAATGGTGGTGTGATTGCGTGCGTGCCACTGCTCGGTAATTTTACGCCCCACCTCTGTGCAATGCGCACCTTTTAAGAAACGTGTGCTGGGGTGGTTTCTCGTTGGCTGGCCATGCTGCTCTGGCCATGGGCTGTCTCCGCCGTCGGTGCGGCGTGTTCATCCCCACCGCTGCCGGCCCCGCGCTGCCGGACCATGGGACGCCTGTAGCGCCTGCTGGGGCTTCTGTTCAGGGCTCTGCGGGGGCCTGGAGTAAACCCCCGCTGAGGACCTCAGCTGCCACTTTGGTTGCGGTTTTGCCCTTTTTGATTCTCACTGTGAGACAGCAGAGTGCCTGGAGATTTGTTTTGAGTTGTCTGAACTCAGTGAATATAGTTAGTAAGAAGCTGACCAAGGTCACCATCCTGTAAGTGAGCTTATTTACCATTGCAAACATGGAAACCTTTTATCATATGTGACCTGCCTGCTTGATATGAAAGCTTATTGGGTCAGTTTGTGACAGGTTGGTGTCAAACATTACAAAAGCAGCACAGATCAGCCTGCGTGTGTGTTTCTCTGTACATTTTTCGGTCTAACTTCTGCGTCCCTTGTACAGTTTTGATGGTTGATAGTTCTCTTAAAAGTCTGTGTCTTAAGTAGAGCTGCACCTTTTCATAAAAATGAAGAGGAGGTGATAAAAGGGAAGTTGAAATAAAAGAAATATGTATTTCATTATTTAAAAGGAATTGGATATCAGGGCAATACCTGTATGCAAAGATTTTAGAAATGAAAAGTGGTGTGCACAAGCAAATGTTTAAAGACATGGACAAAAATTAAAATTGTTTTATTGTTGATATTATTTCTTTTCCTTAAATGAGCATAGCTGTTACAACTGGGATAAGGTATAGAGTGGGGCCCTCTGGGCTTTGAATAACCATGTGTAAACAGTTTTAAGGGATTTTAGGCTATTTCTTGTCTGGATATTGTCTGTGGTAACATTTATAACCCAGTTAAAGTAGATGTTACATGTACTGTATACACTCTTTGGTTAAATCAGCACAAAGTAGCTGGATGTGTGTGTATGATATAACCAGCAAAAACCTGGACGAGTTGGTTGGGTTTCTATTTGCCTTGGCACTGTTTAACAGTTTTGATGAAGTTCTCTAACAAATCTGTAACTTTTGGGGATGTGCCAAAGGACTAAGGAAACAGCTTTACTTACATTGGTATTTAAAAATGCTGCATGGGATGACCCTTTTAACTTCAGGTCTAACTTTCATCCCAGACGAAATGAAAGGATAACTGAAGATAAGCTTGAGTGTCTGAAAGCTCTGAGTTGGTCTAATAAAATATACTATCACTGCCTACAGACCAAGCCCATCGTAATTTATGCCATTCAGCATAGCTTTTGGGAACTTGGGTCATAGTCAACAAATGTAATACTATGCTTTGATGAAATCAAATGCATTTGATAAAGGAACTAAGGCAGATGCACTATTTGTTTTTTTTTTTTTTTTTGTATAAAGTATACCTCTGTACAGTGTTTGACACCCCACATCCTCACTTTTATGTAGTGCTGATCTGTAGTGCAGCATTTCTCCATTAATTAGAGAAAAGTGTAATAGAAGAATTGAAAAGCAATGGAAATTTGAGACTGGTGTGGTGTAGTGTGGAAGTCCTAAGGAAGTGCTTATCTTCATTAATGGTGGGCTTATGTAATGAGACACAGACTAATTTCTTTCTCTGTGAAAGTATTTAAGGAAAACTTAAACCCCAAGAAACTTGGGAGTTAACTATTTATCAACAGTACTTCATCATGAACATCAAGGCAGATGGAGTTTGGGCCTTGATAAAGGCACACTCCTAATTCTTAATTGCATTAGTATATCTAATGGGAAAAGATGAATGAGAAAACCTCTAATTCTCAAACAAAAAAAAAGAATGTAAAGAAATAGATCATTTTAAGCTAGCATCTCTTTACAGTAATGCAGTGTCATAAATGATATTACTATATATTTTTTTATCATAAAAGACTAAAATATATTCAAAGTTTCCAGAAAACATGTTGTCAGACATTAAAATCATCAAATTTACTTTTTTTTCCAAATTATTGCCAAATATATAAATTAAGTTTAGTTCCAGTTGGATTAAGGTGTTCCACTGCTCACTCATCTGCAAAAACTATTAGGATTTTGATGTCGTAAGGTCAAAGAGTGGAAGTTAAGCATAGTCTTTATTCTTAACATGTTAAAATACTTTTGAAATTTAAAATAATCTGTAATTTAAAATAGTCTCTTTGGCCTTGGAAGGGGGATTAAGGAGTCTTGTGCAAGCAGTGAAATATATTTTAGTGGTCTCCAACATGGTAATGAAAAACCTGAGGTCATCTCTTTTGGAGTGAGCTTTATATAGCATGTTCTTTGTGGCTGGATTCCACTGATCATGACACCCTGCAACAGCAACCAAAGGAAGTGGGTTTTAGCTGTATAATTTTTTGTATGGAACTGACAGGTTGCTGTAGAAATATGGGTAGAAGAGAAGGATGTGTGAGTTTTGTGTAGCATGTAGATTTGTTATTGTTACAAAAAAACACTGTGACTGTATCTTTTCCTTTTCCTTATAATTACATCTGTAGATAAGAAGCTAAGAAGCTAAGAAGTAGGAGTCATACATGGAAGAAATTATTCTTCCACCCATTTTATCCAAATGTATTACAGACCTTTAGAGTCATGATTCTGAATTCAGCAAGTTAGGTAGGACCAGGTAACAGCATGCTTTGTCATGTGTTAAATAATTGCTACCTGGATAGCTATTAAAATTCAATAACATGAAGAATATAAAAGCATGATTATTTCAGGTTTGTCCTTGAAATGTGGATCAAAGTTTATGTTCATTGTACAAATGAGTCATTGCAAGAATGAAGAGAGCAGTAAAGGATAGCTCTACTTTATGTTAAGTGTTTGTGTAGGTTAAGTAAAATTGTTATATAAAGATTTTCTGAATGGAAAATTAGTGTTGCCATCTGGGGAGAAGGAAATAAAAATAAACAGTAGGTAAATAAATCCTTTTAGCGTTTCAGTCAGTGAAGAAGAGATGGAAAGAAAGACCCTCCACAAAGTTTCCATCATAGCACTAATGGCCAAAATTTCTTTCTGTGTCTTGGACCATTTTTTATAGCTTTTACCTTTCAAATAACTTTATTTAAAACAACACAGCCTCTTCTTGTAAGTATTGATTTAGTTTTTTTTTAGATTAGGAGGGAAATGTTCTTTTGTGGGTCCAGAAGGTGCTTTCTGAGTGCAGTCCCTTTTGTTTAACCTATGAACTCTGTCTCTTGCCCATCAATAAATATGTATATTATAATTTCTGTGAATGTTTATTTCTCTCCCTACAATTTTACATAACCCTGCATGAAGCAGGCAAGATTTGTTTATGCATCTTATTTTCAATACTGATACACAGAAAATTTTATTACAGTGTTTTGTTTAAAAAAAAATTTGTAGAACAAAATTTGTTGTGGTATTAGCTTCTTTCAGCTGCGTTTTAAAGATGCAAAATAGTAAAAACCTCAGTTCCTCAAATATGTAGGCTTCTTAGATAGAACTCTTGACTTCTTTATCTTTTTCCTTCATATTAAAAGAAAATCTGAAAGGAGATTGTACCTGAACAAATTTAACACCATCTCCATGACAACCAGCTAATTAATCGCTATCGGTCTGGCTTTGGTCCTCTTCAGTGAACTGATACTCCCCAGCTTTATTTCACATATCTTCTGGGTTTTCTATGAAGGTCATTTATTTAGTGACAGTATTTCTTTGAGAAAAGCAGCCTTTTAATGCAAGCAACACCTTTCTTTAAAAACAGCTCAATCTTACCTGTGGTTTCCTCTCAGTTTTGCTTCTTGCACAGTAGTAGGGAGTTTTTGAGGTTGGGGTTTTTTTTCCTTCTTGCTTTTCCTGATATTTCCATTTTTTCTTTTGGGCATAAGTGTTCATTATGCATATTATGACTGTGACCACATTGCAGTACAGGTATTCCCAAGCTAAGTTTGGATCTCAGTAGTGTAGTAAGTAGGAGAGATCAATCCCCAGCAGTGTGATGTTTAGAGTGGGCTAAGAGGTCAGGTAGTTACTTTGTTTCTTGGGACACATTTTGCAAGTCTGAGCCTCTGTCACTGCATTGCTCTAAGTATTCGTGCTTGCTTGTGTAAAGTCATCGCTACACTATCCTGCAGTCAAAGTTTCTGCAATGTTAGAGGTACTTTGAATCAATCAAGATACTTCCCACGGTTACTGCATTGTTTTTGACATTTATAAATAAGTTTAGGAGGCCTGGTAGTATTACTGTTGCAGGTAATTGCAAGCTTTCCCCTATGATAACAGTCTCCAGCCTGTGGACTGTAAGAACATAACGTCTGTAGATGGTCAGACCAATTGCCCATATAGCTCAATATCCTGTCTTTCCTACGGGCCTCTCATAGCAGATACCTGTGATAGACTGTAGGGACAGGGAAAGGATGAGATGGTGCAGGATGTTTTCCCCAGAATATTTTCCCAATCTTAACTGTCTGTGGCTAAAGGAGTTCAAGGCTTGCAAGCAGTAAAAAGAAGAATGAAAGCTGAGTCTAGGAAAGAACAATAATTCTCTATCCTGAACATTTCGTGTATTTTTAAGTTTTCATTTTCTTTCTGGATGACTGTTCACTGCCTGTTACAAATTAAATATGCTTTATAGATGTTATGTGCTTACTATGGGAGGAGAGTGAAAAGTAGTACTTATGAGAGATGAATATTGATGTTCAGGTGTAGGTATGAACTCTATTGAAGATTAAAGTAGTAGACTAAAAGGATTGCCAAGAGATTTGTGTAGAAAAGCAACAGAAAAATCTGTTTTGACTGAATGTTTTATATATTGTTGACAGTACAGAAATACATATAACATGCTGTTATGCTGGTTTTAAGGTGCGCATAAAACTGTAAAGAAAGCAAAAATGTTGTGGCAACTCCCTTATTTTTCTTCATAACTAACAAGCGAACAAAACAGATTCGGAAGGGCAAGATGCACTGGGAGAGGCTGGAAATAGTTTTAGATAGTTTCCTTCATAAGCTGATTTTTAAAATTTTTTTTTTAATTGCTTTGTGGGCCTGCTGGAAGAAGTTAAGATTGAAGATAATAGATATGGATATTTTACATAATAAATCACTGGAGAAATGGATCTAAGCGGATGTTTAGTACTTGGCATTTGCATGAAGTAAAGTGGGGAAAGGAAACTTGCACCAAAACCAATACTGAACTGGAGACAAGTTAGGCTGCAAAAGTGACCTTGAAGTTGGGAAACATGTTCTTTATAGTGTTAGATTGTGTCTGTTCTGAATCATTGACTTTCAGCTACTTATTTGACAGTGTGATGTATTTAGAATAACATATTAATGATTTCTTTTTTCTTTTTTCTTCTTTTTGTCTGTTTGTTTGTTTTGTTTGTTCATACATGACATGCTACTGAACTGGTACGTATGAAGATTGTTGCGTTCACTGTATCCTGGCTTGCTTGTTCTGTGAATTTCTCACCCTCTGTAACATTGTTCTGGGACAAGCATCCTGTGGCATCTGCACATCGGAGGCCTGCTGCTGTTGCTGTGGGGACGAGATGGGGGATGACTGTAACTGCCCGTGTGATATGGACTGTGGCATAATGGACGCATGTTGTGAATCTTCAGATTGCCTGGAGATCTGCATGGAATGCTGTGGGATCTGCTTCCCATCATGAAATATTTATCCCTTTTTATTTTATTCTCTATAAAACTGGAGAGCTTTTCTTTAAATACATTTGAAGAAAGACAAGGTAAGATTTTCACACAACCAACTGGTATTGCACTGTTAATTCCCTATATATAAATATATTTTTTAAAAGCAATCCTCAAATCTGTGTTCTAACACAAATTGTATAGTTTTGTATGTGAAACTCAAGCTACATTCCAGCTTCCTTTTGGCTTTGCAAATGGAAGACTTTACTGAAACCAAATTACAGGCCTGATACCACAGGCTGTATGAGGGCGAAATTGCCATTTGAATTGAGTGACAGGTTTTGGTCAGAGAAGAGACTACAGGGCAAAGCCTTAAGTATTTGCCTTTACCTACTTTAATGTTGAAATGCTTGAATGCCTCCATGCATAACATGCCTTTACAGGCATTCTGAAAAGCAAAATGTCTTTATTTCAGTCTCTTTGGGTTGAAAGCAACTTTGCTCTATTATTTTAAACTTAATTCAAAAGTCAGCATCAGGAATCTACTGTTGGTTTTGCTACAGTGCTCACATTGGTAATAATTCTTTTGTTTTGAATATCTCATTGGTTTGAGAGAGATTCCTGGTATTTTCCATTGTCAATATTGATACTATGGGAAGATTTGGCAAAGTAAAGTCAATTTAAGTTTTGCCATGGACTAGAGTACCAAGATTTCGTTGTTACCAATCAAGACAGAATAGAGAACTTATATTTTACTTCAGTACTAATATTACTTGAAATGCTTCTTTTTAGAAAGAGACTTTGGAAATCTGTGTAGACATGAAATATATCCTTAGCCTAACAGACTAACTAATAGACTAACAAATCTTCAAAATTTGGCTATAAAAGGGAAATTATCAGAAGTTCACTCCAGAATCTAAACCTGTACATGAAGTGGCCCTGTCAGTGTTTGTGGCTTTAGAGCCAGTGTCACATAAGTTAGTATTTATTTCTTCACTGTGTGAGAAAGATCCACAGAGGATGGCAGAATTTAAACAGGGTATAAGACCAAATTAAAACTGATTTGATCAGGGAATTCTGTCATTGAATGCAAAAAGCAGATGTAGAAATGTTTATTCACAGATACATTTTAAGTGTTATTTTTAAATAACTGTGTAAAAAAAGGACATTTTAAAAATGTGTGATATCCTTTAAAAATAAAAGGATTGGGATTTAAAATGTTTGAAGAATACAGTTAGGATCGAGTGGGCAACTTTTTCCCTATTATACCATTAAAGTTTTCTGAGAAATATCTCTCTTTGTCATTGTAATTGTGAAACGGATTTGGTCCAACACATGAAGAGGTTTATGGCATTCCCAGATTTAAGGAATAATGGTACCCATTTTCTTTACCATCTGCTAGTTTCTCCCCTCCATGTCTGTAGCTCATTAACTTTTCTGTGTGAACCACCTACACATCTTGATCTCACATACTTAAACTTTCCTATCTACACTCCAGATTTCCCATTTGTAGATTGTTGGATCTCATAAATTCAGGCCTTGTTACAAGAGTCATCGATAGCCAATTTATTTCTGTTGAGTGAATTGACCATAAATGTCTCTTTCCGCTGTAGTGAATTCAGTTTATGCAAATGTGACAAGCTAAAGATCACAGGAGTGTGAAGCTAAGTCAACAAATGGTCTGATATTAACCAAAGCTTCTCCCTGTGAACACTGACTAGTAGTGCCTACTACTGCAAGTTATCACTGAAGGTAACATAGCCGAATCCTCAACTATACTAGGGAGCTGGGAGGTGTTGCGTTTTGCCTTAACATCTGCAATATTGTGGTGCATTCTGATGCAATGCAGATTTACTCAGAGGGTTTCTTACCTGCTTTTTGATAGTTACTACAAGAATTGATTCTTATCATGGTTTTTTTTTTTTTTCCATATATTGGCCCAGATTCAGATCTGTGTTGCATAAACTAAGTGCATTTCCATTAATGTCAGAATTTTCCGTTGGTTTAGCTCCAGCTAGAAAACACAAAGATATTATGGTAATAGGCAGGCTAATAAGGAGTCATATAGTTAAACTGATAAATTCCCTGAGCTCAGAATCAGGCCCATGGGGCTCAATTATGACTCCTAAAAGTCTGAACCACATTGGGAAGGGGGAAGAGGTGCCTTGGCTGAGTGGCAGTGCCTGGAGGCGTTTTGCCTTTGTAAGGCATAATGCCTCTGGGGAAATTGGGGGCATCACAGTGAGCACTGGGACTCGAGGCACCTTGGAAAAAGTCTAGCAGTGCTTCGCCCATTGCAGGTCTATGGTTGACACCGTGGTGGTGGGGACATGCTCTCTGGGGCTAGGCAGCACCATGAACTGTCCTTCCTTGTGTCCTTCTGGTCACGGAGAGGTGAATAATGGCTGTTTCTTGTCTGATTGCGCTTTTGGGGACGGGGAAGACGACTTCCAGTCTCCTGTCCTGCCCCAGTGTCCGTGCCCTGCCGGAGCAGTTCCAGTTGTGTGTTTGGAAAACTGCACATTTGCATATCAAGCTTTTAGTGAATACTGGATGTTAGTAAAAATTACTTTTACCACAGGAAGATACAGTTTTAAAAAAAAGAAAATACCAATCTAGGGAGTCCTTTTTCTGTGTAAAAGTTTATCTATACAGTTTGCTCTGCACAAACCCTTGTTTCTACTTACAGGAACTTGGAAGTTTTTTTGATTTATTGAAATTATGAAAACCTGGGAAATGTATTTACTATTAAGCATTTACTTCCAGTACTGTTACAATACAAATAATAATTACAAGAACTTTGTTCATGCATATGCATATGTGTACAGACTCTTTCTCACACACATGCACACACACATACATATGCAGATATATTATTTCTTTTCCCACTTCATTTGTGAAATACTAGGAAATGAAAATAGTGTTTATTAACCCTCATAGTGATTAGAAGTATCAAAGTATTACAAACAATTGAAAAAAATAAAAAATTGTTTGATTTGTTTGACATTTAAATGTAATCTGCTACTGTTTGTCATAGAGATATTAGCACTTTTGTAAAATGTATCTTTGTAGCAGAGAATATTAGTATGTAGTTTAAGGAATTCCTTTCTATATTTATATTCTTAAATTCTGTTTTGTAATTTTCACTCTATAGGCAATGTTGTAAGCACCTTGTGTAATTAAAACAAGCAGAATTAGGAGGAGTCAAATGTGAAAATATAGTTTAAATAAAATTAAAACATCAGAACTTAACTGTCTATTTTATAATAGTTCTTGTGAACTTGTACAGTGTTTCAGTATATAGTTCTGCAAACTGGCCCATTTGAAAAAATGGTAACTCGCTATTTGTATTTTATATCAACTGGATGTGCTATTCTCAAACACTATTTTGAAATAAAGATCTTTATTTTGAAACTTTGGGATATCTTCTTCTTCTAGTCTTGCCCTGTTACTCTTCTGAATGATAATTTCATGTCTTATTTGTGATTTTTTTTTTCTGTTACAACACTTCCTGAAGGCTTTGGCCTTTGGGTGATTTGCACAGAGAGCGAGCCGGTGTACGTGAGTTGTCTTACAGGTGGAGCTAAACCAACTCAGACGCTAGAAGCTGTGCTAGCATGAATCTCCAACAGTAAAAAAGTTCGTCATTCAGAGGGCAAATTCATTCCTTAGTGAAATTGTGTTAATAAGGTGAAATTTAAGTAATGATTAAATTTGATCAAAATGATAATTATTTTAATACATCTGCAGCAACAGTCTTCAGTTTACTAAAAACAAGCTGAACAAGAGTGTAGTCAGTTCCTAGTACTGCAGTAGACATATTAAGGTCTAATGGCCTATGTTAGGCCATTAGAAACGAAGGCTTACACACAGTACCATTATTTTAAAGTAAGGTATGTTTTTAAAATCAGTTAGTTTAAACACAGATAGAGTAGACTGTTTCAACTGTGATTTAAGCAAAGATTTTTTTTCATGTTGGCTTAAGCTGAGTGTTAACATGCTTATGCTACTTTAAAACTGCAGAAACTGCATGTCTGCAGTCTTTTGCACTAATTTTTCTATGTCTGTTTTAAATTTATTGAACGTTCTACCATGTCTGTGTATACGTGGGCCCTTAGAGGGTCTAAAAAAATTCTGATGTGTCTCCTCTGGGCGTTACAGAGGTAAGATGTTAAAACTGACAGAAATTGTGCTTGAGTGTGTACTAGGAAGTCTTGCCATTGAGACTGTGTGCCAAAATAATTGTTTGTGTAAGAGAACTAATAAATGCATAGACAAATAGCACCATTTGAGACTTACTAGAGGTGTTCCAGGCAGTATCCATAATACATAATATTTCTAGAAAAAAAAGGCTTCAGTGAAGAAGGATCAGGAATATTTGGGAGCTTTTGGATTGAATAATGACTTTATTTCAGCTATAGTACTCACATTAACAACTGTTTGTTGAGTTTGGTGAATCATTGTTTTTATAATGTTCTAAATGAGAAGCTTTTCTGAGCTGTTCACACATTTTTTTTAAAAATTATCTTAATGACTGCAATATTTGATGTATGTTTTTGGAGAGCAATGCCAATTGTATTGATGTATTTCCACAGTAAACCTCCTTATGTCAGCAGTCTTGTAACTTTCTGAAAGGCAACAGATATATTGTAGAACGTATAGAATGAATCATATATCTGAAATCTTACTCTTGGCCCCAAAATTAAATTAAAGATTAGAGAAATATCTCCCTGGTATCTTCTCTCTGTCCCTCTCTCAGTCTATATGTGAGTGTGTACACCATGTGTTGGAAGACTTCAGGTAGTGTTGATGGTGACAGTAGTAGCTCTAGAATCCTACAGGCATTAATCTTACTTTTTTTCCTACCTTCTAACCCTTCTGCCAGTTCTTATCACTTCCAAAGAGAAGCAGGGGGACCTTAACTCAATTTTAGCATCAGGATATTGAAAGAAGTTCAATAAAAATAATACCCTGCACCCGCTTCCATGATGCACTTGTTCACTGTGCTTGGTATACTCAAGTGTGAAGTTGATTGCTTGTACAAAATTCAGCCTCCTCATATAAGCACTTGCTTATGGTATTTACCAGTGATTTGGTGCTAGTGACATAAAAGGATGGCCTTTCTCTTCTATAGAAGTCTTTGATATGATGGGCTATTTCTACTATAGTTGGAAAGAGAGATATTTCTCTGAATTACCATTCTGCAAAACAGGCAGATGTTGAGTTTGATTAGGTGATCTTAATCTCTATATGGTTTTTAGTGTGTCGGTTCACCTCACTTAAAAATTTAATAAAACACTACAATACAATCCTGTTTGCCTCCTTTATGTATGTATATTATAACAATTGTTAGTACATTGCCATTCAATACTCATAAAAAGGGGATGTTAGATGAAAGATTGTATAATACCTTTTATACCTTTAATAGTATCTTACTAATTTTTATTCTGATATGCATATGCTATTTTAACTGACGAAATACTCCACTATAATTGAGGCTCTTTATGTCATCTCAGTAGGGTATGTAATTGGTGCCCAAGCACTATACAATTCCTCTTCAATCAGTGGTGTAGGCTTCTGCAATTTGTCTCATCTCCAAGTTGTACAAAGTGACCACACTGTGAATACGCTGTACTCTAACTTGTATGTGTTTCACATTACAATCTTTTTCCACAGTGCCTACCTTTGTTTCTTTAGGTTTATCACAAGGTGGTTGGTTTGGTTTTGTTTTTTGTTTAAACCTTTATTGTTCAAAGGGAACAGAAAGGGCTTTTATTATGGAAGTCTAGGACAATACCAAGATGTATGTTACATTGTAAGTTATTTCTTCATGTTTTCTGTGTTCAGTGCTATATGCAACTCCTAGTCGAACAGACTTGTGAAAGTGATATCTTTGGAACTTTAGAATATATCTTAGTAACTGTAGCTCAACAGTGTTTTATATTTGAATATATGCAGTTCAAAATATGTTGATTCTGTCTTGCTCGTTGAAATAAAGAACCAAAAGTTCTGTCGAGATGGACTCTGCAGTCTTGCAAACTGGCAAGCTTCAAAATAGTTCTACTCACGAGAATAAGACCAGTACATTAGTTTAAAATTAATAAATTTTACAGTGGCATATATATGCTAGTTTTTAGATTCTGTGCTACTTTCAGTTACTGAAGACTAATAAGAACAAGCTGGGAAAAAGAAATGTATTAAGCAACATGGGTTTGCTTTCCTCCCTACGAAATGCAGCTCCTATTTGTCTGTTTCTTCATATGAGGAGGAGACACGTTGATTACCTATTTTATGTAGACTAACAGTAGTGGTTTAGAATCCACAATAACTTCAAGGTCACTACAAGTAGTGTGTGAAGGATAAAGGGAAATGCAGTGCAAGGATTCCACTACTGTTGACAACTGCCATCTCTGCATCAGTAATCTGCTTTACAACTTCCAAGCTTTCATGGAGTTAAGTTTAAGAAAATTAAGGTATCCATGACTGAAATTTTATATTGTCTTGTTTCTTCAGAAAGAGTAATTAGACATATTTACACAATTACATTTTAGTAAACTATTATGCCAGCTTAACTGTAACACATATTCTGGTAAAAGTACATTAAACAGCAATCCAAAAGCAATTTAGCTGCTGAAGGCATTATTTTCTATCTAATTATTCACAAATTAATGAATAAAATTAAATTCTAATCACTGAAAAAATGAAGCAATGGTGAGAATCAGAACTACAGATTAGTTAAAGCTATGCAATGCATAACAGAATTAAAGCTTTCTTTTATTCAAATTCAATGCTTAAAAAAGAACAAATCCATCATCTTGAAATTTGACTTGTAGCTTGACATTAAAAATAATATGAGTAGAATTTTCAGTGGGGTAAGCACAAAACTAGTTCAAGTAGTGTCACTCTCAATTAATGTACTCAGGTGGTGTGCCCATTAAAATTCCCACTTGTGGGTTCAGCTCTCTATGCAAATGGGGTCATTACCTGGAGAATTTAATTGGGTATGACACTGGGATTAGGAATTTTCCTTTCAAAATAAACCTACTTGCACACATTTTCACTAGAAATTTGATTGTTACATATACTTCATATTGTTTGGCTCTATAAATATTTACCAAAATTGAGAATGTCTTCACTTATTTATTTTTTTACAGGTGATTCATAATGCATCAAAATGATTTTTAAATTGTTCCATGTATTGCATATGCAAGTCTTGTTACAAAAACCTGGGGTGGAAATGTATTTTTTGGTGTTAAAATGATATTTTTACATGTTTCACATCCTTTTAAAGCTGATATTAATTTTTATAGCATCTGAAAGTAGAACTGTAGTATTTTTGTAGTATATGTACATGTAAATGAAAAAAGGCTATATCATACTGAACTTGTATCCCACACATTGTTTGGAAAGGACAAAAACATACTGTGTTTCTGAGTAATACTAACTTCCAACTTTTGCTGGAAATTACTTTGCGGAATCATTTGTATAAATAAGGCTAATACTGGAAGATATTAATTCCAAAATGCGCACACAAATATTGTGGAAACTCAGAAGTACATGGTTGGAAGGAACTTCTAGAGAACTTCTAGTTCAGCAGTCTAAGCTGAAACTGTGTCTAGAAACATGTTCTTGCAAACCTCCGATGAAGGGAATTTTGGACACTCTGGAGATAGTCGGCACTAGTGCTACGGTAGTCTTACAGATGGAAAGCTTTTTTCTAACATCCCATTTAATCTTATTTTCATTTCTGCAAGTAAGACTGATGTATCCATGTTCTATTCCCAGTGGATGTGTAGAACGATCACCATTCTCTTGTCATAACCTTTCATATATTAACCTTTCATATAGTTTGTGTACTCCTGCCTACTTTTCTCTTACCTAGTCCAAAGAAATCCAGTCCAGTTTCTTCAACCTGTCTTCTTCAACATGACATTCATTTCAGACATTATAGACTGTATGAACTATGCTTCTCATTTCAAAGTATCACAAGACTGAGGGAACTTGTGAAGGGACTTTCTCTGAAAATGAGAAACACGGGTGTTGGATGGTGTATTGATGGATTTCTGTGGCAAGAAAGTTGACAGTATTTCAGTTGCACCTTAACTTCTGTGAAGGAAACAGTCCAAAGAATCAATATTATGTTCTTCTACGTAAACATTTGAAAGATTTTCATGGGATTTGTAGAACACTTTAAAATTTCCAGGGTGGAGACCTCCAAGTGTTGTCTTAGCAAACAGAGAGAGAAAAAGAATCTACCATGTCATTAAAGCTTACTCGTTTGTTACTTCTGTATTTTTGCTCCATCTCAGCTTTCGGCTTCTTACCATTTCTCAGAGTGCTTGCCAGCACTCTCTATACTAATCCAGCATCCTCTGTGTTTTCACTAAAACTTCCTGTCCAGTTCTATTGGTTCTCATTGCTTCTTTGATGCCTAATACATATTTATCCACGCAAAAAACCCCTTCTACTGGAGTGGTGTTTTGCTTATTAAAATTACCTGCAACTTTGTGGTAGCCTTACAGTATGGTTTTAAGACCTTAGGTGAGAGTGGATTTTAACATAAACAAACTGCATTTCAAGAGGTTGATGCTACCTTACTATACTTCATGTTCAAAAATGGTAATTAGAATTTGGGGAAAGCTCATTTTATTCTCAGGGAAAATGATTGGAAGCTTGATCTGGAAATAATGACATTAAATTATGGAAAAAGTACTAATGCGTGTCAATATAGTTTTATGGGAAATACTTCTCGATTATTATTCACTAATGAGAATAAAAGTTTGGCTGATAAAAATAATTGTATAGCCATAGTATACTTGAGTTCTTAACACGTTTGACTTAGGACTTATATGACATCTTGATTTGCAAGAGTGTACTTTAATATGTGCAGATGATGTAGACTGAAACCGAGTAACTGATAGGTCTCAAATAGTAGTTGTCAAATGAAATCATTATTAAAAGGGTGATTTTAGAGAAATACTGCGGAAATTGGTATTGTGCCTGCCACTATTCAGCATTTTCATCAATGATCTGGAAGCATTTCTAGCAGAATTGTAGATGAATCAACAGTTGATGGAACAGTAAATTAAATATGTACCTTGTTACAAGGTGCTTATTTAGAGCAATCTGGACCTGGTAGGATGGACCTCTCTGAGAAAATGTTTTTCCATGCTATGAAAGGGAAAGGAAATATTTAGAATTTACTTTTTAGAAAAAGGATTAATTTTAAACACTTTGAAAAGACTTGAGAATCATGATGAAGAAGGTACTGAACAATGGTTTTCACTTGAAATGCTGTGGCCTTTCATGGTGACCTTTTGATTTTTAAATGGGTAATGCAGTGAGTGGAAGCAGGGAAGAGTGTACTTAGGCAACCAGTTTCAGAACACTGCTTTCTGACCTTTGTGTTTTGAAAAACAGAAATAGTCCAAAACAGAGCCACAGAAATTACTCAGAGACATAAAATTGCTTTAAAAAGAGAATTGCAGAACTTATTCTACTCAGTTTATCCAGCAGAAGACTGAGATGTGACTTCATCACACTGTACTGGTATCTTCGCAGGCACAAATTACTGTGTTCTGAAGCTTTTCTTATTCCACCAGAGGGATGCAGAAAGAGCTAAAATCTAAAGCCAAACAAAAATTGATGTCCAGTTTCTTACCTGAATGTAACTGTGAAGATAATAACGAGTAGAACAAACTACCAAAGCCAGCATTTGTTTACCAACCTCCTGATAGTCTTAGCTCACAACTGAATGCTTTTCTGAAAGGTATGCTTACCTTTAAAAGGCTGTGTGTGTATTTGCATACATATATATAGCATATATAGAGAAAAAGTATATGTATAATCAATAAACGTTGAACTGGATGGAATTTTATTTCCTTTCATATTGGAGAGGTTGGATGAGGTGGTGCAATAATACCTCATGGATTTGTTGTTTAGCGGCAGTAATAGATTATTTTGATCGTTTGAATGGGGTTCATAGAATTCTTACTTTTGTCAAACATTAAAAAAGGAATAGAAGGAAATGTTTTTCAATAAAACTTTCATTGGCATAATATCTCTATATATTCTAGGTGTATAAGAAAAGTATTCTAGGCTGTTTATCACCTGTATTCGGAGAGATTATCTAATGAGGAAGTGACGTTTTCTGACCCATGCTCTGCAAGTAAGATAAGTGCATCAGATAAAGCAGGGATGTGTCTCCTGGGTCTACAAGGTGGATTGCTCCTTGACTGTCTTCCCATAACAGTTTCTACAACATCTCTGTGGGTTGGAGTTTTATTTGGTGGGGTTTTTTTTCTTTCTTTCCTTACCCTTACTGGTGGGAGCACGAGAAGTACCAGTATATGTGTCTAATTTATTGAAATGGCGCCTTTTGTTGCTAGTGCAGGATCTCCACAACACAAAGATTTATGTCCTCTCTCACAGTAACAGGATAATGTGGCGGTCACAGATGTTTCCCATACCAACATTCAAATATGGTGAATGTAGGTTATAGTTCTGAACTAATAATTCAAATAAAGATTAATTTCTATTGCAAAAATGTAAAACACATTAAATGTTAATTTCAAGGGCAAAGCTAAATTGAAGTCCCTAAGAAAATACTTTAAATTAGATGAATTACCTGTAAAACAAACATCATAGATAAAAAGTGAATTTACTTAATATTAAAAAGTTAATAAAATGGGCTGTGAAAGGAAGATGAGCAGCAATGTTAAGATAAATAGTCCACTCACTGAAATAAAGCATGAAAGTTCATCTATGATACAGAATTTTATGGAAAATTTACAAGACAAAATGCATTCCGGTGTATTAAACAAAGAACCACTGGGATTTGTGTGTTGTGAGTTGTCAGTAGGGTCATCATAACCATTACAAATCTACTCTGAAATTTAAAAAGAGCAAAAATACAGAGCTAGAAGGTCCAGTTCCTCTGGGCCGGGGAGAAGAAGTGGGTAGTGGCTTTTTTTTTGTACACTATCCTTCCACATGTTGCAATGCAGGAAATTATAGAGCAGGTGGAAAGGTCAGGCGTGTGGAGAGACTTTACTGCATATTTCGCTTCCCTGCTCCTTAGTTAGAGGTTAATACAATGCTGTGTTACATTGATTCAGCAATAGTTTTGCATTCCCCTACTCCAGGAGAAATTTAACTCACAAACTATACCATTAGGTTTATTTATTTATTTATTTCCCTCAGGCTGCTTCCTCGGTTCTGTGCTGTTCTTGAGGGAGTCAAATGATAAAATGAAAATAGACCCCTATGGAAATCATGAGTAGTTTGTTAGACTGTATTGTGAGACATATGGGGATTTCTCCAACGACAGAAATGAATTTTCCCCTTTTCTTAGCCTGGTTTCCAGAGAGAAAAGGGCTTAATAATCCACTGTGATGTATATGCTTGCATGTGTGTTTGTCCATTTTCTTATTCCCTACTAATAACTTTTAAGCCTGTTGGTCCCATTTAAACCAAATGAAAAATGAGAGCAATTAAAGAATAAAAAACCCTAACAAAGGAGAGTGGGCCTATTTTTACCCCACTGAGGGAGCACTTGCAGAATTTGCTCAGCTCGTAGAAACTGTCAGAGAATCCACAGAAGGGAGACTTACTAAAAATGTTTAATTGTGGAAAACCCTACAGCTGAAGTTCACCTTTTATTAAATGCAAGGGAATCAAGCTGAGAGACTGAACTCACACAAATGAAAATTAATTCTGCTACTCATAGAACAAGTTGTTTTGCGTGATTTAAGCTTGACTTCCGTAAATATGAATAGTTTAAATTGCTTTCAAAATAAATCCTACTTCTTTGTTTCCTATTTTGTAATGTTTGCTTTTGGAAAAGTTATGGTATTCCCCTTTAATTATTCAGGATTTTTTCCCACCAAATAGCTTTCTAAATTTGTTGTTCCAGGGTAGCCTTCAGGAATAAAACTAGAAATGACTGAAAAAATAATTTCATGGTGGCTAAGGAAAAGAAGTCTGAAGGGTTGAAAAAGAAACTATGTTTTTATTAGCACACACGCTTGTTTATTTTCTTTTTACCAATAACAACTTTGACGCAAGACTAAATTTTTAAAATTTTAATTCCATATAACATACTGAAGCAACTTTTTACAATAAAAATTTTCTAATGAACACATAAATAATATGCTGCATAATTATGCTCCCAGTTAGCATTAATAAAGTATTATAAGTATAATTTTTACAACTAGAAGTAGCACTGTGGTTGTCACATTTTACTGTACACATAACTTGATTGTTGCAGAGTAGACATCTGCCAGAAACATTTCAGTTTAGCATGAATTTACTGTAACCCTGTCAAAAATCACATAACAATACCAAAGTATCACTTTGAATATAGGTTGAAAACCAGAAATGAGTGTGTTGAGGAAGGTTTTCAAATTGTCTCAGAATCCAGTCATTACTGGTGTTATGGCCAGGCACGTAGGAACGCTGCTGCTCCGTGGGGGATTCCTGGGAAGTGAACATTACCTACTTAATCAGGGTAGTGAAAAGCAAGATCCTGTTGACTGTAGGTGCCCTGAGTAGGCTATCAGCACGCCAGCGAGGATGCTGGCGCACAAAGGGCAGGCAATTTGCACAAAAGTGTAAAGACTTTTTGAAGCCTTTTGTTAAAATTAAAATGGGAAGGGCGCAATTTGTTTGTGATGTCTTCTGTGCTGACTGTATTTCAGATGCTTGATTTTTTACTAATTACGTATGAAACACTGTATGCAGCGCTGCTTGGGTTAATATGCTTGTTGAAGCCTTGTGTCTGAATTATTTGGGCCCAATTCTGAGCTCAGATAAACAATAGAAGACACAATCAGGGAAAGCACATGCTGTCTGGAGGCTTAATGGTAATTCTCTAGGATCCTGACATTTCAAGAAGTAGTGTATCAAGAAAGGTAAGTACTCCTGCATCTTTGATAAAAGATTCTTCAGTGTAGTATGGGGTTTAAATAAATGTAGGATATCTCACTTTTTTCTCAGGTTAGATCTTTTTGTATTTTCAATAGAGGCCAAAGGTGTTCTAGCATATTTCAAATAGAAGATAAGATATGATCCTGGGATGTAACTGAAACACCACATTTGTATATTTTATAAAACTATTATTTATGAAAAGGAATTACAAATGTGCATCTGCATCTGCATAGGCCCACTGCCTACCTGTATGAATATTACCATAACCTTCAGGTAAATCCTGGAATTAGGGGGATCATATCAATACATAGTCTTCTTTAATGGACTTTTAAACCATAAACAATAGAAATGATTGCTCACACGTAGATACAATTAGTGTAAATTATTATTTCCTAACAATATTATATTAAAAAGCAGACATGCATTGTTTGTTCTATTATAATTTTCTATTGTTAAGCAGATTTCAAACACTGTGTACAAAGGTCTGACAGCAGAGTAGCAGTCTGCTATGGCATGGGAACTTCTGCGTTTGCTGATTTGCATAAAAAAACTTCACCATTGAAACCAATATTAAATGGAGGAAACTGCATCTCCCTCTTCCTTTCCCTTCTCAGAAACGTGCCTCAGAGTGCTGGGACAGATGGTGTCAGGCAGTTTGAGAGCAAAAAAAACCCAAACCCAAACCCAAACGAAACCGAAACCAAAAGAAAACCCTCAAAACCTCCTGAGAGGTGATAGCCTGGAAAACTGGAAACAGTGTTCAAAAACAGCCAAAGGGAGAATTTCTTTGTTCCTTCAGAGAGCTTTGGTGAGGTATGTGGGAAAGCGCCTGTCCTGTGAACTTTCCTTTCAGTATCTACAATCACTGAATTAATCTCTATAAAATGTATTGCTTTGTGACTGTAAATGTTAATATTTGTACATGCACATGCGTTCCTCTCAAACTAAATATTCTTGCTTGGAGCGCTTATGGCTCACATCCTACTCTGCCCTGCTCCTGTGAATAACCCAGTGTGCTGACGGACTGACAAGACACCCTATTCTTCTACAGCTGAATTAGGGCCGATACACATTACACAGTGCTGCCTGACAAATTGAATCAGCTACTCTAAGTGATTTTGCCTGTTTCAGAGTACTGGGAAACTCAAAGGGCATCAAGTCAAATTACACATTGATCGCAGTTTGCCCTGTAGCTTTTGCACAGAGAAGGAATCACATACAACACTTAGAAGATTAGTGGAAAAGACTGCATCAGGGGAATATCACACGTAAGCATGTAGAAGTTGGACTTCTCTGGATGGCAGTAATGTTGCAAGTCTAGCCATCCAGGAAAGAGCAAAGTTTATGTTGATGGGTGGTTCCCAAATGACACAGACATAGACTTCATCATCCCTTCTGTAGACCTTGTAATTTCCAATTTAGCCATACCATAATTCATGTTTGGTTTTGGGTTATTTTTCCTTCTTCAGATAAACAAAATGTCACAATATCACGAATTAGAGTGATGTCTAGATTTGTCTTATATAAAAATACAAATCCATATGTACTAGTGTTGATCAACTGCTATATATTAGAAAATCTTTAACCACGAAGATCACTGATCTACTACTGTATGATCTACAACTATTTAGAGTTTGGATGACAGACCAGTAGTCGGATGCCTGAAAACAGAATTTTTATTTTCAAGCTTTTCTTTGGAACCACAGAGGCTAGATGCTTCCTTAAAAAACAGTAGCAAGAAAAAGTCAAGAAAACGAAGATTCTCATATGAACTGTTTATTCCAATAGCTGACATTTAAAAGACAATACAAGATACTGTACGACTTACAATGATATGCCAGGCATCAGCACAAAGGCTTATCTTTATTTCATTAGCAATGCTTTCGCTAGCTGAGGCCTCCTCCTTCTCCTTGTTATGCTGATGAGCAAATTTTGCACCAACTCACAGCATCTTTCTCAGAGAAGTGTCATAAGTATTACTAAAATAATTTAAATAAGCCTCCGTGTACTGGATCTCAGTTTATTGATCAGTAATTTATATAGAGTAGGATCAGGTTCAACAGGGATGTCTGTGTTTCAGCTTTTCTGAATGGTCTTCCAAGTCATTTAGTCCACTAAATGATCCCGAAGATTTCTAATTTCTGACTGTTTCCAGGTAGATTTCTTATTTGTTCCATGTCTTCTTCAAGTTAGTTATTAAAAGGACTAATGCCATTTTTCTCAATATCATTTGTGTTTCTAAGAAACTAGTCACTTGGTTTCTATTCTTGGTGTTCTGTCTTACAGTCATAGACCTGGTAAACATACCAAGAAAATATGTTCTATCACTTCTATTAATTGAGGTTGCCAGTCAACGAGAGGTGACAGCAAATGAAACTGAGGGATTCGTATTGTTGTGTATGTACAAACTTAAGGGTTCTTTCCTGTCACATTCTGTGTTTTGGACACATCCTTTACTTCTGTCACCTAATGCTTACTACTCAGTCACGATAAATATTTTGGGAAGAATATGCTGCTCCAAACCTTTCCTAACACAATTTCTGTTTGTTTGCTTAGGCTGAAAGCTTTTTTGTTTGGTTGGTTTTTTCGGTGAATTCCTTCCACAGAGGGAAATAAAATATGCATTTTTAGTAGCTTTCTCCACCAGATGTGGAGGTGGTTTGGATTCAAGGACTGATAGTCTTTTGACTGGACTTAAAAATCTACTGTATCTGTTGTTTAAGGTCAAATGTCTCAATAAAACCTTCCCATAGAAGCGACTCGTTAGCTTGCACTTTTATCAGGTCCCTTCTGCAATTTTTTTCCCCAGCTTTCTTGATTTCAAAAATGACAACGATGGTATTTGAGTTTTCTGGGAATTTCTGCACTGCGATGCATGTTGTGAACAGAGTTTTTTTCTAGTTCTGCTTCTGGGCTCCCTCTGATCTTTGTAATGTACAGTGCAGTGCTGTCTTCCCTAGGCACTTCTCTTATCATTTTCTTAACTTGTTCTTCTGTTCCTCGTACGGGGGTAGCTTGTGGAGCTATGCAAGGGAATAATTCACAATACTAGCTAAACTGCAGAAAAACATTTCTAAGTATTCCACAGAAATGAAGAATTATGAACATTTGTGTTTTTTAAGCTCAAAATGAGGAAAAATGAAGATCCCACAAGCCTCCAAAAAGCCTTCCACCTTGACCTGCCAAACGAACACATAAATACTAAAGTTTTACCCATTATAAATGCAACATTCTTCTGTAGGAACTGCTTTGCTTAGGACTGCATTAAGGTCATAATGAGTTAACAAAAAGACTATTGGCCCAAAGCAAAGCATTTGTTTATAAACATGTATTTTAAAAACTTGAACACCTTTTCTTTCCTCCCCCTCCCTGCACACACCAGCAAATCATCACCCTTCATACAAAGCAAATACACAGCAGGAGTAAATTGCTGTTCTCCCTGGAACAAAAGATATTTCATTTTTGAATAAACATCCGATTGTTGGGTTTTTTTCTCTGTTTTTCAGTTATTGGTACTATATGAATTGCTGAATTTAATCCTCTTGTTTAAAGTTGTTTGGAGTTTTGCTCCCTGCCTCAAATCACAGTTGTGAATGCTGGAGCTCCTGTGGACCAGGCACCCTGCCTTCTCATGGGGCTTACAGCATGCATCCTACCAGCTGGCACCGAGAGAAAACCTACTGCTTCTTATCTTCTTCTCCCACTTTGGCTTCCTTGGTACATGTGCTTGTAAATATTTACTTTTTATGTTGCTTTGATTTGTTGTTGTAGCTACTCTGGTCTTGAGCCAGTGTTCGCTAGCAAGGCAAGAAAGAGATATTCAAAGAGATTATCAAAGAGATAATATTTAATCTTGAAAAGTAACCAATGCTCATCCTGAAGTATTCGAATCATGTGCTTGCAGACACAAAAGACTGTGTGCAGAAGCAGTTGATACTCCTACATCTGTCTGCAGGTCTGTCTCCATAAGCTTGATCGTAAAGTGATTATTCACTTTATTTTCTGCTTAGTACCAAGTGTTTGTTACTTACCATGAAATTAGTAGATCCTAATACTGAACCTGCAACTTTGTTTTGCTGTTTATGGTCTATAGTGTTGTGTTTATATATTAGACTGTCTTAACTTTGTAGGACCAAATTGGCTGATACTTATAGAAGCATTTTTAACCTGCTACCTGGTGTTTTGTTATGTTTCAAGATGGAGATTTACATTATAAAAGTACTGTAAGAGGTAATCAAACTAAGAATCCATCAAAACCTGGGAAATTGTCCCAAATATCCTTTGATTTTACTGGTGATTTTAACAGGAATATTGGTGCTATTTTGAAACCAGAGGAATTACAAGACTTGTGGGGCAGCCATGTACACCTTTCCCCATCATATGAAAAGCACGTTTTGCCCACAGATGGTTCAACAGTGATTTTGGTTTTGCTTTTTCCAGAGTAACTTGGCTGTGTCTCTTTATCTTATTTGTATTTATTTACTTATTTATTTTTATTTCCCCTTTATCACACTGTGAAGTGTTTTGGCATGTCTTTTTCATGGCTGTTCATGACAGTCTCTTGTCTATTTGTACAGAGCTTCTGCCCTTATTCTTTTCATCACAGCATGGCCGATCAGCCAGTCTCGCTGCCAGGAGTTAACTGGAACTTGGGTACTTTTCCAGTTGAAGGACAAAACGGTTCTTCCTTCAACCTGTATTTCAACAATGAGTAAAGAGAAGTTTTGTAGTCAACACTAAATAAAAACACATGGTCTCCTGCAGCTGGAGTCTTAATCTTGCATTAGGCTTCCCACAGCCAGTGTTGCAAGTGGCAGCTTTTAAAAGCTGGTGGTACTGCAGCTCTTGGTTTTGCAATTGCGATACTCTCCTTTCAGTTAAACTTGAGGTTATGGCTGCTCATCACAAAACTACCAAAAGACAAACAGCTTTTGCAGCTTCTTGCTTTTGGAATTGTTGCTGGGAAATCGGTGGAGCCCAGTCCCGTTATTTTATAGGAGGCTGCAGTTTCTGTACTGAAGGCAGAAAATCACTCTAGATTTATTTAGCAGCATTGCTCTCCATTTAATTAGACCTTCCATCCCTCTGTCCTTGGATATCTTCCTTTCTGGAATTAGCCAAGTTCTCTAATAGCGGAGTTATATAGCTTGTAAAAATTATGCTAATCTTGTTGTTTTAACAGCATGTTTTGTTGTTGTTTAACAGCATGTTGCATGTTTTGGTGTTCACTTCCTGTGTTGTTCTTGTGGAAGGTGCCATAATCTTAAATCCTGATCTGAAAATGTTATGAGCCTGTCACTTTTTTCTCTTGACTCACATTTCAAAGAGATCTGCTTCTTTTTATCATTCTGCCTGCCTTCCCATTACAATTTTACATTATGATATTGAAGCAGTCTTTGATCGTTTTGTAGTTTGCGTAGGTCCTTGTGTAATATGTTCACTTGCTTGTCTAGTAGCATGTTCACTTGCTTGTCTAGAACGCTGCATGTCAGTGAGACAACCTGCACAAACCTAATCTCATCTGCCTTGGTTTTTTGAATAGCTGGCATATTTTGTCTGATGTGCTACATAAATTGTCTGAGTATTTGGCTGAGCCCTTTTTGATAATTAATATATTATTCACCAGGGATTTTTATACATTTCCTCCAACTTTCTCTTCTTTCTTTTTCTGAGCAATAAGAATTGCATATGCACAGGGTACTGTCACTACATCTTCCCAGTTGCTCCCCACCCGCTACACTGACATGATTTTACCACAATGATAGAAAATTTGGTGTTTGTTATGCTACTGATAGATAGCATATGATAGTGAAAATTATTTTACTGTTGTCAACAATATTCACTATCTTTAAGCACTTGTGTTCAGTTTTGGCATCCCTGTGCCAATGACTGTTATAGATCTTTTGAAACAGAAAGTGTGCTTGTTATATTGGCAGAGGTCAATTACACTTAAGTTCTAAGTTTCACTGAAACGAAGAAGGCTAACAAGTGAGGACCAAGTGTGAGTGTGAGTGGCAGAATCTGTTTCACTGTGTTTATGGGCAAATACCAAGGATTGTCTCCTCATTGCACCCATTAAACTGAGTTTTGGGGGTTGAAGACCGGTAAAGTTTGTTTCTGATCACACAAACTGATGATTTTGAGACTTGCTTCTTATCAGGAGTATGTGTAAACTGAATGTGCATACATTTGCATGGGTATTCAGAAGGAATTTAAGAGCAATATAAATAAGAAACAACACTGAAAGCTTCCAGAAAAATGTTTTTATTTTATCTATTCTATTTTATTTTTATTTTCCTTTCTTTTTAGTTTTATGGTATTACCTTACAAAAGAAAGGGCAGGATTTCTCGTTGCTGTGTATTACTTGGGACTACTGATGGGAAACAGGGAACAGCCAGCAAAGTTCCTGTAGGGAGAGGAAGGGGAAGGAAAGGGACCTAAACTTTCATTTTGGCTGCATTCTGCATAGCCTGAAAGCCTCAGGGAAAATTCCAAGTGTTACGGTAGGTAGGCTACAATGTACTGATCCAGTCTGAAGATAACCAAAGCACAGCTGAGGGTGGGGAGTCTTGAAACTGATTAAAAGTAATCACAGCCCTGTGGCCCGAGGCATGCAGAAAACAGAACCATTAATGCTATCCGGGAATCCATATAATGTCCTACATAGCAATTGCCAGTAAAGAGAAGAATAAATTTCTCTGGCACTTCTTCTTGAAGCCAGGGAATTTCTTATTTCTGCCGGTGTGGCAAATAAGAGCGTTATCCTGAAGTGTCTCGAGTGTCAGCCCTGACACTGGTGGGGAGGTGAGGTCTCTGCCGCACAGAGTGAGCTTTCTATATCGAAGAGGTGCCTTGACTTTTCATGTTTCTTAATTTACAATCCAATTTATATTCATCTTAATTCATAATCCAATAGAAGCTATACTGAGAGATACCAACATCTTATTTTGTGCTCAATATATTGTAATATATAGAATAACAGTGGGAGGAAATTGCTGAAAAATAATTGCAATGAGATATTTCAATAATGGCTTATACAGAACCTGCTGGGAATACCTCATATACTGCTGATTTCAATAAGAATATTTACTGTAATAAACACAGTAGAGCTCTATTTTTAGTTTAATATAAAGATTTGTGTAAAAAAAAAGATGAATTACATTACTCAGTTGTATCTCTTGAATTATCTTAACCATATGTGGTTGCTCTTAAAATTAACCAATTTATTATTTTCTAAAGAGCAGCTGGGGAACTGTTTAATATATAAAACTGAAAGCAATGTAATTACAAACAGAGGGGCAGAAGTAATATGTAGTCACAGTATAGAAACTGAGCCTTGAGTATCTTAATATACGTCTACACAAATGATTAGTATTACTTTGCTTCAGCAGTTATCTCAATGGGATGTTTTTGCCATAGCACGTTTATTCCACCTGTTGGTAAACCAGTAAACCACCTCATTCACATTTCTTCTTTGATTTTTTTCCTTCTCATTTGTGCCAGTTTGTTTGTTTTAAATAAGTTCGTTATTTTCATGCATGCATAAAAATGGAAAAAATCACAAAGGAAAGTGAGAGCATTTGAAATAGAATTTAAGAAATGTAATTATTAAAAAAAAGAAAGATGACATTTCAGGAATTTTAAAAGTACACGTTTATGTATGCATTTAAAATTATAAAGCTCAGTTAGTCCTTGTGAAAGATGTCTCAGCATTGAAAGATGTACATGTGTACCCTCTGCATAGGTCTATGACTTTTGTGCTTGGTACACAAAGTAATTATATGTATGCTGGGTAACAATGCAACCATTGCCACTGGGTCTAACTGACCTCCACAGATACTGCATATAGTATCTGCCCACATATTTGTAAGGGTTAAAATCATAGAGAATGATATCTTTTTACCCTAGGTGACCACTGTTTTTAAAAATAATGGTCATAGTTTTAGAAATCAGGGTTTATTCACACTTCTCAGCAGACATAATTCTGTACAAGTGTCATAAATTGTTACCCTTTTGCATTATTTAGGGTAGCTCAGATAGGGTGCTTTGAACTAGAGGATTTTTTTCTCACTTTATTAAAAATACTGAATTTTCCTTATTTTTTCAGTGTCATACATTTTATAGTGCTTCCTTATTAATGCCTTTGTTTTAAAAATGGGGCAGAGAGACTCCTGATCTCAGCAAATATCTTAGTGAGTATACTTTTGCTTTGGGGCAAGCACAACTTAATATTCATAAATCTTGGAATGCAGAGGCGGAACGTGCAGAGAATCAATGTAGATTCTCAGGCATTAGGTATTGGGGCTAAATATCTGATGTGAACAACTTATCAGAGGATTGGCAACATTATTAAAGTATCATGTAAGAGCCAAGCTATTTCTAAGTTTCAAAAAACCATGGAAAGATCCCTAGTACTAGTTGACATTTCAATAAAATAGGGCTAAGAAGAAAATACCTCATAGAAAGAGATCTCAACAGACTAACATAAAATAAAACAATAAAGTAGAAGCCAGTGCAATAAAATAAAAATAGGTCCTTGTAGTGATGCTTGAAATCTGAAAATCAATTAAAGCTAGGTTTTAAAAAGACAAGCAAGTAGTTCATGTTATAAAAGACACAGCAAAACACATGTTGCACGTGTAGTTTAAAAAACATTTATCTTTGATTGATGAAAAAGTCTCAGTAGGTGCCTATTCCATGCACTTCTTGGTCCATAGTCATATTAACATTAACAGTCATTGTCTCAATTTGCACCAAGGATAAAAATTCAAAGGCAAGTATAATAGAAAATAGTCCATAACAAATATACACCCCTCTAACTGAAGCTCAGAGTTGTGCTAAAGATGACCCAAGAGGAAAACAGGCTTCGTTACATATTGAAGACTGGGAAGTCAAGGTTGTGGCAGATCAATGGCAAAAGCCAGTTTCCATGTCAGCATACCTTTGGAAAAAGCATTCCGCCACCAGTTCTCTCTCTTCAATACTAAGGGGAGCCTGTGTTCAGCATTGGGGATGATATGAACACAGGATGGTATGGAGATGGTGTGGGGCAGCCTGGACACCACAGCCTAGTCTAGAGTTGTGCATAGAAGACTTGATTATGGGGTTGCCTCAGCTGCTTCAGAGCCACTGGGATTCTGGCTGGAAAAGGCCAGTGATTACACTTAAGTGACTTTGGGAACGTGAGCTGTTTTTCAGTGCACGATGTGTGTCACCTTCTATGTTTGATTCAGAGAAGATATGTATTGCTTCCAAGTCATTTATGAGCCACCTGTCCTGCAAGCCTATACGCAGGCACAGAATCCTGCTTCTTTAGTACAGCTCATGCCTGGGAACTTCTACATTTAATGACCTATGACAACTAGGCATTTTTTTCTTTGGCATTTTGAGGAATTCTATTGAAGATGAACAAGAAGAAACAAAATCCATCTTTCTTGGCTGTGCTGGTTTTGCAGGTCTAGCTGCAATAAAAAACATTAAAACTTTTTTTTTTCTCCTTACTGAAGTCAGCAGATCCCACTCAGAATGCTCAAAAGGACTGGCTCTGTGGAATAAAACCCTGCTATTATTACTCAGACATGGTAACACTTCAGGGTAGGGGGGAAAAAAAGACTTTTGAGAAGTGTGGGACTACTCTATTTTACCTGTGGCTCTTTGCTGTTAGCTAGTGTGTAGTTTGTCAAATTCCTATTCTTTTAGTCATCACTAGTGATCTTTTTCTAGAATATCTGGCTTTAATTTCTTTTCTTTGTGCAGATATTTCCTTTTTTAAATTTATTTGAACTTTATAAAATAGTGTCTGAATGCACTGATACCAAATAACGGATTTTTTTCATGATACCTGCTTCTCAGATGTTTGTACTTTTAAGATGATAAGCTGTAATTAGCCTAGCGAAAGCTGTAAATCCCTGAAAACAGATAGGTGAAACATGACACTTAAATGTGTGTAGAGAGCCATTTCACAACTCTGGTAAAGATCTTTTTGTATTTATCTCAAAACAGGGAAGGCAAAACCTACAAAGTCTGTGTCCTCATAGGACGCAGGTAGTGATACTAGAACTATGACTTTGTCATGTTTTTGCAGCACTCTAGGAGTATGACTGTCCCAAACACTTCTAAAAATGAAAGTGTCAGTAATTTATGTATGTATATTTTGGTTTTAAAAATACTGTCTAATGGAGTGATTACTATAAAATTTGTGAAGGAAGCTATGTATGAGGGACTGGTTGAAGACTTCTGCTTTAAACAATTTACTGATAACTAAGGTGAAATTTTGTGCTGTATCTTTATTAAGGTGCAACTTTCAAACCAGAGCGTGAGAAAAAAATCTTTATACCACCATTGTGCTCTTAAGAGTATGGACATAGAAACCGAAAGCATTGGAGTTACTGTAGCACAGCAAGGTATTGCCTCTCAGCTAAGCAGTGGTCATGGGCCGTATGTGTGATCTTCATCCCACCCCAGTTACAACTGAAAACCAGTTAGTATTAATTCTATTACTTTTTATCATACACTATTTTGTAAGTGGTTTTAAGAGCAGTTATGACCTTTAAAGACTGTCCCCACTTCCCTTTGAGTAATGATTATAGCTGAAATCCCTTCTGGATTTTGTTCCTGCCCCTTCATTAGAGGCCATTCTGCCCCTGTCTTTGGGTCCTCCACCAGCATTGGTATACTAGAGCAGGAGTTGTCTTGCACAATCTGCATCACAGGCTTTCCTTTGCAGACTTATCTAAGGCTAGAAAGCTCTTCCATGCTGTCACAACAGCATAAAAAGAAGAGAATAGTCTGTGCACATTGAAAATTCCACAGGTGTATTTTAAAGAGAGAATAAAACATACTAATTGTGGTTAAAATTGTCCTCAGTCCATAATTTTTAAACATCACTAAAGTGAGTATAACCACATGAGAGTACTCTGGAAGAAACAATTTGTTTCTTTGTAAGACAAAGTATATGTAATTTCTATAAGTGTATTTTGTATGCCCGCTGTGCGTGGAATCTCATAAGAATTATAATATGAGATTTCACAAATGTTAGAATTATATGGAGAAGAATTTAGAAAAAGTGTACAAGGAACATAGGCTAAAATTCTTGATATATCCACTGCAACCAAATGAATGTACATATGATAGAAGACTAGTAAACTTCAGGTCTCTAGTCAAGATGATGAACACAGACTTGCTGCTTTTTTGCAAGTAATTTGAACAGTGCTTGAGCTGTTTGTTGGTGAATACTTATTAAATAATAGTTGCTTACTGAATTTAACCTTTGCAAATCTAGCAGAATTAGTAGTTCAATAAACATGGTCACACCTCTCCAAACCAGTTAAATTTCCTTGAAAAAACCCCACAATTTTTACTAACTTTACTTTCATGTATACTGTCATGGTTCTAAATTCATATATTTTTATGTTTTTAGCAATATTCAGTAACAAAATTTCTTGTTAAGATGCAGCCTTCTCAGCTTCAGAAATACTTTAGGTATCCTCTGGAGAAGATGCAAGAAATTCCTTTGGTGGTTAGATAAAGATGAGTATAGTGAGCACCATGTGGTTCAAATAACAGTTTACCAAAATGGACAAATGAAAAATAAATCCACATTGTAAATTACTTAAATTATTATTATTGGTCCTTTTTAGAAACTTGAGCTATCTGTATATGTGAGCACAATTTTGCAAGTTGAAGAGAGTGACTGCTTGGCTTAGCAGAAAAGCTCCAGTGAATAAGAATGACTTGCATGTTTATATAGGTAGGAATTAGCAGGCATTTTCAGGGAAACATTTGTATTTGTTAATAAAACTTGGTTTTCCTGATATTGGAAAAAAATATGTTTTATCACTATGTGGGAGGTTATAAGATTTTTAGTGTTCCTTCCATTTTTTGTTGTTGTTTACCTCCTTTGTTAACAAAATTTAATCATTAAATGGATCACCAGACTAGTTAAAATGATGCAATGATGAATAACAAATAAAGCAGGATGGTTTTCATGGATGTTTGAGAAATTCAGTGTGCATCTTAATATAATTTTTTTCTTTTATATGTAACAAAAGTTATTTTTCTTCTAGACGTTAGCAAGAAAAGCTATAAAATCAGCTCAACTTGTCAGATTGTAAGCTGTTCTAAATAGCTTACGTAGCCAAAACATGACCTAACAAAGACACTAATTTTACACTAGTTCAACCTGTCTTATAAACTTTGTAATGCATGCTTATCTCTTATGCAGTATTTTTTCCAGTTTTAATTTGGAGCTGTGAAGATTTTCTTTTTTTTTTCATTTTGAGTAACAGAGATTTGAACTGAACTTTGTTATGTGCGCTGTGAAAAACATCGCGACCTAGTAGATAAAAGATTTATATGCCTCATATTTCCTGTACATGGTTTTGTAGGTTATTTAAACTTTTGGGGCTGTTAGTGTGGTCTGGCCTACCAGCAAAATTCAGAGCTTAATTTGTGAAAATATGCTTTATGTAAGGGAAATTCCCTGGCATTTCAGCATCAGTAAGGTGGTATGGCTGAGTTTATGAAAAAAATGAATCTTATTCTCTGCAAAAAGTATTTTTGCCCTTAAATCTCCAGGGTGAATGTATGTTATTTAGCAGATAGAAAAGTGCAGAAGACTTTCAGAACAGGGATAGTCAGACAAGTACTGTAACAAGGAAAGCTTTTGGTTTGGGGAGTGCAGGAGAAAATGAAGACCTGTCAGTCAACGCCGGACTGCCACCTGGTGCTCACAGGGATAGGAGCTGCCTGCCTGGGCTCTTCCTATCCCTCACCTTCCAAATTAATTGAAGTCAGTGAAAGAACTTGCCTATTTATTTAATTGTTCATAACTTTAGGACTGTATGATCTGAATTATTACATTTCTTAGCTACGTAATAATGTAAAATGACAAATTTTGTTAAGATTAAATTGTATCTTTAAATTATTTAGAGATCTTAAATGTTCATTAAAAAATCACCTTCATAAAACATGTAATTGTGTTTTTATAGAAGAAAATATGTATATTTTGACTGTACAGTGGCAACACTGTAGAAGTTTAGCTAATTAACTGTTTCTGAACAGTTCTTTTGAAGAAATATGTGTGGGCATGATTTTACTTGGCATTAGTTGTCTCAAATTGTTTTCTACAAAAAGGATAACGTAATACACTAAATCCTGTATATATTCAAGATGCTTCTTTGAGTCTGTCAGAATCCCATGGTTCGGATGGATACATCAAATCTTACTCCTTTCACATAAGCTGGGGTTCACGTTGCTTAACTTCAGCCACTCTGGTGAGGCAGCTGGGCTCCTTCTACAGTCTGCAGAAGCAGAGGGGCACTTCCAGAGGGCAATGCATCCTACGTGAGATTGGTTTCCTAAGAGAGAAGAAAGATTAAATGAACTCTAGAAATGGCCATTTCTCCCCATTCACTATAGCCCTAAAAGTCAGATTAGACAAGTAAAGTTAATGAGAGGAATTTCACTTACACTTTCTTATTTGGAAAATTCTACTTTTTTGATACAAAGAGCACATCTCAGCTACGAGCCATGACTGGCTGATGCTGCATATTAATTTTCAATAGATTTCCCTTCATGCTGTGAAATAATCATTTAATAAAGCTTTCAGGGGCAGTGTGAACCTTAGTAATATAACTTTAATAGATCTGTTGCCTGGGAACTTAAATCAAGGCTTAGGCCCAATGCCAGTATTAAGGTAAAGACCCCCATAGGCGGCCTTGTCCCTTGTGTAGGTCTTAGATGATTCAAACCAGTTTGGGTAGTATTTTTCTTGGTGGGAATGTTGACAGTAGTGCTCAGTGCAGACCTCTGCCGGAGAAAAAAACAACATCCCAGTTTGGAAGATATATAAAAAATGCCAAATGATAATATTTTCCACTGCTGAGATCCATCTTGTATGATCTGGTCCCAAACCTTAAAAGAAATTACAGAAACATACTGTATTAATTACTTACAGTATTTTTAAAAGAATACATTATTTTTTCAAATACTGTCACCATTATATGATGTACAATTTTTTTTTTAAATCTACATATTCACAGTAAAATGTATCCAAAACTAGTTCATAATAGTTCACTCTTGAAAGAAAGGTTTGGTAACCACACAATGGGCAGAATGAATGGTTATTACACTTTCTCCTGACAAAACACAACAGAGGCACAACAGGGTTTTGTCCATCACCTTTAAGTAATCTTCTAGCTCTGCTCCTGCTCTTACTTAATAATTTTGAAAATTTTGTACATTTATGTAGTATGTTTTAACCCAGGAAATATTAAAGTGCTTTTGTGAGTTATGACCTTGGTACAGTTTTTAGCCAGGGAACCTGTCCTTGCTACCAAGAGGGCCTGGAGACAGGTCACTCTGTTGGAGCTTTGGAGAATATAATGTGAAAACAGCTGTAGCACCACATTGGGAGTTGATACAGTGTTTTTTCTACTCTGTGCTTGTCTAGTGCTAAGACCTATGTTGGAGAGAACCTTTACTTCACTTCTCCATTTAGAGACAAGAAAAATAGTTGAATCTTTGGGCTCCATGAACACCAGCAGTCCTTCTGTGATGAGATTTTGTGCAGGGGCTATAAATAGAGTAGAAAGATGCATAGAAGAATTATTATATGCTTTCCAGCATTTCTGCAGTGGAAAGCGGTAGCCAAAAGGTTCGTCACAAGTTCTTGATGAAATAGGTTCCCTCATAATAAGGCTTTGAATCAATGACTGGGTCCACCTCTGCTTAAAACAATGTTTTGTATTGCTAGGTGGTAATCATCTTTAAGGTCTTTAGGTAATATATAATTTAGTCATTATGCTCTGCGTAACATAAAATAAATAGTAAAAATTCCATGTACACTTTTAAGTTGGTTAAATTCTGACTGGATAAGACTTCATTCTTTATTATGTATAAGCAACATACATATGAAAGTACAAAAGCTTAGAAAAAATTTTGCCATTGTTATTTTTAGTAGTATATTTCAAAATATTTGAACAAAACATTTCCTAGTCATACGCATCTATAATGACCTTAGATTTGAGCAGCATGTAAACAAATGAAAGTTCAGCACTGTGTCTAGAATGCCCAGCCCAAGAGTAATATATAACTAACATAATTAGTTTTTTATTGTTCTTGTAGCAAAACAAATTCAATAGCAGTGTTTGGAAAAGTGTAAAACTTGGAAGCAGTTTCCAAAGGACAAATTTAAGATCTGATGATGACATCTTGGAAGACTATACAATTAGAGGATTAGAGGTGTAGGACTGTCCCATAGTTGAAAGCCCATCAATTAGCAAATACTTTAATGACACTTTAATCAATGACAAATAAATTTTAAAAATCCCCATGAACTTACTGGTCTTTCAAATCTTGGGGAAAAAAATGCTAATCTCAATCCTTGATTTCCCTTTTGGCAGCTTCTGCAAGTGAGCTGGAAAGTGTCTGTTAAAAAGGAATAGCTCAACTGAAACAAATTCCTCTTGCTTTTGTCTCCATGTGAACTGCACTGTGAAAGGACATGAAATGTGAATGCACTGCCTAAGAGGTTTACAGTAAAAGATAAGGTACAGTCTGAGGGTAACTATTAACATCTCCATTGTACAGAAAATACTCAGAATGGTAAAAGGTTGTTGTTCAAGAAACAACAAGTAAAACAAAGCTTTAGTGTTTTTTAAAGGTTCTCTGTAGCTATCTAAATTTTTCATGTGAGTTGTCCTTGTAGCCTTGTTAAGAGCTGTTATTAAAGCTGCATGAAGAAACTGCTAGTTATTCAGGTGTATGAAGTTATATGCAACAGAAGTATATGAGAAGAGGGGGAAAAGCCCTTATATTCACTAGTGATTATATTAATTAATATATTCTGGTCTTAAGAATGATCCTTTAATTTAGCTGGAGAAATTTTCTTCTAACTTTTATGCTGATTTGTGTTCATTTATGGACCAAACTTTCAAATAAATGAGCTTTATGTAGTCAAATTTGTATGAAACTTTGTATGTTTACAGTTGTGCATGTAATTATTCCATATGAGGGCCTGGATAGGGGCTTACTCCAAAGTCCATGAAAGTTAATGGTAAAGTAATCCACACTGATTTCAGCGGATGTTAGGTCAGGCCTTATGTGCAGATATAGATAATTGCCAACTGGAACTTGAACGTACAAACATTTAGGTAACTAATATTTCATTTGCCTGTATATATCCAGGCTCCTGAACTGGACTCCTGAAAATACTGAAAATGGGACTTTCTGAATACCTTCATGTTGTGGTAGGCAAAAAGAAAGCTATATTGTGTATCCTAGTTAATCTCCTAAATGCTGACACCTGCTCTGGGGTAAAGGATGAACTGAAAGATCTCTCCAGATCTTTGCAGCAGTTTTCTATTATTTTAATTGTATAGATGTAAGAATAGCTGATTAGTGGTGTTGAAAGGATTTAAAATATACTTGCTGACTTACGCTCATGAAGTTTGATTCAAACTCTTGATGGCAAAATATCCCTAAATTCTTCCATTAAGACAGCAGTTTAAAGAAAAGAATGCAAAGTTCAAAAGTGGGTTTCTGCAGCAAATTTGTATGCCTACACTGTAGTGTGCCATAAAGTACGATTACAGATGGAGTCCTTCTACTAGGAGAATTTTAGGGTCACAGAGTAGACTTTGTTGTCATTTACACTGGACTGAATCCATTGACTTCAAAGGAGTCAATGTAAATTTAAAGTGTTGTACTTGAGATGTGAATACAGACCACAGGCTGACATCTCTTGAAACTCACATATGATTTCGGTTAAATTAATTAGAATTGCAGGAATATATCAAAAGGTACATATATAATTTTATTATTTACTTCACTGAGCTGAACATGGAAAATGAACCAAAAATTTTATTCAGAACAAGACTGTTGTGTTGTTTTGTTTTACAAAACATAAGTGTAGCTTTGATTGCTTAAATTTTGTGGGAGCTACATGAAAGTACAGAGAAGAAATGGGACTGAAAATTTCTGTTTCATCACTCTTCAGAAAATGGTGTGAAAGTCTCCTGAAAGAGATCCAACAATCACTCTGTGGAATAGCATCAAGGTGTGGACAAAAAGAGCTCAGAAGAGATAGAAAAAGTAACTTCCTAACCCAAGGAAAGGCTTTCTTTCCTTTCTTTTCTCTCCTTCCACTAGAACAGTGTGTGACTGAAGACCAGAGCTGGGGTTGATCTCACCTAGTATTGGAGATCTATATCTGAATGAGTTACCCCAACATTTTTGGGAGTCCATGGAGAGAAATAGATGCTTTTGGGTGCAATTTATCTGACCTGTTTTAGAGGAATTGTGGCTCAGAGGTGACTGCTGCTCTTACTAACTATGAAGAGGGTCTTGGGTCAGAGGAGTGTGAGAAGTTATATTTCACTATTTGTTTTTGTTTTCAATGGCCAGCTGGGTTTGTGACCTAAAATGATTTCTTTATTCATGGAAGAGATCTGGTTTTTGTATTAAAAAACAGTGTAAGAACCATGTGCCAGAAAGCTGGAATGCTGCCACTCTGGTGCTTTTAGTGGGGAGATTAGAAGAGCAGTAGGTCATCTTCCCTGTCTCTGTACTAATAAATGGGTAGCTGGATTGCCCAGCTACATTACTTCTTCTGGGGATTTTCTTTAGTCAGATTAGCTAGAAAAGGCCACTAGTGTATACATAATATCTTGATCATGCAACCTCCCCCCGGCAAAGGAGACTTGGAGCACAACTCTTGGCAGACAGTATGGCAGGATTTCCAAATAAAAATATTTCCATTTCTTACATTTTGCTTCCTATTTGAAATTTTCCATGGGAGAAATTTTGTGACTAATTCTGACCACAAATATATTTCAATGAATTTGTTACAGTATTCTACCTTGTATCCCAGTCCCAAGGGGGAAAATGGTATGTGTTGTAATCCAGCCCTAAATAACCATGATGAATGAAACTTCAAGCCTAACTCATACGTTAAAAAATGTTAAATTCAGCCAACATAAATGATTTTATTGTAAACATCGATTGTTTTGTACAAATGTTTTGTTCAAGAAAAGCAACTCATATAAATAAAACTGAATATACTTACTCAAAACTCTTTTTATGGAAAAAGCAAGGCATTGTTTAAATAACTTTATTTTCTGCTTGCTAGACAAAGTTTTCTCTTTTCATTGGAAAACCAGAATATTTTAATGAAAATTGTTCTCCCTAGGGATGAGAAACATTTCCCACTTGTATGTAAATTTCTATTTTCTAAATAAAAAGAGCTACCATTGTACAGCTTATAAGAAGCGTGAAACAGTTTTCTTCTTTTCTAGCACACTGCAGATTTCACTACTGGAAAAGTAAGTAGTTTATTAGATTAAGTTAATTTAGATTAATCAGAGTATTTCACAGTTAAATCTGTAGAACACATCACAGATCTTAATTACCCCTCCTGGTTATCGAAGAATTGTAACAAATTTGCAGTTATTCTTTCTCTCAGAAAGTCTGGTCTCCCTGTCGTACCACCGCAGAGGAACAGCAGGATGTGAATGTTACATACATGCTCATGACTTTGGGTGATGCTTCTGGTTCGTGTTGCCTCCCTGCTGCTGACTGCTCTTGTCTACATTCTTCCTGGCACATCAGGCCATGTTTTGCCATAAATGTGTTGCAGGCTGGAGGTCTTTAGAGGCCCTGTGCTATTCAACTCAGTGGTTCTCTTTAGCACAAACAGTGCACTTTCTGTTCATCGATAAAGTGCCTCCCATACTTGGGCACGGAACAAGTTGGTGATGATAAAACCGCTGATTTCGTTGGTCTCAGTGAGGAAGGAAAAAGGCGTATCTATAGTATAAGAATGAAAGACACACTGGAAATATACAAAAGACATGCTCCAAGAAATATGGAGACCAATGAGAAGATAACCATGGGTTTCAATTTCTTTTGGATATGACTCAGGCAGATAACAAGATAAATAGTATGTAGTGCATGTTTTATTGTCATAAACATGTATTTTAATATGCAGAACATAAAAGTAAAAATATGTATCATTGCCTGACTTTGCTATCATTTTTTTTGCTTTGGGGTGGCTGCAGTATTGCCCTCTTCCTTTAAAGCTAGGATGACTATAATCACTAATGCATATATATTTTAAACAGAACTGAAGTACATATCAAATCTAGTTACACATGGAATCTAAAAAGCTCATGTAGTACTTTGACCATGAGGGTAGGGTTTGTGGGAACATTCTATTGTCAAAGAAGTGTGCAAGCAAACACAATTGTTCAAAAAAGCCTTTGAATAAAAATGCTATAGATAATGCTTTAAATTTTTAAATAGTTTGGTTTTTTTTTCTGTGATAGATCTATTCTTTTTGATGTTAGTGATAACATACATTCCATCGATCTGTCTCCCCAATGACCTGCTGAAGTTTGGTGGTATATCTATTAAAATGTTGCTTAAGTTCATCCACCTTGTTTTTTCTACACTAAGTTATCCCTTCACAAATTATCCCTTGTTGAGAGGCAGGGGAAATAAAAACCACTGTGTGTGTGAGGAATATTTTCCACTGGTCTTGAAAAAGCAATTAAGGAATGTTCCGTTTATCCTTCCAAAGCCAATGTTTACCTTTTTGAATACTTTTGATTATTTTTCCCTCTCAACTCATAGTATTTTTCAAATTTTGCTTATTGCTTTTAAAGTAATTCTATGCCTGCTTGTGTTAGATATTTATCTCTTGCAGTGAATGCTAGATTATACATGAGATTGAGACAAATCACTGGAAAACAGAGTGGGAAAATCAGAATCTTTGCAATATCTTTCACATTTTCACACTATGCCATCTATTTTTTTGAAGGAATACTTATGAGAAAAATACACCTATGAAACTATATTATTGTTTTAAAAGTTAAAGTATTATGAACCAGTTTTTACTGAAATCAATTATATAGTCCTGAATAAATTTTTATAATCATCAAAGGAAAATGAGTACAATCTTTGTTGTATTTTTATAGTATATTTAATTGTGCTGTAGTAGGTCATAAACCTCCAAATCTCTTATAGTAAAAATGTTCTAGAATTCAAAATACATACAAATTATTTCATTTTGCATTGGTCACTCTGAATACACAACCACTTACTCTCACTATGTAATATTCAGACAGATTTTTGCATGCTGTACTCAGATTTATACAAGGTGAGCATTTTTATCGTATTCCGAAAGAAAAATCCCATTGCAGGTTAATCAACACTGGAAATATTTTAAAGATTCATTGCATGAAAAAAGAATTTCCACTGTAATTTAGGCAATGAACATTTGCATTTTAAATGATATTTAGGTAGGTGTGAATAACTGTTATATAAAATCTTTTTGTACAGCTGTATTGCAATAGAAAATATTATAAAGCTTTAGTGACAGATTGTGTATAGTAGATATTTCTTAGAAATTATGATTATTAAGAAAAAAACCCCAAACATAAAATGCATACATAAGAAACCTTTAGTATTATAAGCATTGTAATAACTAAATTCTGGAAATTCAAAGTCTCAAACAGTTCTATAACTCATCCTATTCAAACCTAATACAGCACAATGCAATTTTTACAGTGCCCTTTGTGCTAGTATCCTGGAGCACTTTAAAATGAATAAAGTTAAAATTAGCAATGTAGCGCTCAATTTCCTAAAGGAGTTACTTTAGAAAAACTAAGTAAAATCAATGCCTTAAATGTTTGGATTTAAAACCCTGCCAATTGAAGCTCTTTTTATTTCAAGTAGCAAAGTATTCCAAATCTCATGAACAAAATGTCTGAAGGCTCTATAGGTTTAGGATATCAAAAAAGTATTTAAGAATTATAAAACCATCATCTATCAATCTCTGAGTGCATACTGATAGGCATGGAAAGTAAATGTAATGGCTAGGTAGAGCTATTCAGCAGCCTCTGCATCAAGTAATAAGTCAGTAGTTTATTTGCATTTCTATAATACATTTCACCTGAAGATCTCAAAGCGGTCCTTCTGTTAATTCCAGCAGAACAATATAAAACACTTACAAAATAGAACAGTCAACTGCAGCAGTATGCTGAAAAAAAGGAGTTTTGTATGAGCAGCAGGAGAGGTGCAACCCTCCAATAGACCACAGGGTCAATTGCACATCAGGTGGCATCACTTGTGTAATGGGGCTATTCCTAAGTGATTTTATTGAACTGTAGTTCTGAAGTTGATTACTGCAGGTCCTGTATTTACATATGCAACCATCATATGCAAGAAACAGAGTTTTGTAGGAAGTCGGCAACTGCAGGTGTAGCAGCCAGCAACGTAGAAGCAATGACTGTGTTCTCTCTGTTTTCTTGCAAAAGCACGTAAATGTATACCAGAATCCCTAGATGGAAAAAGAGGAAATCCACGATAGTATGAGATACTGATAAGCAAGCAGAACTCTTGCTATTTCTACTAACCAGCTTGATAGTATCAAAAGAAACAAGTAAACTTGTTTTCAAACTCGGGATAAAATTGGAGAGTCACCTTTCGAATTACAGAAAAACAGTTATAATTCATTTTGATAGTGTTTGGGAGCCATGAAACAGGAATGTAAGAGTCACGTACACACGACAGGAACTTATGAGCAGCTCATGGTGCTCAGGATGAGGAATCTGGTCATGAGTGAGTCCTGGAAGCAGGGCTGTGGGTATTCTTAGTCTTGATCGACCACTGGCAGGCAGGAAAGCGAAGATCTGCAGTGGGTGTCCATTAGCACAACTCATTCAGTCACCTATGTTGTAAGGCAACATGGGAGCAAGATGCGGAGTGTGTAGTCCCCTGCAACTTCTATTTGTAGCCATAGTCTGCCTCATTTTTATAGCCAGTTTTGAGTTTCCTTTCCCTTTTCTTCCATATTTCTACAATTCACTCTGTAACAAACTACTAACCTCCTTCCTTGGCTAGCTATCTCTAATTTCTATTGTGTCCCAGTAAGCTAATCATTCACCACTAGGGCAGCCTGATCCAACGGACCTGCTTTGAGCTGAAGGTCGAACTAGATGACTTCTGGAGCTCCCTTCCAACCTGCATGGTTTTGTCATTCTATAATTAATGCTGAGTTGGGTCACCCTTTTCTCTATACAATTTCTGCTTTAATTTAGTGTTGTAATTGAGGCCAAGGTGCTGCTTCGTTACCATTTAAAAGTCTTGCTATCATTGCCCTCCATTTCTTTAAATAATCTGTTTCTGAACTCAGTGAGTAAATGAATGCTATTTGTATAAGCTTGCAGTTTTATGAGCGTATCTACATCTTTCTCTCGTGATACCTGCACTGATTTCGTTCATCATAATATGAACTGCTAGAAAGACATTTGTGCTGGCTCTGCATCTGGCTGTGGTTAAGAAGGATGTGGCTATTTTGAACAGCACTGTTTTCTGAAACCACTGAGACCAGGATTGGTTTGGGAATCTCTATAATCTGTAAAACCTTTCTCTGTTTGCTTTGAGAGAACGAAGACGCTGCTTCCAGTGGGGTTCTTCCCCAAAATTACACCCCGCTCTACTGTCACTTTTTTTTAAAATATCTTTTATGGTTTGACAAAGGCGGCCTATTGGCGTAACAAGACAGATTTTGTATGGCAGGAAACACTGTATTACACAAATAATCTGCATTGTGAATGTGATCTTAAATACATATTTCTGCTTTCATAAAAAGCCTTTCTTCATTTGTTCGGTGATGAAAGACCACTAAAATCTTGTCAGTCTGAAAAAGCAGATGTGAAACTCTTTGCTGACGGATCTTTGCCAGGGAGGTGGCAGGAGGGCATGGGAGGGGAAAGTGAGACAAAGACATTCCAGGTGTGGAGAAAGAAGCTGTCTTTGTGTTGGAAAGAAATGGTGTGTCAGAACATGTCAGGTGTCAGGAGGAATGGCAAAATACATTGTCGCTGGGAAAGTTACAGATCCAGGAATTATCGTCTACAGGTGTTTAGTATAGCAAGAGATTGTGGATGAACTCTTGGGTTGTTGAAGTTCGTAGCAGTCTTGCCACTTGCTGCTGCGTGACTCAAGATTTCCATACATTTCTGTGGTACAAGAAGGTGTTTGAAACTTGATTTCTTTTGTCATATTCTGAATGACCAGAAGAGAACCCAATGAAATAACTAGCAGAAAAGCAGCTGCCTCCATGGAAAGAAGAGGATTTTAAAGTGAGGCATTTATTAGATGGCACAACCAGAAAGAAGCAGCGGGAAAGTACAATACCCTTCCTCCCTACCTTCTCGCTTGTGCAGCTGGGCTCTACAGGAGGGCGGCTTGGACAAGGAAGGAGCAAACGTAGTCAAAGCTCTGTTACAAATGGAGTCTCTAATGAATATCTAGTTCCTTATCGCCAGTGTTCCCTCTCCAAGGGTGTTTTGGTATTGTGTTTTTTTTAAAGTTTCTATATTAGGTTAAAGTAACACAAAAGTTAGCTTATAAGTTCCTGCTACATCTAGCAGAAGCAAACATATTAGCTTAACAAGAGAGTAAACATGGGCACTTTAAAACATTCATTCCAACTAGGGATTCCAAATCTTGTTTAACTTTTTAGGCTTTTTCCTATTCTGTATATCTGTAGTGTGACATCTTTACAATGCAAACCTCTGTCACCTGTTCCATATGATTAGTGTTTTAGATGATTTTCGGTGTCAGGTTGTGCAGGTTTTGGCTCACGAGAAGAGGTTATTTAAACTTCTCCATATAGGCAATGATGCAGACTACTCATAGGAAAAAAGGATTGACAGATGGAAAAAGTTATGAATATTTTCAGGCAAGTGGGCTTTCAAAACTGACGTATTTGCTGCCAGGAAGAATGTTCTGACATTGTCATAAGGTGTTTTCTTCCTGATTCTTGGCTTTTCTTTGTTGATTGTCACTCTTTCGCATAGTTCACCCCTTTTTCTGAACCATTCATAAAACAACCATCATGTTTGCATGGTATAGTTGGTCACACATGCTCCCACCCTTGGAAGGGGTGTCCATATTCTGTCTCCTTGTCCAGAATGTCCAGGTAATTCAGTCTGAAAATAAAGCTCCTTGTTAAGGGGAAAACTCAGTCATTATCCCTGTTGATTTTAATGGGATTTAAGACATGCTTAACATTAAGTGTAGGCTTTATATTTTCCAGAGTGGGGAAGTCAAGGAAGAAAATGAAGAAAACAATTTCAAATTCTAAATGCCATAAACAATTAAACAACTGTTTTCCAAGAAACAAGGACTGGATAATTAATTCTTGGTCCAGCTTTTGTGTGCTTGCTAGGAATGAAGAGATTGAAAAACAATGGTAGAAAACTATGAAGTACTTGACAGATGCTTTTCAAGTGATAATAATAGCTACAGTAAGTGTAAGATGGTATATTGCTCAGAGACGTTTACTGAACTACCAGGTATTCATTTGACTATAGGCAAACACAGATCAATGGCAACTGACTGAAAAGGAGTAGGGGTAATGTTTTTTTCCTCACCAGTTGTTCTAAAATAAGTCTCTTTAAATTTGTGACACAGTCGGTCATGTGCATCATATTATGGCAGGTTACATCACATGATTTTATGTAGCCTGCTGGTAACGTCACTTTGCATTATACATTTAAAGAAATATCACTTCTTTTCACGTAGAGTAGAAGACAGTAATCAGCTGACAAGTATTCTCCCGCTACCCATGAGAAGAAGCCAAGTATCAGATCTAATACTTTCCACCCCCAACAAATAATTTTCTGTAAATGCTTGTGCATGACAGAATGCTAGCAGATAGTGGGTATTTCACAGCTGGTGACTCTCTTATTGTTTAACTGTGATGTCTGCATCTTATCACTCCGTGCAAATTATTTAGCAACTGCCATATTATTTATAGGTATGAATTGCACAAATTAATCTCATAAATAATTCATTTTTTGCTGTGAATTAACATTCTGCCACAGTTAAAAATCTATTTTTGTGAAAGAGTATCAATTGCTGTGGGCACGTTGTGCTTGATTTTTCAAGCCAATGGATTTTGGAAAACATAGGTTTCAGTGAAAAAAATGAGAAGGTTTTTTTCTTGAACTTTACACACACTCAGCAGAAGCTTTCAGGTTGTGAAAAGTACCGTCATGGTCTTTAATAAGAATTATGTCATGTTCAGGCATTTACAGGAAGAGGAAAAACATTGGATCTCATCCTAACAGTATGGCAGTCTGTCACGACGTGACACCAGTTTGTAAACAAAAAACTAACTTACATGAATAATGATCCATTTTTATAACTGAAACCAGAAAATAATAACATTCTTTTTCTTTCCACAGTAAGACATAAAAATGTCATTGTGGACCTAACAGACAGACAGTCGCAAGTTTGTTTGCTAGTAGACTCCTAGGGAGCTGAACACAAAAATCCAATAAATAATTAGCTCTCCTGTGACAGCCTTCTGAATTACTGTGATACATTAATTGGACAAAATTAGCATGAATTAAGGCAAATAAGTATAACATGTAATTTATTACTTACTAAGCATGGTGCTGCAGTGGAAGCCTCAGATTTCCCTTAAGATTGCTTTAACAGCTATAATGCATTCCTTAATTTACTCTGTGGAAAATCAATTTTTTCAGAGTTCATTAAGCACCAATATGTTACAATGCAACTCCCTAGAGCATAGAACCACAATACGTTATGCAAATTCATACCAGCATGTTACCAATATGTAAATAGCAATAATACTATTGTCAGCTTCCTATTGATAGCTGTGCTGAAAAGGATAATACTTAAAACTTCTTTAACTCTTTTGACTTGTTTCTGATATTAATCAGTACTCCTTTTAAATGTCATTTCTTGGGAGCGTTGTTATTTTAAATAGTCTTTTTCCTTTATGGTTCATTAATGAGAGTGTTCTGAAGTCTCTGTTTGCAAAGAAGTGGCACATAAAGCTTTCTTACATGTTCATAAGCATCAGCCTTTTCACAATGAAAACTCAATATTTCCAGTAGGTGCATAAATGGACAATGCTGACTGATAGTTATGGATATACCACACAATAAATGAAAAAGAATGCATTCCTAAACTGCAAGCCCTATGCATACATTTATTTAAGCCTTTTTCTTCCCTATCTTAGCACAAAAAAAAAAAAATAAAATGATACATTGCATTAATTCCAGCCAATCAAATGTGAGTCACAGGACCTAGCATTAAGAGAATGAAGTCCCAGACTGTTCGATATTCACCTAATCATATGACAGACTCCAAAGCTATCACAATAACTGCCTCCGGAGCTCTTTGGGGAGACAGATGTCACCAGTGGAAGGATGATTTCCACGTCTTGGCACTCTGCAATTGTCAAACTGAGGGAGGGAGAAGGAGACAAGGATTCTGCTAGTGAGGAAGCATCCTTTGTGGAAGGAGGAGGAGCCACGTCTTACTCCTGTCATTCTCCCTTTTATCAGATTTTTTTGAATAAAACCCTTTCTGGCTAAATCGCACTCTGAGAAGCAAGGAATGGCGTTGCCCTAAACTATAAACGCCTGCACTTAAGTCCACAGTTTGACCCTGATCTGTAACTATCATTAAAGGCAGCAGGTCAGAGGAGTTGGCTTGGAGAGTTTGGACCCGTGAGGGCGGAGTTTTTTTGAATATATATAAATGGTTTATTGTTCCTTTGAGTTATGGTGAGACTGGTAGAAAAGCAAGGCATTTGGTCATTATATTTTCAGCCTCAGATGAAATAGCAATTGATAAACCTATTGGGAGTTTAACTATTGCAGAATTTAGCCCACAGAAGAACATTTGTTTGAAGATTTGTTGTTGTTGTTGTTTAGGTTTAATGAAGCTTAAAAGATTTAATTTGTTAGGGCATCCTTGTGTATGCAAACAACAAAGTCCATGTAAAGTGAAGCTTGTATGTCATTTTGTTTATGACCATGTTTATGGTGTTTCTTGCTATAAATATGGGAAATACTGTGCTAGAGATAAGTAATATTGTGTAATAAATGCCCACTAATGCCCAGTGGTAAAATATATTCAGGACTTTACTCAGTCCAGCATTTCCTAGCCTGCGATTATGGCACTCCATGCCTTGCAACTATAATCAAAATGGTGACTGATGGTCTCCAAGCTCCTGTCTGTTGAAGAGCACTATCAAAGTCTACAGAAGAAAGCAAAAGCAAAACCAATGCATCCTAAATGTTTTCAGTGTATATGTACTCTGGAACCGTTTTTACAATAAATATATATTTGAACCTGAGCGTATGTTAGAGATGAACTCAGTCTGCAAATTCAGATTCACTGCAGACTTAAATCTCACCCCTTGACATCCTCAACCATTCAGTATATTGCAGTGCCTGTACTTGATGCAATAGCTGTGTGCTAGTGGAGACTGGATCCTTTTGGAACTGAATCAGGTGCTTGTGGACTCTGACCTTCTAAGGATAGAAGGGATATGGAGTAATTTGAAAATATTTACCTTTTGTTTATGTTAATGGCAACTTTAAACAGGGAGCAGGGAGCAATATCTGGCTCCATCTATGCAGGGGTTGTATACAACAGACATTCTGAATTTGTATTTTCAAATTCCCTGTGATCGTTTGCAATAGTATCATATATATTCTGGTAAAAAATACTTTTCAAATAATTTTATGTACCAAAGTGAGTGGGCATTTTTAAAATCAGATTAGTGGATTTGTATTTTCTATAGGCCATTAAATAGCATGCTTAAAACCAGTCCCTCAGAGACTCTTAAAGAATCTGGAACGGGTATGAAAGGTGAAAAAGCTGTGGAAATTCTATTATTCTGATTACCCATGTAAACTGAGTAGCAGAGAACACATGCAGAGAAATGTTGTGGTCCATATATGCCACATGTGTATATCAATTTCACTTTCTTTTCAACTGAGATGGTGTACAATATTGTAAGACAGTGAAAAAAGAAGCTTGGTGAAGTAAAATCTGTGGTTAAAAAAGAATACAAGAAATGGATAGTTTTTTCTAATCTGAAAAAATGTGTGGTTTTTTTGTTGTTTTTTTTTTTTAAACGAAGAACCTGCTAAATGCACAGGGCACATTTGTTTACAGATAGTATGAGAAAGAGCAGCAGCTGCAGCATTTGCTGGCTCTGAGTCAGACCAAGTTACAGTGACAGAAGTGGCAGAGTTTAAATTTCTGAGGGCTTCTCTTGCCTTGGTGCTGTACTCCACCACTCGTTTAAAGTCTCCCGGAGGCCTGCCCTGACTCACTACCGTGTGTTATGGAGTGGAGCAGTAATGTTTGTGACATCTTCTGATTGGGTTTGGAAGTTCGTTGTCTTAACACATTGCATAGGGGCAGCAGCAGCTCAAAAATAATGCGTGTCAAGGATTATTACTGCTGTAGTGACTATGAATCTGTGCAAAGTCTTCCACATTTTACTTACAACGCCATTATTCATGCTGGAAATCTTTCTGTCAAAACCAGCTCTCAGATGTCATGGCATTTTCCTATTCTGTTCATTCTTCTCGACTACCTCTACATTCTTGTCTAGAGTTGAGAGTGAAGGCATTTTTGTTGCCTTCCCATTGTTTATCAATTGAAAATAATAATAACAAAATAATGTACTGATAGCATACTGCAATTCTATGTAATTTTATACAATTTAAAAACTTTTAGTTACAGAATACTATGAATTTATAATGCAATCAAATTAATTTTTCAGAAAAATTTGTCCAAAACTGTGGGCATTAACATGTCAGGTGTTGGTTTCTATCATCACTTACAACTCAAAATATAAAAAAAAGTCAGTTTGGCTAATTTTCTAATCATACACATTTCTTTCTGTCATCTTCCATCTTGCAGAGTACTGAAAGCTACAAGAATGGTCATTAATTGGGTAAAAGGAGGCTTCCAAGATGTTTCTATTTTTATCCACTGTATCTTCCATAAATAGTTTTTTAAAAATGCTACAAATGGCTAGGAAGTGAACTCCACCTATCTATCCCCAGGTGGACTCCACCTATCTCCATCTATCCACAAAGTTAGACTCTCAATTCTGTATTGCCTTTTGACTTCAAGATTTTTGCCCTTTTGACTGCACAGTGGCCTAGGCTGGAAAGAAAGGTTAGAGAGCATCTTCTCACCAGCCTCTTTTACTCTTGCAGTTACCTCTAGTTTGATAGTAGGGCACTCTTGTTGGGTATGGCATTTTGGGGGATCAAATCTCTTTAAGCTCAGGAGAAGCTGGAACACAGGTGTCTCTTCTCTGAGTGCTCTGGTCACTAGGATATTTTGCAAAAAGTCCATGCTTAGTTATGCATCAGGCCTTAGGAGACAGCTCTGGGGCTGGAGCTTGAAGGAGCTTTTGTGAGGGGCCGAAGTTCAGACACAGCCCTGTTCCTGGCCAACTCTAGCCAACCTTGGGCTTTTTTGTTCTCTCTTCAGAGTAGCTTCACTCTGTCTCTCGATCGTAGAGTATGTTGGTGCCAGGGTAACACATTCTGGATCTCCTGATTGGGGTCAGGTGCCTGCTTTTTGTAGTACTTAAAGTAAAAGTGGTGTAGTCTTACCCTTAAGTCATTGCCATCTGGATGAACCCAGCTCTTATTGGTTACATAGCAGCTGTGTCAAGAAACTACCAAAATACCAAAATACTTGCTTTTCATGTAGTGCTCATTTGTCACTTCTCTTGTCAAACCTAGATATTTAATAACTGGCTACAGTGATAGGAAATTTGACAGAACTGTGCCAGGAATTTATTCAGTGTATGGCTTCATGTAGAAATCAAAAGAGGACTATGGGGTGAAACACCCCTATTGTCTGTAGAAGGTCTGATTCTTTGCTCCCTGTTGGAATTACAGGTCATTATTTTCCCGCTTTCTTTTAGCATTGAGAGAATAGTGACACATACCTGAAGTTATCCTTTAACTTTCAATCACATTCTCTCCAAATGTAACAATTCCCTTCTGGTCTTTGTTGTTACTAAAATTGCTATAATATGTCTGCCCATATGTCTGCCTTATGGTCCCTCACTTAACCTGCATCTCTAAAAATGGCTTACTAATATATGTTTGTGTTAAGAGATAAATGCCACCTCCATTCTTCTCAACAAAGTCAAAACCAGTGAGAGATAAGGCAAACAATTCAAATGCTACTGAACAGTGGGGGAAGTTGGCTACCCACGGGTACAGCAGGGTAATTATCTGTCTGCCCACAATCTGTCCACAGCTGAAAATTGAGTTAATTTTATTTACTCTTCCAAAGAAAAATTGAAACCCCAAGAAAAGAAGACTCTCATAAACCTCTCCAAATAATTAAAGTTAAGACGGTACTTCAGAATCCTCTACCTTTATTATGCAGTATACTGTTCTGCATCTAACTCATTAGGTCATCACCATTTACATTTGCAAAAGAAATAACCCAGGTCCAAAGGCATCAGTCCAGTAGACCTTACTTCTCTGTGAAACCTGTCTTTTTCTTTAAGAACTCCATGTAAAGATATGTCAATAGAGTTAAATAAGTGGGATAAAAAGATTAAAGAAATCTTATGTTGGGGGGTGTTCACTTGGTACTTTTGGAGAGAAAGTATTTTTTTGACTCTTTGAGAATATTTCAGGTGCCTCATTGTAAGTGTCAAGTGCCATTTGATATGCTCTAAGGTATTCTGCTTGACTTCACAAGGTTGTGAGTCTTCTGTGGGTCCTGTGTCATATCTGTGCCCTATGTATATGTCCCAGATATTCTAACTCATTGTCAGTATTTAGGGTACTGAAGTTGCCTCTAGTGTTTTGTTTCACTTATCTCTGTTTTCTACCTTTGCATGCTGAAAAGATGCATCAGATGATGCATCTAAGCAAAATGAAAGGATCTTCCTTATATTACTTTGTCATTCCAGTACATGTACTTGCCGTGCTGTAATATTCTCTTTCTTTGAGTCCATCCTCCAATATTTTCACATTTCCTTTAGACCTATGTAATTCTGCTTCTATTCAGCTATTGTCATTAACATATCTTTGGCCATTTTACTGTTCTACTGATGAATTCAGCCTTCATGCTGCTTTTGACCACTGTTATGGAATACTTTTGGCTTGGCAAAACACTACCGTATCTGCATTTAGAGTGAGATACCTATCAGAAATCTCTGTGTGGAGAGGCAGCTGGAAGTTGTTTCTGCACAAGCCTAACACTTGAACTTTGTGTATTTACATCTGTACAAAAATCAGTACTGTTTTGATTTGCAGATGATTTCTAAGTTTAAGGAAGAAAACAAGGTGGAAAACATCGCATAATCAGATCCAAACATATTTTAAATCTGTAAAATACACATCTGTGTTTCAATTGTGTTGTTAAACTTTTAATCATTGCAAGGACTTTGTTTCTGAACAAACTTCATTCTGTCACTTGTTCCTGCCTTTGGCCAATCTCATTTTGGCATCTGTCCCTGTTTGTAACCAATATTCCCCTTTGCCTGCCTGCCCTGCCCGGAAGGCTGATAGGCAGATGGTGGCAAGCTCTGAGGAGGTAGGGAGAATGTTATCTGCTCAACACTATCAATCCATTTACTCTTTTGTCTTTCAGATCTTGTTCCCCTTGTCTCTAATCATCACCTTTGAGTCTTTCTTTCTGAAGACTGCTTGTGCTCATGTTCCTTCTCTCAGACTGTAAACACTTTTGAGCAAGGATTTTGGGTTTTGGTGTTCTGTACTCCATCTCCTCCTTTTAGGTACAACTCTAACATAGAAAATATCTGTAAGGCTGCCAACAAGGTTTGCAAGTTATGAATCTCAGCTGCTTTCGTTCCTTTTTTTAAAATGGGGCATTTCTGTTCCAAATAGAGTATCATTACAGAAGTCACTTTAATGCTTCATAAAGCGCAAATCCTCTTCTTTGCCTTCTCTGTGTGGTCTCCAACATCAAACGCTTCCTTTCTTGTATTTTTGTCCCCAAAAGGTCTTTAAGAATGAGACCTGTCTGGATCCCACATGAATTTCCTTTTTCAACACCCACAGTTGGTTAATAATCTGGTCAAGTCTTCCTTTGTGGCTACTGTTTATTTGCTCCCACATATTCTATATATTGATGGGAACCTCAATATAATTCAGGCTGTGCAGCATCTGATTGTAACAGATTGGTTTTCACTCCCAGAAAGCAGTACATCAAAGCAGACACAGATCGATAATACTTTCCCCTTCCTGTCTGTGGATAGTGTTGCAGGTTTCTGTTCAACAGCCACGAGAAAATGCCTACAAAAATCCAGATAGTGATCACTAAGTAGCAAATACAGAATCAAACAGCTGGCACAGTACCTGGCACATGAAGTATCACTTGAAGTGCAAGTTGTTGGTTCTTAGTAAAAGAAGCTTGAAGTGTGTATCCTTAAGAGCTTTTTTTTCCCCTTTCTCGTTTCTTGCCTTTTACTTGGGCTCCTTCACATGGTGCTATTCTCCCTTTTTATACTGTAGCTCTGATAGTGAATGCTTCCAGTCCCAGCTAGTCATCACAGGATGCAAACGTTAAATGAAAACTTTTTCAATTAAATTTTAGGTTGGTTGATCAGCCAAAAGTGGGAAATATTTAGGTGAAAGTGAGTAGTGGGTATCTGGATGGCAATTAGTGTCTACTTCCAATACCCTGAGGCAGGGACTCAAATATTTCACCTGTGGAGGAGGGGGTCACGGCTTTTTCATCCATTCTTTTATTTTCCTTTTAATTCCCTAACTCCCATAATCTGTCAATGTATTATGCAGCACAGACCAGGAAGGTGGGCTGCAGTAAATGCTGCTTTATGGATCAAGCAGTAGGAAGTGCTATACTCTTCCCCCCAGAGACTGAAAGCTTTACATCAATCAGCATACTGACAATGACTGCTTTTGAACTTACCTGTAGTATAGCGGTGTGGCAAATCATTATCCAGCATTCAATTTTTTTAAAGAACACACATAATTTGAACACTGAAGCACCATACGGCCATTTTGTCTGACTCTGAGCACCTTTTTTATTGATCACCTCTCTCTGTGCCACAGAGAGGAGACAGAATATATTCTTTGCCTTTTGAGTATAGTGCCCAAATAATCTCACATACTATAATGAAGTGTGTGAAATTTTGTGCCATCAACATTTGCGTAAATTTGAATACAGCGTGAGACGTTCCAGTTCTCCTTAAGCACAAAACAGTGAAGTTGGGTACTCTGTACCAGGCAAACTCAATGGGTGGCAAACACGACATGTAGTGTTGTGGTATGAATTCAGATACTAATCTTATTTTGCTGTGGATGATGGGATGGGATATGGCCTTGGGAATGATGCAGGGGAACAGATATGGAACCTAGTGCTTATTAATCAGGAGCTTTCATACCAGCTGGTTAGTTGCAGATCCAAGAATGTGCTCTGTCTGTGTCTGAACTCATTTCACTGCAGGATTAAGACTGTCATAAATAGGATCAATGGCATAGAGAGCTCTGTTTAGCTTCAGTTTCTTCACGTGAAATAACTACTGCATGGACTGAAAACAATGGCAAGAATCCAAAGGCAATTACACGCTATTCTGATTAGGGAAAATCCAGCTTCAGTCTTCATAGCAAGTAGGTAGACTTTCATCATCTTTGAAAGACAAATTATTTCACAACTACTATTTAAAGTAGACTATCTCTTGCTAGTTACCTGGATCTGTATTCTAGATAATGGGAGTGCTGGTGGTAATCACTCTTGGTCCTCTTCTGGCTCACAGATGAAAAAAAAAGGCTCTTAATTTCATATCTTCTTTTCAGGGATAGTCATTGCATTTCCTCTTCTATTTTTGTTTGAAAGCATCTGTTAATGTAACTCTATGTTGTTGAATTGCTCTATATTTCTCTACTTAATTCAGTGCTGAGGTCCTGCTAAGTTTGACTCTTCTTCTTAAGCGCATCGGTGGACTTAAAGGTGAAGAGAGAAGAAATGCTTGGATTTGGAAAATAAAAGACACCCTGGAAGCAAGTTTTCTTTATTCATTTAGTTCATTTGTGTGGTTGGAGTTAATGGCTTTTTGAAAGTATCATCTCACTTAGATAGTCCAGGACTATGCCTTCCTCTTAGTATTTTGTGTATCTCTGGTCTAAAGCTGTACTTTAAACAAGCCATTATTTCCAAGACAAATCTTCTAGTGGCAAATCTTCTAGTGACAAATCTTCTAGTGGTCTGCATTGTTCTTTGAACTTCACCTAGGCAACTGTTCAGATCAAACTGCAAAGCCTACCTCATTACTGACACTTGCCCGACTCCTCCCATAATTGTTTCTTGGTTCTGCTAGAAATAGGAAGGCCAAGGGGAAAAACTGGAAAGGAAGGAAAGAAAGGGTGAAATATTACAGGGTAGTGAGTTGTGAACCGTTTGTATCTTAGAAGGTGCTTTCTGTAAATTTTTGCATTGTACTTCAATACTATAGAAGTGATAGAGAGAAGGCTTCACAGGCTAAGATTTCCCCAATTTAGATGAGGCACCTGGAGGAACCAGTTCCATACAGTCCTGCAAACACCCTTAAAGGTCTACGTCTCAGTGACCCTCCTTTTGACTGAGGAGGCCTGGAAATGACTCCCTTTGCGGTTGTCTGTCAACATTATTCCATATTTCAGCCAGAAGGTGTCATCTCAGAGTGACAATAGACATTATCTATTTGAAGTCTTCTTCTATTGTCTTCTTTGAAGTCAGTGGTAGCACTGTCTGCCTAAGGATTGCAAGATTTTGCATTCCTAAAGTCTATGAACATTACTGAGTTTTAACTGTCTTTATCACAATAAATCTGATTTTTATCAGATTTTAATCATTTTTTTTATCACAAAACCCTCTGATCTAATGTAAAGTGCCAGAAAATATCAGGTATGCTTTCTACATACAAGAGGAGACTGTTGGTTGATGTGTAAAAGTCAGGTCTTACCTCCTTCTGTTCTCACGTTAATGTTTTTTACCCCAGAGCTGAATGTGTACACAGCTGACATTAGTATGTATGTAAGTGGTTTTCACTTACACAGTGATGCTGAGAAACTAAATTGACAGAATTTTTTTAACAAATGCCTTTCTGTAAAATGACAGACATGAGTCTTCCCGTCCCATTTTCTGGATAGAAATAATACCAACTTTTTACAAGGTGTATGTGTCCTGTGTGTGTTGCTCTGTGGCTTAATATTGTTTGGCTTCATTTGAAAGTGTGAGCACTGAAGCTACAGGAAACAGAAGAAAGGCTATTCTGCCCTTGGCCTTCTTTCTTTTTAGTATAGATAGCAGGACATCTAATTGTTTCTTGAATGACCTCCAAGGTCTTTGTGGAATGAGATTGTTGTCTTCTGTGTAGAGAAGAGCATCCACATTCTATTCAGTCATTGTAACTTAATTATAGGATGCATGTAATAATTTGGAGACAGTCAATGAATTTGCCTCTCATGCAAGTCATTATGAGACTCTGGGAAATAGATGCACAAGTTCCTTTATTGTAAAATACTCAGATTAATTATTTCACCTGATATCTGTACTTGTAAGTTGCCAGCTGCAGCTGAGGATGACACAGAATGAGCCACAGATGACATATATTAGGTACATTGTCTAACACCCTATTGAGGGCGTTTGGATGCTACGTGAGTGGAAGCTGTGTAGGACAGTTAGAATTAAAGTCCATTTTATGCTTGCCAGTTATTCTGTTGCTCTTTTCCATGATACATCAAATTGTTTTTTAAAGGTGCTTTTGGTCACAAGTGACAACATACACTGTACAGTATTTCTCTGTTGCTCCTCTCTATAATTTTAGTTCGGTGAGATACAAGAGACGTGTTGGTGTCTTTACAACAGTTGCATTTCATTTCAGAAGTATGCATTCTGTCACTTGTTATTTTCTGTAAAGAGCATGATTCTCTCCATGTTTTTATGAGCTATTAGTAATGTAATCCTGCTCCACTAGAAGCGGTCGGGAATGTGTCATTGCTTTCAACAGGTGTAATTTTGCCTTAGTGTAAAATGACTACATGTTAGGGAGTAGTGCAGGGTCTGCACAAGAGCCTTTTTGCTTCTGAGTATTTTTAGCGCTTGAAATTACTGAGGGCTGGGCTTCTTGTTAGTTTTTAACAATTGTTTTATTTGTGGATTGTGTAAGAGTTGTACATGGTTTATATATTATTTAGTCTGCAAAGAATATTAAATTTAAGTATCTCTTTAGTGCCTCTTTAAATGCAATTCGATTACTTTTTGAAACTCAAAGTAATATTTAATAACTGTTAGTTTTCTTTTAGAGAGTTCTTACCAAAGAAACAGGAGTTCTTACAGCTACATGGATAATTAACTTGAAGCTTGTCTGTCTCTCGGGGGACATCAGATATGTAAATGAGGAACTTAAGTCTGAACAAGACATGCCAGGGAATCACTAAAAGTTTTATTACACTAAAGGACTGGTATTAAAATCCTAAATGTTATAATATATTATTATAAACCAGTGCATTTTAAAGAGCAAATATGTGGTTTTTTTAAAAATTTGCTATATAAATCATGAAAATACGTAGCTTTGAGTTTTTGAAGAGACACAGGGAAATTTTGAAACCTTCAGTAGGAAGCATGAACTGTTATGGGAAAAATTATAGATTATAATAATGCTCTCTTTCAGTATCAAAATTTTAAAGAAATAAATGTATACAACAAGCAATGCTCCCCCTCCCCAATTCCAGAACTGAAGATGATTGCACTTCAAGCTATCGCATAATGAGTAATGCCATACTGAGAGCTATCCCTGCTAACCAAACTTTCCACACTATTGCACTGCAGAGAACAAAATTAAGGCTAATGTTAATCAAAAAAGTTGCTGGATGCCCTTTCAAAAATTAGTTATTTATTACCAAACCAATTCAACAGCCATCAAACCCAATCACAAGGAAGTTCACTGATTAAACTTTTGCAAAAAACACGTTTCCATAGATCCTGTTAGTGTTCCTCTTAACAGTGTCAGCAGAGTCAGTGTCAGAGACTAAGCAATAAGTGGATATAAAGATCACCCAGCCTTCCACTTCTTGAGCGGTGACCTCTGTTTTGGACTAAAGACACAGGTAGGCATGGAGAACTTCTACGAGTGTTATCACTATAGTATCCTTTCTAGAAATAGGGAACATCTACTTTGAATGACTTGAGTGTAATGTCTCTTGTACATGCAATTAATAAAAAACACATATTCCGGATCTTAGGTAGATTCTTGCATACTAATACTTCGTTTTCTTTTTGGTGACCTGGTTGACCTATGTGCTTGCAATGCAACTGTGTAATTCAAGCATACAAATGGTATTATTTCTTTAGCAGGGCTATTCATGTGTTTACAATGATGTGCTGCAATTCTTCATTGATCTAAGCCCAGTGCAGGAAGAAAGCAGATGTTCTAGTAGCTAGGTCATCACTCTCATCTACTGATCCACCGCCACTGTTTAAATTGGCAATGGATGTCAAGTTCAACAACAAATAAATTAAAAAATGCTTCCCATTTTTCATGTATTGTATTTGGTTTCATCTCATCCTATTTTCATATCATGTTCGACGTGTATTCAAATCAAAGTGACCATGTCTGCTTTCTGCAAACGTCATGGTATCCTAATTCAGCCTACCTCTACTCCAAATACAGGTTTAAATTTCCTTAAAAATTGGTGAAACTTTTGCTTAATATGCTACCTTTCACATTTTTACCAGTACCTCATTTTTTTCCTGTTTATTGTTATTTATTCCAACTAATGCAATTCAATAAGATTGTAAGACACTATCTGTTGTTGTTATGTACTAGAGACCTGTTAACCCTAGGAACTGTTCATGTTCAACTGCATTTAAATTCAATGGGAGGAAAGAACATGATGACATGTTTGACCGTTCTAGTTTGGACTAAGATTTGGATGAGGTTTGTAAATAAGTACATATTACTAATTTGAGGATGAAATGCCAATTTATGACTAACTCTCTAACACTTTTATTCTATAATTTTTTTTGAAACATCAGGTCCATTTATGAAATTACGCACACTAGGTTTGGGAACCCTTGAATTGAAACATACGATAGTAGCTTATAAATTGTTTGCAGCATTGGTAATTTCCAGGCATACTCTGAGTAAAATGTGAACAAATTTCTTTACATGATGTGTGAATTGTGCCAGTGTAATTCAAGAATGAAAAACTGTTTGTTGCGTGATAATGTACATACTAAAAATAGATTTGTATGTGGTTGAAACGCAAGATGCAAGAGTCATAATCTGTACCATTCATTTAATCCTGTATTCAATTAATTTATATCAACTTTCTCCAAATATGGAAAAGATCATAACAAAAAAAATAGAAATGAGCTCAAGGAACTGATTTTTGATGTATCTTGTTTGTAAAGCTGTCAATGAAAAATATCAATAAATGTAAAATGTTAATAATAGTGCTAATAGTACTAATAATAAACTAATACAAAAGCAAGTGCAGGGCTATATGTTACTTTTTATGCTTAGTGCTATTTTGTAAAATACATTTATGATATGCATTTTCAATCATATAAGCTGTTCTAATGTAGTGTGACTTAACTCTGAATATGTTCTTTAAATTTGGTTTTAAAGCTTGTTATTTTTTTGTGAGAACACACTACCTTTGATTTAATTTTTTCTGACACTGTGCCCACTGCACAGTAGAAAAAAAAAGTGTAATTGTAGTTTTGTCCTTTACAGCACAGGACAAATAAATGTCAAAATCAAATGGTGGTGTCCCCCAAGGGAAAATATACTTCAGTTATGAAATATTCTTCCCCAGCTCCTATTGCTATTCCTGTGAACACCTAGGTGAAGCTGCCTCAGGACCTAATCAGATGCTGCTCATTTGCATATAATAAAAAATCGTGCAATGAGGTTTTAGCCCATTCTGAGGAAAAGTGCATAATGTCTCTTTAAAATGTTCTGGTGTAAAACTGGTGCAGCTCTGGCTCTGGATGAATCGTTTGAATGGCATAGACCTGGTGAGAAACGAACATCTGCTTACATTGTTGGCATCTTGTCAGCTTAGCACTGCATTTAGTAAATATGTTTGGAGGTGGCGTGGTGCTATTTCTTGATATGTTCCTTGAAAAGGCGGTGATATCGATAAACTGTCAGACTGTCTCAGGAATGATAATAATAGTCAAATATACAAAAGAATCATTAAGGAAGCTTGAAGACAAGATGGTTTCAGGGAAAAGACTCTCCTTGGGCATTATTAGCACTCTTAATTGCATTATTACTCAGAGCAAGTGGAACCTGTCACTGTTGGTTTATAAATATGTTGTGCTCCTTTGTGATATAAAATCCTGAACAGTTTGAGATTGTGAATTGTCCTCAACAACTTTTATATTCAAGGGACTTAATAATCCCTGGAGCTGAGCTAAACCTTTTCAGTTTATCCTAAAACTAGTGGGGTGATGTACAGCCAGTTTGGATTTCAGGTTGTACTTACTTTTATTAGGAGAATAAATGATGAGAAAGCTTGTGAACCAAATAAAAACACAGGTGGATAGATAGATAAACAGACAGACAGACATATAGACAGACAGACAGATGCTTTCATATTGTCATAACAATTTTTAGATAATTTTATTATGAGAAGGGAGGCTGACAGGGAGCGAAAAGAAAACATTTTGCAATGGTGGAGCCTCTTTTTCCTTTTTTTCAACTAATGCATTCTTTACTTTCAAGCAATTTTGTTTTGAAATTTAATTTGGTTTTCTGTAAAAACAGATAAAAATTGAAATAAGATGTTCCAAATTTTTTCAAAATGACAGCATATTCTTTTTAATGATACTTAGAGAGAAAGCTGAAAGCTCTTCTTTTTGCCTCAGTTTTGGTGTTTTTTTTTAATGTCTCAAATGCCATCATTTTCCTGGCATGTGAAATCCATTTTCTGGCCAGCTCTAATTCTGAAGTTAAGTTATTCTCAAAACTGCATCTGCCTGCATATTTTGCCCTTGAGAATTTTGTGTGTAAATAGTTTGAGTAAACAGAGTCTGAGTAAATGTACAGGAGAAGAGGTTAATTCTCCTCCTGCAAAACCGCAAGCTATGTGCAGTGGGGCTTCTGGAGAGGTAGGGACGGGAGCATGCTGTACTGAGGTGAAGATCCAAGACTATAATCTTTCAGCTCTTTTGGGAATCTAAATGTACTCTCTCACCCTTTCTAGTCCTACTCCTCTAATTGTAGCCCATGTGCTGTCTTTGGGTGAGCAGATCATATGCCTTTGCAGAGGAGGCTGCTGAGGAAGTCTGAGGAGCAGCTAACCCTGACAAACAAACTCCTACATACCTGTCAAGCATTTTGCATTGCACTTATATACCTATCCTTCATTCTTTACCCCTCTGCTCCCAAATTGTATCTATCTGTAATACAGATATAGAAACATATGGGGACTTGGATCTCATAATGTTTTGCCATGGTTTCTCCTACCTACCAAGGACCACTTTCAGTGCTAATTGAGCAGGAAGCCTCGTCTCCCTCCCCTGCCACTCACTGTACTGACTTGCTGCCAGGGCGGTGCATCCAGCAGCCAAGGAAAAAGACAGAGAGGAAGTTGTGAGAAGAAAAGAGGTGGGAGAAGGTCCAGTATAAGCAACCCTAGTTCTCTGCTCCCAAGTGTCTCTTGTGGAAGTGCAAAGACTATCATAGGTGTAGTCATGTGTCAGCAGACGTCGGTGCAGGAAAAGAGCGAAGAAAGGTACTGAAGCAGGGGTAAAAACCTGGTATGTTAAGTGAAAGAAGAGGGCATGCACAGAATAACCATGTGCCTTTGGTGTTTCGGGGGTACACGGCTTGCAGCATTGGCAGTGAACGTCTGCATCTAATTGCACCCTCCAGTTTTGCCCCGGGAAGATATAAGCCAAGCGGCTAGGCACCCTTCTTAGGATTCTTCCAGTAGTTTCACAGCTGGGAAAGAGCAGATGGGAAGAGCTGGCCAGTAGCAACACAGCAGGAAAACACACAGCACATGCAGCAACTGCTCCTTCCCACCCAGCTTTTGGTACAGATAGGCACAGTATTACACAACCAAATCAAAGATGCACCTACTTTGGTGTTTTAGTTGAGTTCAAGAGCAAATTTCCTGATAATCCTCTCTTACTGAGCTTTCATTCACTTTGTGGAGTTTCTCAGGGATCACAGTCTGTTCCTTTGAGACAAGCAAAGCTGTAACTGGTGTTCGCCACCTGCCAGTGGGCATCCAGGCTCTGGGACCCCATTGTAACCAGCCAGAGTAAACAAACCCAAACCACCTACAATTTGATGTTGATTCCTCAGCATCAGTGATGTTACTCCACAAATCCACTCTTACCAAGCTGTGCAACTCCTACAGATATAGCTGAAGTCATCTTTACAGTTCCTTAGAAATTTTTAGGTGAGCTTATTCACCCTACTCTTTTAGATGCCCATTTACTGAAAATATTTGTCAGAAATAGCTGATTCCAACAAAAACCATTTAAAACAAAAGATAGTTTATATATTAAGATAATATTCATAAAAGAAGCTACAATTAAAATTAGATGTTTCAAAATAATGTGCCATTTAAAATTTCTTATTTTGAGATGTAAATTTATGGCTACCATTTCCCCTCAGTGTAGTATTTCCTAATCTTGTCATTCTTTTAACTTTTGTTTTTATGTATAATTCATTTCTTATTTGCTCCTCATGCATTTCATAAACAGTAGTGTTTCTGCAATATTAGGTTTTTTCCCTTTTTCCAGCCTGTATCTCTTCTGCTTCCCATTATGACTTATGAGGGCTTAATTCCCACTCTCTTCCTTGCCTATCTATTTGTATGTTCACCAAAATACATAGCGTTAAGTTTTAAAGAGACCTCATTAGGTTTTAATATCAACGTCAAGGCAGCTTAAAAAGAGAAGTAGAGTCGCCACCTTCCTAAGCCCATTTTTCCATCTGTTTCCAGCCTTAGGCTCTGCATCCATTTACAGTCTGTTAGCAATTGCAGGTTTTCTTCACAACTATGAAAGCAAGAAACAATATTTTTCTTTTCATGGAAAATATTTTATATGAAAGTTTAGAATACACAGAATCTTAGTGTAGCATATGGGTTATATAAGTATATGAAGCAGGTCACTTTGGCCCATTGCCTTAAAGCACAACTGGGTGTTTGACACCATCGCACCACAAGCAGTGGTGTAAAGCAGAAAATCTGCACACAGTTGTGTCATCATCTGTAATGTCTATTAAATAAGAAATGTTAAATTTGGTTATGTAGCTTTAAGATCACCATTTACTTACTAGTTGCGGAAGGTATGGAAGAGATGGATGAAAAACTTGCTCCTAAAAAGGAATATATTCTGAATATATGTGCCCCCACAACACAGTCTAAAGGGTGATGGAAAATCATTCAAGGGCTGATAAACCACAGAAGAACAGTAGAAGCAGGATTGCATAAGTGAATATATTGCCTTTGTCTTGTTTTCTCCAACTTATAACTACCACAAGTTTTCTGATTTTCTTGTTGTTGATCTGGCTGAAGGAAGATTACATTTGCTGTTGTTGCTGACAAGATATATATACCTAGCATGTAAGTTAAAGCATGACTGTGCTTGCTTGGAGGAGACACCATGCATTGACATACTTACAGGTTTTTATCTAGATCTCAGGTAAGTGGACCACAGATACAGTGGCTGAACCTTTCAGCCTTCCATGTTTCAGCTCCTGTAGTGCCACAGGGAGAAAGGGAGATACTGTTGTGCCTGTTTTACAATACAGACAGAAGGACTGTGAAAACAGAGGTATCCGTCTGCCCCAGTTCTGGTAGGCACAGCTGAACTGAGTGTCTTGGTTCACGGTGGCAGCACATGTATGGGGCATAGGCTACTTGCTTGACTATTTACCCAGCATCTGCTTGCACAGACTGCTTGCTTATGGTAGACTACAGGGTAATGTATGTAGCCTAGAAAAGATCTAGCGCTGAAGTGAATTTACTCAAATCCGAGGCGAGTTCAGTTCTACGAGGTGACTTCTCTTTCCTGAAGAGTATTTGTCTCCTACATAATTGTTTCCTTTAATTCCATTTTTAAGGAGAGGAACATTAGAGGGACAGATTTTCAGATGTTGCAGATGGTCTTTTTCCTTTGGCCTCTGTGGACCAGTAACAGCGAAAACTTGCTGAAAACCTGTCCCTGATTAATGAGTGCTTAGTCTTGGTTGTGGTGATGCCAACTCTCAATACTCCTGCACTGTCGGATTTATTTCAGAGCTGATCCTTGCACCTGTATGGGCCGGCAGCCTCACATGCTCATTAGTTCCAGTGTGGGCAGGGCTGCCCCAGCTGTGGAGGGGGTCAGGACTTTCCCCTGCGAGCTTAGTGCTGTTTTCTTGCAGTGAGTCATCGCTGAGCACTTCAGTCACATCTGTTATGCTTTGGCAACAATTATCCTTGCTCCTATCCCCTCGTATTTAAGAGGCAAATAAAATCATGCCTCTGTTTTGCTTTGTAATATTTAGGAAATGTTTGCATAAAAAAGAGTGTATTGGAAAAACAAGTGCATGTTGTCCGACTTTCTCTTTGTCGTGTGCAGGCTCATTTCTCAAAGGTATTGCTATATGGGTGAGGAGCTGACAAAGGCAAATTTATTGAAAGTTATACGTGTAAATTCTAGGTCAGTTCTTTTCATGAGTAGAGACTATGTGGTCCTCTTCATCCTGGAAAATCCATTTTTTCTGAAAGCTTCCATTGTACTAGATGCAGTAGAGATTAAAAGCACTAGCTACTTTATTCAAAACATGTTTGCCTTAAATTACAACAGGTTACTTTGCAGCCAGAAATCTGAAAGCCATGTGCTAAATAAACTGTACATTATGTAGAGAAAGGTGTTAAAAATCCCCTGAAGTTGTAGAAATATGAGAGGAAAAGAGGAAGAATATGATTTTGGCAAATGTAGTCAATACATTGAGGCTAAACTGAGCTTTGTCTCTGTGGTTCTTCTAGCAAGGAAGACATATGTCTTGCAAGTGGTTCAAGTATATTGCAAGCACAAGCTGCTTAAGGAGGTTGTTGGTGATGGCAGACAGTGCTGCAGAACTAGACGTAAGTTCCACATAGGGAGTTGGAGTCTGCACACCGTATATGCACATATATTCTGGTACATTTTAAAACTGTTTAACTGCCAAGCCTTAGTGTTTTCTCTGGCTACTCCACAGAAATACGTTGGAAATAGCAAATGACAGAGTCACCGTACCCATTTTGCTCCAGTGAATTCTGGTTCTATAAAAGCACTTTATAGAAACCTGCACAGCTGTAGGGCAAGGCTGCTACTGTTGGAACAATAAGCTGGCATCATTAAATTGAAGCACACGTCTTTTTTTAACTTGCTAGCTGTTTAATATTTATATTAATTTAATTAATATACCTGATGTTTGCAACGGTATTATTTATCCAGGAAATAGAGAGCTCCACCATCAGCCTGAGTGAAATGATTTTACCACACAAAATAACGCTGCAAGGTGGTGCACATGTTTAGAGGAACAGTATGGCATGGCCACTTCTGCACGGAGTACTCTAATTTCTAAAAAGGGTCTTGGTTTTCAAGCACTTTACTTGAACAAGAAGATTTAATTTATTTGTTATTTTATGAAGCATTTTTATGTGTAGAAAAAGTGCTACTTGTTTGCACATGCTGGTTATGTGGCATTCTTACATGATTTCATGCTTTGCTGATGGAAAATTAGACCCTTGTGTATTATAAAAGAATAGAAGATAGCTATAGAATCAGGATGCGATTGCCTCAGGACATTCTGTTGACAGCTAGAAATATATACAGACAAAGCAATGTCACTGGATGCTAATGTGAACTATACAAGTTGACGAGTACTGTAAATCCCTGTAAAAAGAGAAATCTATACCCTTTTATTTTGCAGGTTTTTGCCTTTAAAATTACCACTAATAACATTTCTGTAATTCTGTTACATATAATCATTATTAAGATTTTATAATTATGGACATGCTAAAGCACAGATATATGTTTTTGCTAATATATCTATATTCAGAAAACAAAATAATCTTCCCTTGTTTACTAAACCTTTGCTTCACATTTAGGTGAAGCTGTTATTAATTTAAGGGGGAATTTTGACTGCATAAGGAATGTCAGACCGAACCAGTATCGAGTTAGAGAAACAGGGCTCAGTTTTTGAAACTAAAGCAAAATACATCAAATTTGCCCTAGCATTACAGGATCTTTCATGGCCTCTTTATGTTTTCCACATCATCCCCTATAATCAGCCTAGATGTTCTGAATAGACTAGATCTCAGTAAAAAAGTAGGAATTTTTTTCTGCTGAGCCTAATTCCATCATTACCGATAGATTGCAATACTGTATCATTCCCGAGGTGTAACTATTTGCTTTACTGCTTCCATTTTCTGAAAGACTCTCTTAACAACTCAGCTCAAGTAAAGCTGTTTTGATATTGCCTGGTTCAGTCCATCTTTCTTATTTGTTTAATCTTTAAAAATATAGCAGAAGTATAAGAAGACTGCAACAACAATACACTACCTACGTACAAATCTCTATCTTCCCCATCTATATTAGTGTGATAGCACTTTGGACATCAAATATTTATCCTAATTACAATTCTGCTCCAATCTGAATATATTTTATATGTCAGCAACACTGTGTCTGAGAGAAGAAAAAAAATAATTTTGCTCTCAGACACACTGCTGTTGAGGCAGAGTGACTCTGGGCTCTGTACCTGGGAGCAATAGTGGGCAACAGCAGGCTCTAACCATAAAGTTTTGATTCAAACTAGTAAAACGAATTTATTTATAGGTTTATTATTTAATCATTTCTTAGTTCATGAATCCTGTGTTTGTTTACTAGATAAGTATTTACTTGATGTAGCTGTTTTATTCCTTATGTGGAATCAGGTGTCTCTCCTTACAGAAAGTGCGACACCTCTAAATATCTTGCAGACCTGAAGTTGGCCCAGAATATGTGAGAATGCCATGCCCCGTATTTGGAGGAATCCTTTAAAGTTGGAAAGAGTTTAAATATGAACTGGCCAAATGGCTAGCAAATATATTGTCTCCTATTCTCATTAGGAAACCACTATGGGACTAAAATTTGAAATGCATCAAATGTTATATTTGTGTTTAGAAAGAGAATTAAAGGCCAGTAAAAGTTTCATGAAACTAATTGGTTGACATAATTTAGAAAAGAGTAGCAAAGTCACTGGAAGATAGTAAACAGGTTCTAGTAGGGCGAGCTTTACAAAGCAAAACTATTTTGCTAATCTGTTAGAATTACTTGAAGATATTTCAAAAGGAGAACAAATTTTTATATTCTAAATTCTGTATTTTAAAAGGCTTTTGCAAGCCTTCCTTGAGGTAGGCTATTAAAATCTCTAAGTAGCTGTTGGATGACAGACAAGAATTGTTTTAGTAAAAATGTCTACAAGACAAAGAAAAGGAATAGGAAGAAATTATTTTTTCCATAAGAAAGGCTAGCAATAGATTCATGGATTAATCTGTGGTCCTGTATTATGTAATATAGTTATTAATAAATTACATTTCAAAATATATTATAAATGAACAAAAGATTGCTATAGAATCAGGATGTGATTGCCTCAGGGGTAGTGTAAAGCAAGGAAGCAAACTTTGCAGAAAATTAGTAAAGCTTGTGAGGAATTTCAAGAGGACCTGTTTAAAGTAGGTGATAGGAAACAGCATGGCAGACAAAACTCAATAAACATTATCATTTCAGAAACCTTGAAAACTTTATGGATAGCTCAGAGAAGGTCTCTGGTCAGTGTATGATTGTTGTTAAAAAGGGAAGCAAATATTCATATATTAACAAGATGGAGAAGGAATAGAAAACTTTCTGGTGCCATGATATGAAATGAAGGTATGACTTCATCCACAATACTGTGTAGGGTCATTGTTGACCTTAGAGAGATGTGGGAAAAGGCACTGAGAAACAAGAGGGGTATCTTAACACTGTGCAATGGGAATTTAATGTTATTTACTTTAGAGAAGAGAATAAGAAAGAACAATTTAGAATCAGTTTGTGGTGGGTTGACCCTGGCTGGACATCAGGTGCCCACCAAAGCCACTCTATCACTCCCCCTCCTCAACTGGACAAGGGAGAGAAAATATAACGAAAACCTCGTGGGTTGAGATAAGGACAGGGAGAGATCACTCACCAATTACTGTCACGGGCAAAACAGACTTGGCTTGGGGAAATTAGTTTAATTTATTACCAATCAAATCAGAGTAGGATAATGAGAAATAAAATAAAATCTTAAAACACCTTCCCCCCACACCTCCCTTCTTCCCGGGCGTAACTTTACTCTACTCCTGAATTCTCTACCTCCTCCCCCTGAGCGGCGCAGGGGGACGGGGAATGGGGGTTGCGGTCAGTTCATCACACGTTGTCTCTGCCGCTCCTTCCTCCTCAGGGGGAGGACTCCTCACACTCTTCCCTGCTCCAGCATGGGGTCCCTCCCATGGGAGACAGTCCTCCACAAACTTCTCCAACATAAGTCCTTCCCATGGGCTGCAGTTCTTCATGAACTGCTCCACCATGGGTCCTTTCCACGGGGGGCAGTCCTTCAGGAACAGACTGCTCCAGCGCAGTAACTTTAACTATTAGTGAGGCCATTTTCCTGGGGACAGATGGTCTGCTTTCTGACTAAAGTGGAGTTTCTTGCCCCACTTTCTGAGGAGGCATGTAGTGTTGAATAGTGTCAGGTAGCAATTGCTGCAGTAAATGAAGGGAATTGTGCAGCAAACTGTTATCTAGTAAGACATTTCCTGTGTTCCTGCTAAATTCTTTCTAGCTGACAAGCCTTCCCTAAACTCCTTGGAGTAAGGCTGCCCTGGCTAGCCATTACTAGCCACTTCTAAGCCTACTTACCCCTGCTGTTCTGGGCTCCAACTACAGAGGAGAAGAGAAAATCCGGGCAAGTGTAGCCATGGTTACCAGTCCAGGGAATGAACAGATTTTAAATATGCTAATACCCACTGATGCCTTTATGCAGAAAGTACTGGAAATCTGTTGGGCAAATACATCCTCACGCCCAGTTTTTCCAAGCTAGTAGTCACCTATCCATTGAGAGTTACTCGCATGTACCTCCACTTATGCTATATAATACCAGTATTTTCATCCCTCTATGGAAGGTCCTCACTGCAGATCAGGACTTGAACAAATTGAATATGTAGAAGTGCATTAATAAATAAATTTCACTTGTACCGCATTTATTTTATGTAGTACTTCATTAACACAAGCCATATTTCTTCCCAAATTCCCACTTCCTGATTTTCCTCCTTCATTCCATTCTTTCTATCCTGTAATTCATCAACAAGCGCTTCATGATATTGTTATGAATAATTAACTGTGGTGTGGAACCAAGATATTTTATACCATACACAATAGCTCTATATTAAAAGAATGATAAGCCATAAGTAAAACTCTCTTAAATTAGACGGTGGCAGAATTAAGGTTGACTCTGCATACACAAGCATTGTATCACCTTTTTTATAGCTTCAAATAAACTGAAAAAACCCTAAACAGTATTGCTCCAAATTAGTCTAGTTCAGGTTGGTATTCCTTGCATACTCAGGCTCTCATTTAATTAATGAAGGATTCATCTAAGATGTGGAGTAAGAGTTTGGGAGCAAAGTTTTATTTTCTGAACACAGATATATTGGCAGAGGTCTATATCTGTATGTTAGTACCTCTAGAGTTATAAAATACTAGGAATGCTTTTAGAAACCATCAGATAGTAATTTTACTAGCTGCAATTTTTAAAATAAAAGCTTTAGGAACACAGGAGCTAAAGTTTACTTCTCCTTTACTGTTTTAATGTCTGCTGTTTCCATTTAATTGTAAGGAAGTGAGTAACCACAACTCTCTTTCAACCCATCTCTTCTAGATAAGGAATCCATTTCCAAAGTTATCTGTGAATCACTTCAAATAACAAATCTATTATATAAAAACGTGTCATCTGAAAAAATGGTAAAATTGGCCAAAAAATTACTAGCTTAATATTCTTTTTTTACATTCTTACTTGTTATTTCTCAATTGCTGTTATAATTATTAAATTAACTTGTAATCAGTATCATTGTTATTTGAAAGGCCAGATTCTTTGTTTGTCATAAATCTGTAGACTTCTAAGGAAATGCATCAGAAATATATCTTTTGATATAATTTCCCTTTTTGGGGAATAATTTTGTTATAATATGTGTTATATACATGTATTGATGTAAAATATTTTATACATATTATATATAATAATTTTAACATAATATTCTGTATTAAGAAACAAATTTCCAGTTGAAAGAGAGACTGGCAACATTTGATAGAAAAATAGTCAAATAAATATGTAAAAATCTTGTACCTCTATATGATTAAAATACAAAGACAAAATGGTAGAGTTCAAATTGTTGTTAGAAGAAGTAAAATTTTATGCATCTTTGTGCAGCGAGAGCGCTATGTCAAACCAAATATTGGAAGATAGAAAGCTAGTGGAATTTTTCCTTTTCATCCAGGATACTGACAGTGTTCCTAACCCTGCCTCTTAAATCTGGAAGATGCAGTGACAAGGACCTATTTAAATTAAACAGTTGAATTTGTGGTTTGCTCGTGTTAGGTGAAAAGTGTTACCTATATTCATAAATGGCCTAGGGCCAAATTCAGCCTGTACATATGCCTCTTTACAGACCATTGAATGCCTCTGAAATCAGAACATGGCCATCACACTTGATAAATTGTAAATGGATGCAAACCTTCGTATCCTGTGTGCAGTTATGCATTCTTAAAGCACAAAAGGAGCCGAATACTGGACAGAGCATACACCCCTGGAGCCACTAAGAAGACATATGGCATAATCCAAGGCAGGTGTTTGTAAATCCAAAAGATCACATTAGACCCCTTAGGCTACAATCTGAATGACAGCAGTGGGATTTTGTAGTTTATCTGGGACCCTAAATTAAGTTGTCACCCTTAATTTGTGGGAGAACATCTACCAGGGGCAAAAGCAAGTTAGAAACTTTTTCTTGTTTTGCAGGTTGAATTCTTTTCCAGTTACTAAAGCCTACCGTTTACTTGAAATGTATGTGTTTAAAACATCATTTAACTTTTAGTTAAGCAACTTAGTTTGTTGTGTTCTTTTTTTGTACTTTTTTTGTTTTAATTTTCAAGAAAAGCAATAGGTGTCCAGTGAGCAGTCAACAGCTATGGGATTGTGTGGGACATGCACACATTCTTTTCCAGCTCGATCATTCGAACACATGCTGAATTATGGAAACCCCCTTTGATTGATGAGTTCGGATCGGCTTTGGCAGATGCACATTCTAAAGGAGTAGATTAATACATATAAACCATCGAGCTTAGCAGAAAGTACTGCTCAACATTGTAAACTGCCAACTTTATCATCTTTAAGTAAAAAATACAGTTTTTCTTCCCAACAAAGACTTTTTATAAAAGCAATAAGGTAACTGCATGAAGTGTGCTTATCATGATATAATCACACCCCAGGGGGAATGAGAGGTGCTCGGCTGCACCTCATGCTTTGTAATGACCCAGGGGTGTGATTATCTTATGATAACCACACTCCCTGTCATGCCTTATTGCTTATATATTCCACATGTCATAATGAATCCTGAAGCACTTTCTAGGTCTCATAGCAAAGGCAATGACTTTGAAGTATAGGAAGTAGTCAGATTTTCTAGGTACATACAGATTAATATTGTATACATTAGGAGGAATTATGAATGACTACTTATCTGTACCAGCCAGGCCATAGTTTTTTAACTGTTTCTAGGTTCTGTAGGCTTCATGTGGTATTTTACAGGAATGCGCTTGAATTGTTCTCTGCAAGCGCAGCACAAGAACTGTGAAAGCTTGACCACCATCCTTCAGGACCATGGGGAATATAGCAGCTGTGACATAGCCACCTTGCACTTTCCTGTTGGGATGGTTCTATAAAATCATACAGAACTATAATAATATGGTTTTACCACAGAAATCTTTGTATGTTTACATGTTCTTTAATTGAATATCAAAGAAACTCTGGGTAAAAAATTCTGAACCTTGATATGCCAAATTTTGTCAGAGGATGGAAAAGGATCTTGAGAGACCTGTATTTACAATGCTGATTGAATATCCCATCAATCTCTCTTTTACTGAAGGCATATGAAGGAATTGTGGGTTATTTGGAAACATCTATTTTTGAAAATTCTGCACTTTAATAATAAAAATAATAATAAATCTTAATTAAAATGAATGGGGTTAATAGCAGGTCCATAAGGAACTGGGAGATCAAGAGGCTTCTGAATTCACAATTAGGGGCTGACATAAAAGACAACAGGATAATAAACTAAGCAATTATCTTTGATATACCTTACGGTATAATAGCACCACAGGGTGAATCTGCACCTCAGGGAATGGGATTCTCGGTAACTTTGCAACCTTGTTAATCTGATGTATGTAGCAGTCAACATTTAAATACTACTTCACTTGGCAGGAAAATCTACAGTACTGTTTTCTGCCTGTCATCATAAACTGGTTGACAAAGATGATGGCCTATCATTATGACCACTGATGGGTTGATTCGTTGTAAGCATCAGCTCTGAGACCAGCTAAGTTAACTGCAGGTCAGCACAAAGAATTCTGTGTGTCTAAAATAAAGCTTATTTAGCTCTATAGTGCACAAGTGGAGTACTACTGATTACCATAAAGGTCAGACATGCACATTTTAACTGGTGGTAATGAGTAGTTTTAAAGATGTTTGAGTCTTTTCTTAATCTTGCCATGTCACAAGGCTTCTATTGTTATGCACCAAAGAATGTGCCTTTAATTGTACCATTTGCCCTATTGTATCTTGATCATAGAGTGGGTTGTGTGATGTTACTGGTGATAAACGCCTACCACATGTCCTAATAATTACTAGCCTTCAGTAAATTGCATAGTGAAGTAACTCAGAAGTCTGGTAAAACAAAAGGCTCCAAAAAGTTGAAAGCAATATTTAAATAGTTTCGTGTACTGTACCAAATTGCACTAAATGTGAGCTGTCTGAAAGCAGAGTATAAAAAATAAATAACTTCCAATTCTGATTAACAAAAATTTCTTTGACAGTAGAAAGCATTTTTTAAAATCTTGCAATATTGTCCAAATAACTTACTGTAGATGTTCAGGTGGATTTGAAGAGGAATATTGAAAAGAGAGTGGGAACTTCTCATCAACGAAATTAATGTTTGTGGCAAATTATCTTTAGAATGAAGGATATTAATTTGGAGTTTCATGAAGAATGCAGTTTTTAAGCAGAGACAAGCTAACCAAACATGCTTTGCAAAGGATATGCTGTCTCACAGTTTCACATGTAACAGTTCTGAGCAATTAGTTCCTCTAATATTTCATAGGAAAAAGCTGTGTTAAAAAATGGTAAGGTCAAATAGTTCAGAATGGTGATAACCACAAATATTAAAACAGTTATGTAAAATACTATTTGCATGTGTGTATTTAGAAGAAAATGAGAAGAAATCTACTGGTTCTCAAAGTCTGAGTGTGATCAAGTCAGTACCACTGTGAACTTTTTAAAAAAGACATAATGCAGTGATTTCAATCAAATGTTGATTATTTAAAATGTTGTGGGTTGAACCTTTTCCTCTACATGTTCATAGAGTTGATTCAAAGATTTGAAGATTTAATATCTGGAACTGGAAAACGCGGTTATGAAGGTAGAAGTACTGGAACATTTTTGTCAGTTGGCTGCCAGTAATAACATTTAGCAAAACTAACAAACTTAAAGAATCTGATACTATAAAATGCTGTGTAATTTTAACGAAGTAATGAAATTCCTTGATTATCCTTGTAAGTTCGATGCTCTTCAGAATTTTGCACTTCTTCTAAACTTCCCCAAAATGTAAGATTCCTGCATTTTAGAAGAGACATGTCTACCTAGGACTTAATATTAACAGTGAGTCATCAGGTATTTTCCAGAGTGTATGAGTATGTTCATGAGTGAGGATGTTTAATTAGTGAGAAAAAGGTGGAAAAGTGTAGGTTTACTTGTCTTGTCTGTAAAACAGAGCAGTAATATCCACTGTTAAAAACACCTCTCTGGCATACTAGCAAACATTTAAGTGGTCCTGAAGCTCTCTGAGATTGCTGAAGGACAAAAGTTACCTTGGGAGGGTCTCAATAGCCGCTCAGCAGTAAAAACTGCTCTGACATTTTTGCTGCATTGGGCCTTTGCCCAATGACTGACTTTTAATCTCCACATTTGATAGAACAGTTCTTCAAAAGGCAATTCTTTGAAACAAAGTTAGTTGTATTTTGTTTCAGAGATGTTGCAAAGTGTTGATCATTTTTTTCTTGCTTTCATAAAGAAAGACCAATTTCTTAGCCATATAAACAGATAGTTTTTTATATAAGTATACCCACTGGTCACATTTTAAAATCAAGCACAAAGTCCAGTCTGCTTTTCCAAGATTTAACATGATTGAAACTAACCAGCAGAGCTGCTGTTACCAAACGATCACTTACTTTTTTTTTTTCTTTAAATGGGATTTTTAGCTGCATTTCTCATTCTAGGGTGGAGTTCCCCAGGTCAGTGGTATTAAGTGTCAGAGGAACATAGGACCTCCATATCAACAGTTACGTTAGTCATCTGGGATTATTTTAGGACCAAACAACACAGATTGACTGACAGATATATTGTGTTTATTGCAATCTAAAAATTCTTTATCGACAAAAATTAAAACCTGCTAAGTTCCTAAAAAAAACCCCAACAACCATCTTTCAAGGCTATGGGTCTTTAATCTAGAGTTATTTATAATTTCCTGAAATAATACATTCCCAATTCCCCTTTGCTCCCTATCAGATAAAAACCAAACAATGTCATCAGTGGCTCCACAGAGGTGAGAAATTTTACAAGCTAATGTATTTGATCAGAGTATGGTGTGCTGCAGTATCATTTTTGAGTTGTTCAGTTTCAAATACCAATGAAAACCTCCCTTATAAAGTAGAGAGCTCCCTTGTCTTTGTATTTTTTATTTTAAAAGTGTTCCAAAATATTGATGTTGCCACCACAGGGGTTATCTAATTTTTTTGTTATCATTATTCTCAGCACTTTCTCTTTTTTTTTTTCCAGAGACAAGTCTTGTATTTGCCAAATTTAACTTTTCTTTAACTCCTTATGAGTCTTTTGTAGCATTCCAGTCAAACAATAGGCAAAAATGCAAACCTAAGTGGAACAAATGAAACTTTTCTGAATTCTTTCACAATCAAAAATTCTCTTAGATGAAACCATCTGGGTTCACATACCTCTACCTGATATATAAATGTCCTGAAACCAAATAAGAAAAAAGGAAAAATGAGTTGACTTGTTTTCTGTTGGATTGCGGTTTTTATGCATATCAAAGTCAAATGAATAGCAAATTGAGAAGAATTCACTTATGGTTAGAAATGCAGTGATACTCATAACTACATAATTGTCTAAATCTGTCCTTATTTATGTGAACTTCTTGTAAGATTTACTTCAGGGTATAACCTGTGAAGTGTTAATGATCTTACACTTGCAGTCCTGACTGTCATATCAAATTATAGTACTGTTGGGTTTATTTTTCAAGTAGTTGCAACATGGATTAAACTTCTGTTAGATCTAATACCAAGCAATTCATTAAATGGGTTAGAATCATTGCTGATTATTAAAACTAGTAATCCGCGATCAGTTGCTGAAGTATATGATGCTGCTGCCAATATGTAATTAGATGCTTTTTAATATTGTTATGGGTAAAAAAAATTTTCTTATTAAGTTATACTGTGATTCAAGGAATTTTACCTTATCCCTTAATTTAACAAAAAAATCTGTATACTAAAATCTGTAATAAATTTAACAACCTATCAGCTATTTGTCTTCCTCAGGAATGAACCATTATGTTAATTTTTCAGATCATTTTGCTTGTAAAAATGTATGCTTTCATATGCCATAAATAGAAGTGTGTGGCAATGCAAATAATGACAGATTTTTAATCAGGATTATTAAAGTTTATGATTCTGATTCTCTTCTCATAGAATATTTCTGTTCAATGACTATGGCATAACTGTTCCTAATCTACACAAGTGAGAGAAGCATAAACCTTGTTTTATGACATGCTTATTAGTACAGTTGGAAAATTACTAATTGGGTTATTTATTACTCTGTTGAGACGTAAGAGATTACTGATTTTTGTTCGTTTTGTATTTTTACATTGATTGTGCAGCAGGAAAAGTTTCCACTGAAAACATGTTCTTCAGGACAGAAATGGCAAGCTTACCAAGGGAAACCATTTTTGGTACTTTCAATTTTTTCAAGGGAGTAGATGTCTTCTCAGTTTTATTGTAAGCAGTCTCCTGCAGAAATCATTGAAAGCATTATGAAGGCATAAGAGCCAAGATATTGACAGACTATTAGTTTTTCTGCAACTTTATGGAATGCTTTTCCTTTCCTTTGCCAAGAGCAGGTGTTGCTCTCTACCAGCGCTCCCAAAAGAGCGCTCCCTGACTTTGTAAAAAGCCCTGCTAGAGGAGTAAGGCAGCAGAACAATCTTCTTTGTTGTATCCCCCCCTTTTTGTATTGTTCAGACTTCTGCCTGGAAAAATCTGTGTAATATATAACATTGCTAGGAAGAGCCTTCACCACTTTGTAGCTTCTTTGAGAAACGGAAACAGCTTATGATTTGTAATTAGAAATTATTTGTAAAATTGCCAATAAATTTGTGATTTTCTAATACAGAAAATCATAATTTTTTAAGGGAACTCATCCTAAAGAATGGCCTCAGATCCCATGCAGATGCACTTTGCTTGTTTCTTCAGACTTTGGGATGTTCATAGCTGTCCATCTCAGCCTTTTCATTCTTCTGAAGGGTTGTACTGCTTCTCCTTTCAAAATCAGAGCAGTTCCAGTTTAGTGAGCCAATGTCATGAAGCTCTTATTGTATTGCGTTTCTTACCTTTCTGCATGGACAAGGAACAACAGCTCAAGTTTGCATAGCTGTTATCTCAGCTAAACAAGGTCTTCTATAGCTGATTTCATAAAGATCAAGAGGTTGCTGGTGATTTTCAAGAAAGACAGATTCATAGCTTTGAGGTTACTCCTCAAAGCCTCCTTCTGTACTGCTTTACTTGATGTTAAGAGCTATTTGAAGGCCTGAAAGTCAAGGTATAATGGAGGCTGGCAACGGCTATACAGAGGCATTTTAATGATTTTTAGATATTGTAATGAAAATTTATCTCCATTTTTATATGCCATTATTTATTGTTGGGCCATACAGCAGCTCAGGATGTATGGGCATCCCATTTTCTAGGAAGGACAAAAGAACAAATAAAAAGATCTATTCTTCTTTACCTCAAGTAGAAGTATCTATATGCTCTTGTAGCCAACTAACTTGGAATTTATTCCCACCAAGGACCCATGTGTGTATATATGTACATACGGATTGGCAGTTGACCTTTGGATAAGAACTTTTGTGAAACTTAGATGCCGGTGGGAAGGGAGTTTCTGGTTCTCTGTGTGTGCACTCATATTGCCCCAAGTGACTGAGTGTCCACAGAGAAGGCAAGCAATTATTAATGACGATAGGAAACTCTTCCTTAGTTCTAATGGTATGTATTAATTGCCATTTTAGTTTCCATTCAAACAGAAATGAAAATGGTGGCTATCTGCCTTTTTACAGCAGCGTGTGCAGTTTTTTTGACCCTGATAGTGTATGCCCATTATATAGCTGATAATCAAATGCCTCTGTGCATGCTGCTCAGATTGCTTTTTCAGGACACCTTTGAAAAGAGAAATTACTACGAAATTATGTGTAAGAGTTGTCCAACCCCTTTGCTGTCACAACATAGGCAGAAGGTACCATAAAACCGTGAGCTTTTATTAAGGATAGCAAAAAGACTATCCCATGAGGATGGTATCCTGTTGAATACGTAGGATCTGTTTAAATGTTTGATGAAGCAGGTATAGAAATTAGATTTAATAGAAATACGTGTCTAGAGATGAATCTCCCTAAAGTAGAAAGCTCACTTATTTTACTGATTGTGGAGACAACTAGAAGAGAAAGAAATATGCAGTTACAGTCTAATACTTACGTGATTTTGCAGTTTAGCTGTTGCAGTCCTTTGGGCTGAACTGACCCATAGCATAGAAGACAAGTCCCAAACCCTCTGCCTCACTCGGAGGGTGTACAAGGGACCCAGGAAGCCACAGGTGGAATGGTGGCTGTTGGGTCTTCAACTGTAATCCACACAACTTGTATACTGACAGTGCAATTATTATTGTAATTCCTATACGAAATCTGGAATAGGAGAGTTTTTCTTTTGCGTGTATGCAGAAGTGTACTTCCAGCATCCTTCTGCTTCCACGTACCTGTTTGTGAGTGCTGGACACAGGCAGTGCTTTCTTACAACAGCTCGCAGAATCTGCCAAGTTTCATTGCACAGCGTTTTTAATTCTTTTGAGGTCTTTCGATGGTACGATGACAATTATTACTGCTTAAAAGTAAATGTATTCTTTACCGTTCACTTGTAACCACATTATAAATCATTATTTTAATATATTTTGTTAAATGTGGTGAGATCTAAGTCTATGGTCTTAAAAATATTTTACTGCTCTTTGTGCTTGAGGCGTTTCTAGCAATCTCAGAGATCTTTACAGGCATTGACAAGTTGTACTGTGTCTGTGGAGAAATGATTTAGAATAAAGAAAGGATATTTTTAATATACCATAATAAACAAAGATTTTTGCTGTGGATTAATAGAATTAATATTTAATAAAATCCCTGCCTTATTTTGTTTACGCAGCTTCTGTCTCTTTCTGTCAGTTTTGTCCATTGCTCAGTGCTATTGCCAGTCAAAGAGCATAAAAGTGATTTTTTTTCTTAGAACCCTGCAATTGATCAAAGTGCACATCTTTTACAAACCTCTCAAAATTCATAATGCTGGTGGTAAGATGTGGTGCATGGGTTTTTTTAAAGCCAATTTTCATTTTAATGTTTTATCAGTCCTTTTGTGGCACTGTACAAAATGATACAGGGTGTCTGACATCAAAATCAGCAATATGGATTGCCTTTAAAAATAAAGAACGGGTTGCCTCTGTCTGGTAGCTAGTTATGTCTCACATATAACAGAAGGCACCTTTTGTTCTTTAGTTAATTAGCTCATTATACTGTAGGTACATAATTCTTTCTAAAGAAGCAAACTCATTTGAACAGGAATCACAAAAAAGTTATGGATGATAAATTCAGACAGTGCAAAAATGTTAAAGATGTTGACTTTCCATGAAAAATGCATGTGGTAGCATGAAAGAATTTAAGCTTGTGGAACCAATGCTTCTGCAATGTTTTAATTCCTATCAGCAGAAAGACTTTCTATTGTTTGTAAATAAAAAGGAAATATTTCACTGTGGCACTTCCATCTGTTACCTTAACAATAAGTGAAGTCATGCAGTTAATCACAGCATTTTCTAAAAAAGGATTTAAACTCGCAGCTCTGCTCTTATATCCCTATGCAGTTATAAAACACTTACCCACCAAGAACAACTGATTCTGACTGTTAGTGTTGTGTTTTAATTCCAGTATGGGCTAGTTCAGAACTCAAAGACATGGGTTTCCTACTGAGCACTGAGATCTGCTGCCAGGAATGGCTGTCGTCCAAGGAAATGTGCTACCTTTTACAGATAAGTGTTCTCGGGTGAAAGAACGGCTTGACTGCAGAATCTGTTTGCTCGCAACGTATTTAGCGAAATGTAATCTTCCAAGTATTTAATTTAAGTGTGCTATCAAACATAAAAATAATGGGGAAAGAAAAACCTTGAAGCTAGCTTGATGGCTCAGACCTCTAATCCTTTCTAGCACTCATGGTTTGCTCTTCTGAGGGCTGCGATTCACATCAGTGTACGGCTCTCAGAGCTGGGAATCAGGCTAACAGGGCCAGCACTGTGCGGCAAATTTCATCTTAGGCTGCTAAATAAAAGCTGCTTTTACAAATTTCAACTTAGACGGCCTTTTTTTTTTTTTTTTTTTTAAATTAAAGATATTGATTTTCCCTAGGGAAGGAATTCTGGAGTAATAGTGGCACATACCGGGAAATCTAAGGTCCTTGTATTTAACTACGCAGCTCATCATGGACTAGACAATAGGCTATTTTGGAAACCTAATCACTATGGGGATTTTTCGCTGGTGGGTTTACTCAGTCACCTGGTCTAAGCATCCCTAGTGGTGATGTAGAGTCAGTAAAATGTTACATTCATTATAGAGAATTCCTGAGGAAATCTGAAAAAACTGTTCAAAGGCAAACAGCAGTTTAAAGAATGTCAGTGACACTTCATACTGCTTCACAGAGTGGGAGCTGCTGCAGTGAAAACATTGCGTAGGTGAAGTCTACCTGGAATTAAGTGAGGGAAATTGTTTCTTTTAAAAAAGAAACAAAGTTACATGCAAGCTATGTAAGCTTCACCTTATGACCAACAAACACAGATTTGGGAAAGGGGATGTATTTTAAAATACGCATATGTTTTATTACTCTGCAATTACTTTATGTTTGAAATCCCCACTTTTCACAAAGAAACGCGGTGTATCTGAAGCAGGGGCAAATATTTTAGCAAATGAAAAATATGCGAAGGTGTTTTTTACTCCTGTGCCTGAGATTCGCTCCTATTCCAACCCTAAAAAGGAAGCACCCTCTGCTGGCTCCTACAGTATATGACTTTATGCCTTTACACTGTGGTACCTACAAGCTGCCGGTTAAATTGCTCTGACTTAGGTTCCTGCTGTTCATTTCAGATCTGCAGGGATCGGTTTGCTACTCTGAGTAGTACCCATACCAGCTAATTGCACAGAAGTTCCTTCTCTTTCTTATGCTCTAAGGTAATGATGCTGCTGCTAAGCCAGGATCAAGAAGTTGATGAATTATCTTTAAATTAGTCTTGGGGTTCCATGCAAGCAGAAGGAGCAACTTATACACATGTCCCTTACTGAAGGGTTTTTTTGTTGATTTGTAAAACATGTAACCTTGATCAGAAGTACAGGAAGGTTTTTGGAAACTTCTCTAAACATTAAGATACAACAAATGAGTAAGCAAAATCATGGTTTCAACAGATCAGAGTCCGAGCAGATTATTTCACCTGTTTCTGAGAGTGAATGAGTTAATTTTTACGTTGCACAGTTCACATTCACTTGCTTTTCTGCCATTACTGAAAGTACAACATGACTGCCCCATATGTTTCTACCAGGTTCTGCTAACAGCATATTATTCTTTTCATACTTTCTTGCCTGATTTTTTAAAATAAAAAAATAAATACAAATCAAGTGATTTTCATATTTATTCCATATGAACTGCTGCATCAGATTGTACCAGTCATATCAAAGGAGACCAAGGGAATATGCTGGAACATATCGTAGGAACAAGTATATTTCAGTCTAAAATATAAAATGGACAGGACAGGATAATACAAAGGCTGTTCTATTCCTTTCTAGTTGCTTTTTACCGGCAATGACCTTCCCTTGGCTTATCCTTCTCAAATAGAGCTGAATTATATGACACCGCATGGTGGCATATATTTTCAAATTGCGTCCTAAATGAGGAATAAAAGGGCTTGATCCAGGACAGCACTGGAGCACATGCCTAAGAACTGAATGTGAGTGCATGCCTATGTGCTCAGATGGATTGAGCTCTTGAGCATTAGAATTTGCTCAACCCAGTTTCCAAAGAGATTTCATCTGTTCGAGATAGCTTTGCTGAATATTATAAAGTACATTTTTAAATAATGGTAGCAGGACTTTTTGAGTTCCTCCTGTTATTGAGGGAATCTATCAAACAGATTTGCTGTGGCGGACGGGGAACCTAAGCTTGTTTTTGCCTTTTTTAGAGATTAATTTGGAGTACAAAGTGAAAGACGGAGCTCTCCCAGGCCATCAGCTCTATGGCAGCCCGAGAAGTACTGCTGCGGTCAGTGTCTGGGCTGAGTGGTGAGCTGGGGTGCACCAGAGCCTCCTTGTCCACAGCCCCGGCTTCCCATGATAGAAATCACTGCCAGGAGGGAAGGAAAGGAAACCGTCAGCATCTGCATCTCATTCTGAAATGTGGTCAAAGCACCCAGCTGGACCACAGAGCTTGAATCTATTGGCATACCCCCCTTTCTTCCTCCCATGTGGAGTGCTTAGTGCCTAAACTCTACCCTTACAGCACCAAAAGATGTTGTGCCGAAACTATGTTAAGTGAAGAGTGAGCTATAATGTTTAACGTCAATTTAAATATTACTTTAATAACGAGAAATTATGTTCAGTTCTAAAATATCATCTCTCTTAAAATAATGTAAGATATCCCTAGACAAAAAGTGGAATGTACTTAAACATATTTCATACAGTAGCTGTGAAGGGAGGAAAAGCTCAGGAAGTTTATTTCATAAGAGAAAGACACTTTGCAATTCACAATTCCGGTTAATACTTGAATATAGCCTGATCTCAAAAGGTGGAATATGCATGTTAATGCAAGATTTGATAATACGTAGTCACCATAAAAATTCCAAAATTGAATTTAATGTAGTCACCAGTTTGACATGGAGCTAGGTTGAAAAATATTGCAGCATTTTAATTTTGTGTTAAGCTTTTTGTTAAATGTATCATTTCAAGACAATCTTTACTTTTTTGATGTGTGTTAGAATTCTGCAAATCACCATCCTTTGACAGAGTTAACATCCCTATAACCTTATAAAGGCAGTAAGGCAGTTAATTTATATGAAGATAAGCATAGGAAGAACAACATTCAGAGGGAAAAGAGAAATATTTTTAAGATGAGACAATGAGTAAGACAGTCCTTGTCTCTGTCTTACAGAGATGAGGATTCTTTCCTCAAACGTGACAGAAATTGCTTAGAGTGCAGACACATTTAAGAATTACAGCTGTTTGTTTACTGAAGGACACTTAAATCTCTTTTCTTGCTCCTGCAATCCACTTCACCTTACAAGGTCCTCTACTACGACTCCAGGAGGCTATGTTAACACCTCAGTTTGCAGCATCTGAATGTTGGAGAGTTATTGTTTTTAATTACATCTGATGGCCTGGCACTTCTCTGAGATGATCTAACAGAACTGACCAGCATACCTAACGGGAAATTTCAGCAATAAGCCCAGCACCCTGGTTTTCGTGTGTCAGTAACATTAGCTGCCTTTCTAGTTTTCCATTACAGTTAAGACCTATTTTAGTCATCTAGGCCACTCTCTGGGAATAGGTCTTTCTGAGTCATTTGGGAATGATGCGTAAATACATTCAATCTGGGAATTAAAAAACATGCATGTTTAGAGTGATTTTTTTTTCAGTATATTTCTCCTGGCTCATGGCAGTGGCTGGTTGTTACTGCAGCTTGTGTGTAAATAGACCTATTTAGGACATATTTGCAAATGGAGGCTTAGGGAGACGTTGGTTGTTCTATTGCATTTGTCATGAAGTGGGTGGTTACCCCATGACATTTTTCCTAATGAACCACGGTAGTGTACTCAGAGAATACTGAAGTTCTTTATGTAGAAATATTTCTTTATCTTTCATAAGAGTGTGGTTTGTGCTTCTCTTCATTAAGTGGTGGAGGCAGGAGAAAAATCAAAAAGGAAGTCATGTTGAGTGAATGAATGTTGGAGTAGCTGTATGGATGGCACCGCTGCAGCAACTCTTTTCTTTCTGCAAAACGGTCAAGCCCAAGTGAAGGAGGATTCATGTGAAACAGTGGGACACCTCCTTTTTGCACATCAAATATGGGCCATGATAAGGAATGCATGTGAAGACTAACAGAGCCTGGGGCAATGCCACCTGATGATACTCAGTCTGGGACTCTGCTCTGTGGAGCCATGCAAGAGCAGGACTTGTTGCCCACCGTAGTGTGCCTTACACCACAGATCTGGTGTCCAAGGTTTTGCAGTACTTCTAAAAACAATCACTATTCTCCTGACACAGTTGGTGAAGTTGAGGCACGGAGTTTAGTGTTCACTGAGGTTCAAACAGTGTATCAGTGTAAGAGAAAGAAATAAAACTCCGAAGTCCCAGTTTCCATTCTTCTATTCATCTGGCCTGGTTTTGGCTGGGATAGAGTTAATTTTCTTCTTGGTAGCTGGTACAGTGCTGAGTTTTGGATTTAATGTGAGAATAATGTTGATAACACACTGATGGTTTAGTTGTTGCTAAGTAGCGCTTATCCTAAGTTAAGGATGGTTTTTTCAGTCTCCCATGCTCTGCCAGCAAGCAGGTGTACAAGAAGCTGGGACGGAGCATGGCCAGGACAGCTGACCCGAACTAGCCAAAGGGATATTCCATACCATAGAACATCATGCTCAGTATATAAAATGGGGGGAGTTGGCCAGGAGGGGCGTATCGCTGCTCAGGCATTGGTCAGTGGGTGGTGAGCAATTGCATTGTGCATCACTTGTCTTTTCTTGGGTTTTATTTCTCTCTTTTTTTGTTACATTCCTTTTCATTACAATTATTATTATTATATTTTTATTATTATTGTTAACATTGTATTTTATTTTACTTTAGTTATTAAACTGCTTTTATCTCAACCTATGAGGTTTTTTATTTTTTCCCCAATCCTCCTCCCTACCCCACTGGGAGAGGGGAGGGGTAAGTGGCTGCATAGTGCTTAGTTGCTGGCTGGGGTTAAACCACGACATCATCCTACTAGATTTTGTTGTCTTACAGCACCACATAAAGGGAAAACTAACTAATTTCTCATTTTTTCTTTCCTACAATGGTATTACTTAAAAATAACTAAGATGATTTTTTCTATAAATTAGATTTTTAAAAGTGTGAATATAGACTGAACAAGTAAGAATTGCGAAATACTTGTAAGTTTTTTATTAATTTATACCATTGTGGAAATAGTAATTTGTCGTGGAAATACTGAAACACCACATTCTTTGTATTACTGTAATATTGAGTTTTTGTACAGTCCACTCTACAATTCACATGATCTCTGTTTTATCTTGTCATTGGCGTGGATGTATTGTGAACTCCACATGTGCTTATCTTGAAACCTAAACAGTAAATGCCACTGCAGCTTCTCTGTCTGTTGTACAAAGGAAATAAACATCCCTTTGTTACCTTTGTTACTGTATGTTGACAGTGCAGTGAAATGGAATTGCAAAGTGTCTGATTTCTTGGGTTCCTGTTTTGACGAGCACGCTTACAGCTGGATTACATTGTTCTAGTAGCTTTACAGTAGAAAGAGATTGTTGTTTTTCCCACTAAAATTCTAACCCAGTGTTAATAGTAAGCCTTAGTTGGTGCTCAGCTAAGAGGGAAGTGTGGTTCTGTCTTAATGCACTGGTTTTTAAAAGACAAATCACTATGTCTACCCTAAGTACCGTGGTGACCACGTGGAACCCCAAAACAGTTGATAGACTCTGATACTATAGGACAGGGTTTCAGTATTTTATTTTATTTTATTTTATTTTATTTTATCTTATCTTATCTTATTTTATTTTAATTACTCTTCTTACAGAAAGCTAGCATCTCCTGCAGATATCGTGACTTGATAACATTGCACCAGGATATGGCCTTTTCCTAGATCAAACAAGCAAAGATTTCAGTTTAGCAGTGTGGATTTCAGGACATTTTATTCTCCAGCTGCACCTGCTGATGCCAAAGAATGTCCCAATGCCCTGTGCAAATTTGACAAGTGGAAGCCACCAGAAAGAATGAAATTGCATTCAAAAGAGCTTAAAATCTTCCTAGGAGGACCTTGTTAACACTGCTTCTACACCTTAAGATCTGAAATCATGTGTTTTGATGGAATATAAACTTATGGAAATCATTTGTAGAGACGTAAATGTGTAGCCTTACTTAAAAAGAGGAGCAGTGCTTTGCAAAATCCCTCAAGAGAGCCTGAGCTTCTTCATAGTAATGAAGAAATGTCAGTGGAAGTTGATGGTGCGTGTGTGCATGTGTATGCATGTTGCAGGGAAGGGGAGAAAGGAAGGAGGCAGCCTCCAGAATTTTTACATTTCAAATGTCTTTTGGAAATCACTTGTGTACTCTAACACATGGTCCCAAACTCTTTCTGTGCTATTAAAAATGGTCTGCATACAAATCAGTCTGCTGTAAAAAATTGCTTTGACAATAGCAGTTTTAAGTGGTTGATGGCTTCAAGTATGTGGTATCTCCCTTGGCTCTTGATCCAGCACGAAAGGGAGGATGTTTATCTGTTATACATGCATCTGTGTGATGGTAAAATAGAGCATATTCTTCTCTGTTATTTCTCCTCCGGTTTAGTCTCCATGTCTTAGACTTTTTGAGGATGATAAAAGTATTGTTTGGTTTACACAGTATCACTATCCATTAGAAATTTAAATAAACTTGTGAAATGTCTCCTCTGAAAACAGCAAAAATTAATCGAAACATTTCAGAAGCTTGAATGGGCTTTGGATCTCACCCGCGTTCCCTTCCTCAGTTTACTCACTGGTACATTTCTCCCCAAAACCATAATCATGTACATCACATTGTACAGACAATTTGTCCTTATAAAAGCCCTGTTCAGGTCCTTAATATCCCAGCTGGCAAACCTAAGGCAAAGAGTGTGAAGCAGCTCAGCTACAGTCATAACTAGAAGGAGCGCTGTGCCTGGACTTAGGCCCTTCCATCTGTCTGTCCTTTGAAAATAAACTAGAGCTGCCTTCTCAAATTTATCGTGCCACCAAAACCACAATTGCAAATAATAGCATTGCAATTAGGTATACAAACATTTACTATCTAGTAACCAGAGTCCTACAGTTTGTATACAGTAAACTATATTTTCTGCAAAGTAATTAAACTGTTTTGGGGCCACAAATACATGCATTTAAAAAAAAAAAAAAATTAAAAAAGGAAAGCATTGAACAAGCGATATAAACTACACTGAGAAACTTTTTTTTTTAACATGAAAAGAATCTGTGAGAATAGCTGTAAGCAATTAGAATTTAATTTTGAGGAGTGAATGCTCAAAACCCCAAAATCATTGGACTGATTTTCCAGAGCTTTATTCTGATTTTCCTTGTTGTTCCACAGAGTGCCGTTTGCCTCACGGTGTGAAGCATGCTACCATACCATGTTGTTTTACCAGGCACTGAGCAGTTACTTGCATCAGACAGCTGCCGAGAGTCACATATGAGTGATGCTGGCTGAAACTGCAGCATAATGTGGATGCTTCCCTGCTCTCCCTCCCTTACTATTCTCTAGGTGCCTGTTCTCCAAAAGAAAGTTGAATGTATCGTTATAGCTTTTGCTGTTGTTGCTTTGGCTTTTAGAAAGTTAACTGAAACTTAAAGAGCTGAGTGTCTGTACTACTTTATGACCCTTAAACTCCTGGTATTGCCTTTTTGTACTGCCTATTCCAAACCAAAAAATTTTGAATAGGATTTGCACCAGGGACCTTTAATGCGTCATTTTACCCCTTTTTATTACACCATGGCAGCCAAGCATGTCAAGTGTTATAATAGCAGGGTTGGTAAAAAGGGGAGCTATAAAGTTGAAAGTAGTACTATATTAGTAGCCGTTGTCAAAGAGTTTTAGGAGGATGGAGTGAATCACCATTTTAAGTTCTTAATCTTGTGCTGTGAATGCTCACATAGCTTCTGGTACACTGAAATTACTAATTTTATGCAAGAAATAGGCTCTTTCCTTCTGAAATTTATTAGTGCTCATCCTATTTTCTCATTTAGAGATGGCTTAACTTAAGGCAACATGAAAAGATCGCTGGATGTGAAAAGAACTTTGTAGCGTGCTGCAACATGATTGTTCAGACTTCAAAGCAACCCTTAGAAAAACTGTAAATAAGGACTAAGGCATAAAAATACACCAGCACCTGGGAATACTCAGCACACTGCACACCAGAACAGAATCCAAGCCCTGGCAAAGAGCCAGCTGCCGGGGATAAATCTGGAAGGGCTTAATACATGCTGAAGAACCGATCCACTTGGAAACAAACTAGGTGGGTGTACTTATCTCCTTGTCACATACTGTAGTCATTTTGCTACTTTGAATGTAAAATAGGTCTTGTCATCATGTAGTAGACCACAACCTAGCACTCCGGGTGTACAGAGCTAAAACTCAGAGTTTATAGGTAGTGTTCACCCAGATCAAGAAAGAATTTTTCTTGTGTTGGTAATTTTTAATGGGCAGCTGGATAGGGACATTCAGACCTAAGAATGTAGTTTAGAGTAGTTTCAGAAAGTGGAGATACTGTACTGGAGGCTGGGAGAGGTAATAGGGTGAACATTAAGAAGTCTGAGTCATAAAATAACATAACAAAAGTCCTGGATGAGTCATTTGTAGAAGTTGCCATAGTTATACAACAAAACATGAAGTTTCTGTTTATATATGGACAAATTAGCTGTTTCCTGCTAACTGTAACAATAGTGAGTTTTACAGGTTGGCTTAAAATAGTTTTTAGCCGTTAAATCTTACGTAAAGAATTGGCAGATAAGCTGTTGCTATTTGAAATTGAAACTACTGTCTCATGTCAGAAAACAGACCATATGTATATTTTAGCATCTGAAGCAAGGAAAAAATCTAGAGATTTTCAGCATCATAGCTGAGCAGTAAAACTTTGAGATATAAAAGCTTTCCGAGTCAAAGGGATCTGTAAAAAGTAATTATTAAGTACAAAATGAAATGTTAGATTTCTGTTGGGCTTGCTCAATATCCCAGTTTCTCTTTCCCTTCAGTACATATTTCTCTATTGTTGCAGGTTTCACCAGGGAAAAGCCAGCTTCAAATTTATCCCTAAGCTAAAACCTATAAAATGTTTGACAAAATATTAGGTATCTTGAAAACTGGGTTAAATATAAACTCTCTTGTTACTGGTGTATATTCTCTATGCATTGCACGTGCAATCACTGTTCAGATACAATAAGAAGATAGTATTACCCAAATATATATCTTTTAAAGCTCAGAGCCTTTTGAAGAGCTGCACAGGCAAAGCCTATATGTGCATGTAGACTTGTGCGGATTTTTCCTTGGAACTGTTTTTTGCCTCTTAAACAGCCCCTGTCACCCCCTCTACTTTTCCTTTTTTCCTTCTCCCCTCTTCCTTCATTCACACACACCCGTTCCACTGTTGTAATTTTTGGCCTGTGTATGTAGTTATTGATAACCGCGCAAGTACGATGATCAGTAAAATCCTTTCACTTCTGCAAACGGTGCTAATAACAGTCGTTGTACTAACAAAAAAGCACCAGTGGTATTTGTATATGATTGCTGTGTTACAAAATCTTTCACAAGACAAGGACATAGCTCAGTTATTACAGACAGATCTCTTCGAACCATACTGATTTTTGCTTGTTAACCCTTTCTGTCAGGAGAGCTGTTCAGTCAAAGTCAAGAGATGACCTTCCAATATGTGCTTCTTTGACAGGCTAATCATTTCCTATGCAGAATGGCAGCTTCCTTCTGAGTGATCAGCAGATAGATTAATACCTATTGAACAATGCATTAAAAATGGCATAGACCTGACAATTAATTAATGGGTAGGATCCAACATTCAGCTCTTGAAAATCAGACAGCCCTCTTCAGCATATATGTCAGGCATAACAACAGATTTGGAGGGGAGCGAATAGTGTATCACAGTGTCGTGGTGAGACATGAACCTGATTTTTTGTCTCTAATGCAACTTTCTGTGTACAGCATGTGTTGTAAACTTTGTTTTTTCTAAACTTGCTCCAGAATGCAACACTGTGGTTGCATGTTAATATTTGCTGCATATTCCCACATCTGCCTGTTGACTCTGGGATAGGAATGAACACTATAGGTTTTTTATAATTGCTATTTACTGTATTTACAATATTTTAAATGTCTCCTGATACGTAATTTTGGGAGGATAAATACTGTAGAGCAACATCACCTCACCTTGAAGGAGTGAGACAAAAGAAGACAAAAATACTAATAGGAATGATACTGGCTGTTCATAATTTTTATTTTGTCTGTTGACAAAATATTTAACACAAAATGAAACTTCAAGGGATGGATCACACATGATTTAGGTTGTTTTCACTTAATAGTTTAAGCTTAAAAGAGGGGGCAAAATCTAAAAAATATTCAAATATTTTGCTGTGACATGTTTCAAATAACTGATCACAAAGTTGATAATATTTGTGCCTTAAAAAGGACTTCAAAGTAAAATAATAAACATAAAGCTGAAAGATATGTGTTTCTCAGTGCAGGGTAAATTAAAGAGAAATCAAAATACTCGTATAAACACACATACATACCCCAGGTTTTTTTTTTTGCTTTGAGCAGGCCCAAATTAATTGTTTTATTTTTGATGTCAAGGCATAAAACCAATTTATTATTTGCACAATTCTACTTATAATGGAAATGCATGCTTTAATCCATGTTATTAGGGCTAAGGAGCCAGAACATCTAGCCAAAACATTTAGCATCTTATCTCTTTATGTGTTATATGTATGATAGTTCGATAATGGTAGATGGAGAGAAAGTCCTAGAAAACAAATTGGTCTCTTGATGTAAAGAACAAGCAAAGAAAAGGCAGGGACATGTCAGGTTGCTCCAATCTGCCAGTCTGTAGTGCTTCAGTCTTAACCTCAGAAGACTGTCTCAGCTATCACAAAGTATTTCACTTTCTCCGACTTTGTTAAAATTACCCTGGGAGCAGTAAGAGAGCCAAAAATGTGCTGGTAAGGACTATTAGGCATTTTTTTGAGAATACTTCATTTCATATAAGCCATCAAAATATCTGCTCCCTGCTACATTCAGTTGGATGAATACCCCAGACCATAGGTCGCATTGCCAATTTCCTTAACCCCCTCATACTGCTTGTATATTTTTTACCATGCTTTATTGTAAAGCTCTCACAGTTAATGCGATTGTGTATGGCATCACTCTCTTTCCCAGTCACTTAATTGCATTAGAATAGCAAATACACTGAGGCATTTGGAGTTAGTGTCCTCTCTTGCTTCTCAGAAAATAATATAAATGAGCTTACGGCTTCTTGCCAGCAGTAGAAAAATGATGCTTTTCTGGAACCATCTATGCTCCAAAGAGGGATTTGTGCTGCTCACCACATCTGTGTTGGCCCCAGTTAGTTTCCAAAAGGATGCACAGTTTGGCAAGAAAATCCTTTTTTACTCAGTGAAACCTTCCCTCAGCATGATAGGTGCAGGCAAATTCATAAAAGATTCCACTCTTGTGGTGGAATAACAGATGTGCAGCAGCCTCCTTCAGATGTGGAACAATTAGAGACATGAATGGGCTTACAGTTTCTGCCCACATAGCTTCTACTGTAAAGACATTCCCGTATTGGCTTTCCCTTCAAAGGATATTAGGGACTTTGGAACATTCCCCAGCTCATTCCCCAGATCTGTCAAACTTTCACCTTACCTTTAGACACACCCTTGCAATATCTCATATACTATACATATGGCATTATTAGCATGACAATGTAAAATTCCCACTCTTAAAATAAACCGTCTTGACCTGCCCTGGTTCACTGACCGCTCCCCATGAAAAAGTAAAGGGAAACTGCACTTCTAACTCTGCAAAAATAGGGCTAATATTTCAAAAGTGAAGAGGCATACATATACGTAGGAGCAGTGGGGTGCCATACATCAGCACCTTTGACTCTTCAGGCAAGGAAAAATGGGGTGGGTTGTAAGTGGGGCACAGATTTCTTGGTGAACAATAAATTCACTGAGCAATGCAGTTTGGGGTTATTTAGCTATCCATGGATCTCAGTGGTGCTGGCTGGATTCAGGCTGGATTCAGACGTGGGCAAAAAGAGAGATGTAGCCATGGGAGCCTTGGGTTCAATTTCTTGCTCTGCCTAAGGGTATCTGAAATCGCAGCTCCCATGTCCCAGGAGAACACCTTAACTGCTAGTCAGGCTTAAAGAGTCATTCACACTCTCTTGCTCAATTAATATTTAAATACGTTATGGCAAGTGCCACTGCTCCCACAGGAGGGATTTTGGGAGCTCCACACTCGAACACCTAATAGCATGGTGGTTAGGCTGCTCTCCTGAGTAGCACAAGACCCCGGTCCAAACTCACTCTCTGACTGATTCAGGGAGATGCTGGAACCAACACCTCTCTGGGGAAAGCTGTTCCAGTTTGCTTGGGGTACCTAAATATTCATGGAGCAAAGCAGGGGAAGAAGGACTTTTTAGCCTTGTGGATGAGACGCATTGCAGAAGCGGATTGCTGGGCTCCAGCCTCTGCCGCAGTGAATACAAAGCAGATCAACGCCTGGGGGCTGGCTTGGCCCTGGCCCCTCGGCTTCCCCAAGAGCTTTGCTGGGGCATGCTGGTCAGTACACTCTCCTGGCAGGTGAGAGCTCGGGATCGTATCTCTTAGTCGGAAGAGAGGTCTTGCACAGCTCGGGTGAATTTCCCACCAACTGGGCTATTAATTCAAGTAGCCACTCTCTGCAACAGTTGTGAATTTATCCCTTTCTTTGCTTTGGCTTTTGTGGATGTGCCCAAAATACTGGGTTTTGGATGGAATATTTTGTACTGATTGAAATGAGATTGTGCTCTCTTCCCTCTTCTTGCAAAGAATATTCTTGCGTATTCTTTTGATCTGAACAATTTATTTTTTGTTTAGTTCTTGGATAATGATAATTTACAGAACACCTGTTTGGGTGTAGACAGTACTGCAGTGAGCGCAAGCCTTTTAAGTCATTGATCCTTGTGCGAGCGTTGATTTTACTGCAGTACTCACCATAGGGATGAAACTTGTGCCTACGTAGTGAACCAAACAGAACTGCAACAGAAGAGACTGTTGATAGCAGTCTGTATGTTGTTGACAGGTATGTTAATGAAGTGAAAGGCACTTCACCAGTTCCCTTTCTTCTTCTGTCTCATCCTCTAAGAAATGTCATGCCAGAAGGAGCAGTGATGTGGCACAGACAGAGAGCAAATGGGTGACTTACCTCTCATTTCTTTTCGTAGACAACAATTTTGTGCTTCCAAATCGGAAAGCTAGACCCAAGGTTAGGAAGATACATCCTATAATAGATGCTCTTTGCTGTGCATCAAAATCCTCAGACAAGTCTCACTTCTTCTGTTCTGTCATGAAACCCAAGTGTTGTTTATAGCGTATTTTACGTAAGCTAGTACACAATATTGAATGAAAGGACTAAAGTTTCCAGTTTCTATAAAATTGAAATCCAGAGATACAATTGTACCGTTGTACATGTAGCATGTTTTGTGAGACCACAGTCAGAGGAAGACGCTCACAGTAAGGGTGACAGATCTGGGCCAGAATCACATCATTTATGAATAATAAGTATAGTCGCTAAACTGTTACCTGGGTCATGCTATAGCATTGATTTTCAAACAGAACTTCCATCGAAATCAATGTGCTGCTGTGCTTAAAAAATGGATGGAATATAAGAAAAGCTAAGTGCGTGTCTTGCACTGTATAACATCCCTCATTTTCTGCTGTAAGATGTATCCTTAAATCTTCTCTTTGTTTAAATTTAGAATGCCATGAAGTAAAGTTCTCATTTTCTCTCCTCAGTTTTTAGTTCATTCAGTGTACTAGGAATAAATAGCTTTGTGCAGCATCTGAAAGTAGAATGCTTTTCATATTTTTCTGCCATTTACTGTACCTCTACACTTATTGCACATTCACAGTTGCATGACAGTTCCTACCAACATAATGAGACCCATGGCTGGACTGAGACATTATTAGAGATCTCTCTGAACTGGTCAGACAGCATATTATTATAAAATAAGAAAAAAGTGTGCCATTTTTAACATGGTCAGTAAATAAAAGACAGTGCTCTGTGGATGCCTGCTGATGTGAAAGACTAGAAATATTTCAGTCTATTGTGATTTATAATCGGCAAATATGTATGAATAATACAGATGAGATGAGCTCCCTAAGCAGTTCAAGTGCTTTCAAACACACCGATTCTCACCTGATGACCTTTAGTTTAAAGGTGAACTGCAAAGGATTTGCTAAAAAAATTAGACTTGTGCGTTCTTTTGCTTCATTCTGGTGTATAAAACAAGTGTAATGGCTTGTACTTTAGATGGCTCTACTACCTTTTTTTTTTTTTTTGGACTAGAGAGATAAAAAATATAATTTGGGGTCTACTTTAGTTTTGTTGGAATCTCTTTCAGAGCTCATAGGTGTGTTTACTGACTCAGAATTAAAGGTGGTGGTTTTGTTCAAAATGTTGAAATAACCATTGAAATTAAACATTGTTAAAATGAACAAATACCACAGGTAGCCAAAAACCTCTGAAATTTGGGCTGTTCACACATTATTAATTATGAATTATCTCTGAATAATCACAGGTAGCAGACTACTTTTGCTGTCCATTTGTACAAGGTCGTGCACATGGAGTGGACTAGTGTCCTCATGCACTAGCACTATGGAAGTAAATAATAATAGCAATAACAAAATCTAGAAACAGGAGAAAAATATTCCAAGAATGAGACTGATCCTTAGAGATGGAAGACTGACCCAAAATAACAACAAAAAAGTATTCAATTGGCAATATCAAAAGCTCAAAAAGGAAGGGAAATTTCTATTATTATTGCAGAGGTGGCTACAAGGGGAGCTGGGGGCTGCATGGCATGTCCTCATTCCCATACCAAGAGGAGTGATGGTCTTAATTAGCTGTAAATGAGTCTCTGATTATTTGGATATAATGGCACTGTGATTATTTCTCTTTTGAAATGATAAGGAAACAATAACTGTTTTCTCAACACGGTTAAACCTCAATTTTTTACTCATGGCTTTAGTCTTACAGCAAAAACTGTGACAGATTAAATCTGCCAAATACAGATGATATTAAACAGAACCAAAAATCTAGCTTAAAAGAAAAGAACATGTATTTGTAAATGCAGGATATTAGTCTTCTCCTGAAGATTGGATTCGCCTTCCCATGTCTTTCTGTAGTTGATCAGTAGTTAATAATAATTAGTCTTTTTTCTTAAAACATATTAAATAGAGTTGACAATGATTTCACTGATTCTTTGCTTGGCATTTTAGTCAGTTGTCTCCTAGGCATGAAAGTCAGGACTGTTAAATGCTGATACGGTATCATGGGATTCATGATCAGAATTTTTGCTGCAGTGTAACTCCTCATCCAGAACTGACATTACGCCCCACTCAGCAGTGTCAGGATCAGCTGCTGTATCATTATCTGTAACGGCAACAGCAGTGTCTTCTGGACATAAAAGTTTTCCATTTACCTCTATGGAAGTTTCTGATTCCTGATGCTTGCATAATTGTTCGTTCCTTGTAATCACTTCCCCAAGTACACTGGAAATATTAATATTAAACAGGAAAGATCTTTTTTTATTATCTTATGGAGCCTGGGGTACAAAGCCCTTGAGTTCAGTTTTCCATTATGCCTCAGACTGCTCAAGTGGCCTTGGACATGTCACTTAATTCCTTTCTGTCCTATTTCTAATAAAAACCCCCAGAAATTAGTGTATTTCCCCACCAGACAGTAGTGGTTAGAGGACAAGTTCTAAACAGATTGTGAATTACTCAGACACTATCTTATAGGGGGCATAATTTTTTTAATAACTCCTGTGTTACTGTGTCCACTTTGATTGCTAAGGAATTGCAGAGCTACAGTAATGAGAGTGTCTGTATGTTGCTGTAACTCAGTGTCTGCCTAAAGGTGATTACATCATTTGCATGTATTTTCATTATGAGAAAGGCCTAGTGGTGACGGTCTAAACAGGCTAAAGTATATCAGATCATTAGGGTACGGCTGCTGTCAAGATTTTCTCTCTTATTTTGCTCACTTTTTAAAAAACAGTGGGAAAATATCCATTTGGACAGATCTTCTCAACACAAGAGGGGTGCTAACTTATTCTTGAAAGTGGTTCAGTATGTTGAAACACAAAAATGTTCAAGTTGCAGCACACTTGACCTCTTTGGGATTCACCAGCAGATGTTGACAGATGGCACATGTGGACATAACACTTCTTTTACAGAAATGTTTCTCTTTGCTTTGCCAGTCTTTGAGATAGGAAGTGTGTTATTAAGACAACCGATGCTGTTGTTTTCTGTCTGTGTTTCATATGTGGATTCCTTGAGGAGCATATGTATTTCATATTTCATCACTCTGAGGTTTGTGGTGAACATCTCGCTGTGTGATATGCTGTTCCTCCATGCTGAACACTCTGTCCTGAGAAACCTTTCTGCAAACAAGAAGGAGATGTCCCCAGCTGTCTGTAACCTTCTCTTCAGTTGATAGAACAAGTTATGCTTTCCATGCAGCTGTCTTAATTTCCCGCATGTTTGTTATAGAGTGTCTGAAATGTCTGGATTTTACATGCAGCAGCCAACATGTTGTGAACATTCCTTGTATTATGGAAAAAAAGCAGAGATTTCCAGGTTGAGTGTGGGTGAAACATGCTATGAGAAGAGGTCCAGCATCCTGGACTGCATTCAATTCCACTGTTCAAAATAGCAGATGCTGGGGAAAAGGCCACTGGTTTAGTTGTAGCCTTTACATTTCTCAGAGCAGTCAGAAGCTCCTTGGCAGGATGACTTTTCTCTCTCAATGTCAATAACAAATATTAAGGTAGTCAGGGCACCGACTCTGCAAAGGAGTGATAAAGATGAGGAGGAAAATTGTTTTCTGTCATTTTTGAATGTGTTTCTAGTCCTTAGGTCTAGTCCTTTTTTTGATGTAATGCATGCCATATGATTTGATGTTTAGTGGTTGTTCAGCTTAGGTCTATAGATACATCTGCTCCAATATTTGATTGCAGTACTCTGGTTGATATGTAAAGGAATGAAAATGTCAGATTTAGTCATAAGATGGATTCTGTTTTCAATCACTACACAAGGCGTTATCTTCCTTGTGGAAAGTGAGTCCTGAAAAAAATATATTGTAAGCAGAATTGTCTTTCCAAATGGTCTTGTGTTGCTGTTACTGCAAATGAATTCCAAGAATGGGATGCAAAGGGTGTCCGCTGACACTCGGCAGGGTGCTCATTCACAATAGTGAGATAACTTTACTGCTCCAGTACAGGTCATATTTTGCATGGTGGTTTTTCCAGTAACTTCTTAGTTACATATGAAGTTTTATTTTTATTCCAGAAACAGTGTACTTACTTACTTCCTTTTCCTGCTTATCAACAGAATACACAGCAAATGATAAAGACAGAAATAGAGTTCGAGCTCTAAGGAATGATGTGTTATTAAAGAATGGGATAATGTAATCTTTGCCCAATGGTATATGATTATATCCATTTATGATGAAAATACACTAATTTTTCTGTGAGTTCTTAATATTTTCATTAGGTATTAATTGTATGTATTTGTACTGATTGTAAGCAGGTCACAGCTTTTTTCGTTTGAATTTAAATGAATAAACCAAGTCTTTTTGATGATCTTGTGGGTCTTGTATACTCAGGAGGATCCACATTTCATAATTTTATGATAAGTGGTGGTTGTAGTGCCTAATGATAAATTGTTGGTTCCCTCTCATAATAAATGACAAGAATAAGTAACAATAGTTAGTTATACTTTTAAAAGCTTTAGCTCGTTGGTAAATATTGCAGTTAATGAAAAGACTACTCTAAATATATATCAACTATTTTGGTACAAGTTTACAGATCACTATGGCAAACCTCTCCACTGTTGCACCCCATGGTTTCTTTATACATTCAAATGGCCTAGAAGAGAAATGTTTGTGGTGGATGAGTTGAGGTAGATTTTATGTGAAGACTTATTGCTTAGTAACACTTGATAACAAATATAGACACAGAAAGAGTTTGTTTGGAGTAGGAGAAATTAATTCTCTTGGGATTATGAATTTAGTGTTGAAATATGCTATTAAAATCAAGTAAAAATAGCCAAAGTAGGATGAGTATGTTTTTCATGAGTTTTAAGATTACATCTCATCATAATAAAAGGTCAGGAGGAAGAATTTTTGACCCTTGGTGGCAAGTTTCATACCCATTTTTCAGTGTTGGTTTAAAATGTATTTCTTTCCTTCCTTTCTTTCTTCTTTGTATCCAGAGATTCTAGTCATTTCTTTTATAAGGCAGTGGCTGTTCAAAAGAAACCATCAATTTTTAGTTTTGTTCTTCGTGGAAGATTTTTGATTACCCCACCACCACCACCCAACAGTGCAGGATATCCTGCATTTTTTTATCCAAAAACATTAAAAGTATGTCTGCTTCACTTAAATGTTCCATAGGAAAACGTCAGAAAGGTCATAGTTCCCTTTTATAGTAACTTTTAAAATCTTTCTTTTTCCTTTCAAAATTTTCATTTTATAGTATGTTTCTTTTTCCATTTTGAACATATTTAAAATGTATAATTTCCAGAAGAACAACAATTAAGATTTCTTACAATCTTAGCAGATATATTTGAACAAATAAGACGTATATTTTTATTGTCAATATCCTCCCTGGTTAATTACTTGCTTAGTTTTTTCAAATGAAAGATTGTTTGAAACATCAACAGATTCTTTTGTTTTGGGTGGAGACCTCTACCATACCTCAAAACATTATAAGAGGAATATTATGTATTTCTTGTGGGATTTAAGTGGTTTTATATCTATTTTATATATAAAACTGTCTATATTTTATTTATTTATTTTTGTCTGTTCTTGAGAGTTTTGACTAGTTGGCACAGTGACCTGGCTTTTTCTAGTTAGAAAGTGTCTGGTTGTGACAAGGGAGTTTTGGCTGGTGGCTTGTGTTGTCAGCTCCTCTCGGTTGGATAGCTTGGCCACCAGAGTGCTCTGACAAGCACAGGTATAGACCTCCTGCCACCACTCCTTGACAAAGATAGGAAGGTTTCCTTTAAAAGGATCTTTTTCCTTGGGTTCACTAATTTTGGTTAGCTCTGGTTTTGTTTTCAGTGTGGACATGGAGACATTTTCTGTAGAAACAACCTACGGCAGTTAAATAAACACCAAGATAGTTCTAAATTTCATTTGACTTAAGAGCAAAATCATAAAAGTTATACAGTTTCATGAAACCTTTTTTCCAATTAATAAACTGATAGGCCTATTTGGCTTTCCTCTCTTCTTAGCCTTACTGAAAAAAACTTTAGGAGGACTGGAAAAGTATCTTTTCTCCAAAGGTTTCTGCTTCACCTTTAATCTATGAAAGGGATGGAATCTGTGGTTTGTTACCATTTCTTTTTTCTCTGATACTGTTGTAGGGCAGCTAATTGGTCCTTAGGCTTTTCAAGCTGTGCTATACCAATCCACAAAAGGTTTATGAATATTATAAATATTTCGTTCCTTGCAGGGTGGAAAGCAGGTTTGGAAACAGGCTTAAACAGTTACCTTCATCACCCACGCACTTCTGTACATGTTTCTGTCATCAGCCTGACACACTCCTATCAGTTGCTTGCTGTTATAAATCTGCATTATAACCAGGAAGGTACACAGTTACATGAGAGACATTTCAGCATCCTTGGCTGGAATGGGGAGGCAGCATCCCCAGAAATGATAGTGACTCCTGTAATATCTGCTTGTCAAAGTGCTCAGTGTGTCTAGACCATCTCAGTGACGAGGTCTGAGCCCGTACTGGGGTTTCTTGTACCCAGAGAGCTCTGAAGCTCTCTCTGAACAACCTAGTAGGGTATCAAAGTTGTACTTTGCTGACAAGGTGGACATAGCTTTTCCAGAGGCAGCTGGCACAAGCAGAGCAGCATGGGAGGATGTGAACCTGTGGAAGAGCACCCTGAGAACCCAAGGGGGCTTTGGTATTTCTTTGGTATTGCTCCACCTCATTTCTTTTTTTGCACGCCTGCACAAAAGGAAGCTGGGGTTATTTTAAACAGCTTGTAATATTAACTGTTCATCTTGTATTGGACCCTCTGGTACAGAGTCCTTTTTCAAGAGACGTCCTTGGTGTCATTATAGGACTGTTGCCTAACTCAGCAAAACAGAGAGGGAAGCTGGGTAGAGAACTGCTCAAGCAGAGAAGCTATGTCTGATGTATTTCGATGCATGTTCTTGTTTTTAAAATAAGATAATCTAAGAAAATTTCCGGATCTTTTCCTCAAAAAAGAAATATCTTGATGCTAAACTCTTGTGCTACTTCTGAAATAAATAGAACACAGACATGAGAAAAGCTTGCTGCACTGTGTAAGTGATGCTTTCAGCCCTCCGGAAAACAGCTATACATATGTATGTGTATATGTATGTGTATATATATATAAATATAACATACATAATATATATATTATATATATGCGCACACACACATATGTACCCTTCTATCTATATATACACACACATATACATACATTGGCAATGATGGGTGGTAAACAGCTTCATAGCTCTGAGGTTTGATTTCCTACTAATGTGCAATGATACAATCAAACTTTTGAATAAATTATAGACAAAATCCTTCTGTTGTCTAACATTTGACCTAGAGTTTCTGTAACCTGCTGTTTATTAAGACATACGGTACAATTAGAAGCTCTAAACACTTACAAGGATCTGTTGCCTGGGGGAGTATGTACACAGCATCTCCATTAAGCAATTTAAGTATTGTTAGTGTCAGTTTTAGCTTCCATTTTTTTTCACTTTCATTTCCTGTTCTAAGTACATACTGTACGTCCCTCTGTGTATTACATGATAGCGGATAAAGAAAAATTGCCAGTAGAGGCATAGTTTATTTGAAACTACATTTTGTCACCAGCGATTTCCCTTCCCCTATTGTATAACTGCATTCCTTCTGGCCATGGACAAAGGTCAGATGTTCAGAGTAATTTTATTAGATCTCTCAACAGCCTTTGATACCTCACAAATGAGAGATTGCTGACCCGCCCGCTGTTGGTGCTTTGTGCTTTCTCTTGTGGATAGTTTAGTTTAATATGTTGCTTACTTCTTCTGTGTATTGTGGACTCAGATGTTAGGATGACTGGGTGTATAAAGCTCATTAAAGGCAAAATATTTTTATCTGGGCAGCACACTATTTCTGTGTACAGAAACTTGTCTCTGTTGTGTAAAGTATGGGGAAATCAGAGTTGTACAATGCAAAACTGATGGTAGAAGAGACTCTTTGAATTTTTTTTTCTTTGATAACAGAATGTCTCATTTGAGTTCCTCTGACAGGAAAGCCAAATATAAAGGTCACTTCTGTAGCAACTTCACAGATGCTAAACTCTAATACCAGTACTGCAATCTAGTTATCTTACGGTGGTATTTGGTGTCATGGTTAGTCTTTTCCTTGTTTCCATAAGAGATTTTTGTAGAGGCTTTGGAGCAGCTGTTATCCTGCTTTTTAATTTTATTTGTAGATGGCTTTTCTTTTGCTGTGGTTTACTAATCGAGCAGTTCTTAACTGTCAACTGTTAGAGAAATTTCTTTGCATTAGGGCCCAACTGTGCAACAATGATTTCTCTCCATCTGCTGTATTTCTCGTTTCTAATTAAATCTGAGCACAGGCTTAAATACATCCTGAAATGCCTCATATTGAATACAATTCATGTTAAGAGTAGGATATTAAATTAATGTTGACAGATCTGAAGGAGCCACAACTACAAGGCAAGGGGTTTACTGTGGTTTAAGTAAACCAGCATAGTCTGCAGCCCATATTCTGTCTCAGCCACCGTATCCCCAGATTTCCTACTCTGTGTTGCTTAGCACAATCGTTCTTCATAAGGCATTCTATAGTTCCAGCTTTGGTGCCTAATTTGTGTATATTAAGGTCATATTATCGTCCATAAGGTCTAGGAGGCTTTCACTGGCAGATTCTGATTTGTTTGGGTATTTGATCCTACAGTAAGAGACAGTCTATTTCAGAGCTTTGTCGTCGGGGATTTGGTGGGTCCTAAGATTTTGGATATTCGGGTGTTATACAGTTACTGCTGGAGCAGACATGGTTCCCTGCTAGCTCACATGCTTGGATTTATTTTACATGGAAAACAAGACTTGAGGAGGGGACAGGTGGAAAGGAAGGGAAGTTCACCTGCTTGCATCTCAGTGCAAAATGCACTTAGAACAGAGCTAGGATGAATGCATGAGACCTGGGAGCACCTCTGGGCCCTGTGATACAGGGACAAGTGCTAGAGTCCTTAAAGGGACTTACAAGGCCCTTACCCATGTATGAAACACATAAAAATGTTCTCTGAACCTGTCTGTATGTACATATAAACACCTAGTACAACCTAACTACACTCTCCATTTGTAATACATTAAGCCCTCAGAAAATATAAAATGTATTTAAAACAAAAAACCATATTAATATTGAAAGTGCTGAAGTAGGCATTTAATTTAGGTACAAAAAATTTAAATAGTCAGGAGTGAGTTAATGATCTGGCCTGTTAGGGTTTTAACCTTGCAGTTATGGAACAACTGCAGAGATTGGAAAGTGTTAGGCACATTGGCTCCCTTGGATCCATATACTAAAGAAATGGAAAAACAATAGTAGGGGAAAACCTTTTTTTCTTTTAAATTCATTTCAAGCCACTTAAATGAGTAAAAAACACTGGAGGCCCTATAATACTAAAATTTTCAGTCTGCTAAAATTGGCAACTACATCTCAGCATCTGCTGACTGAGCTGACACACCCAAGGCATTAGATTATCTCACAACAATCACACGCCCTGTTGTGTTTTGGTTTGCACTTAATGCAGTCACTTGGTGACATTTAAACGCGGACTAATTATAAACATTTTTCATACACAACTGTTCCAAAATCTAATTCCTATGCGTATTCATGTTGAATCTGGTTTACATACAGAGTCATCACTGGAGTCGTTGTGATTAAAAACTATGGCACAGTTATTATACTGATTAGGCATCCATTAGACACACATCCATTATACAGTAGTTCTTGATCCTTCACAAATATTTTTTCTTCTACATTTGTATTTATTTTTCAGCATGTTATTTGATTAAACTTACACAAAAAACAGATTTGTGAACTTTTAGAATAGGAATTTGTTTCATTTAGGTTCTCTATATACAATATATGTTTTAACTGTTGCCTCTTTCTGGTTTTCAAATCGATAAAAAAAAGTCAGCTATTAAAGTTTGAAAAAGTAGAGCACTGTGTTTTTTCTAAGCTAGGGCATGCCACACTTTCAAATTGTTTTTACCTTTGAGCAAAATCACGGCATATTGAATGAAAAACAATTTTTTTGCACAACAGAATTCTTTGCAATTGATGCCAAAAAATAAATCAGCCAAATGATGATCTTTCATCTTAAAACTTATATAAATCATGAGGCCCAGATGCATAGTTTAATAACACGATGCTGCAACTTTAACAAGGACTACATTTGTCTTTAAGTCCACATGATAGTGAAAGCTTAATATGAAAAACTTTTGTCTAGCACAAGTGATTTGAAGATGTTTTGCTCCATGCATGTGAACTCAGCAGGTGATTCTTGCCTATCTTTGATGTCAAACAGCACAAAACTTCAGTGAGTAGTAGCTTCAGAAATGCAATAGACATAGCTGAGTCTTCATATGAAGCTCATGCTTGAACTACATCAGAAGAACTGACATCTATTATGGTGAGCAAAGACAAGTGTTTGAAAAGAGATTCAAACAGAAGTGTCAGAATTTACAGTGCATAGTTTTATATAAGTTGATTTTAACCAAGCATATCTCTATGAACTCTGCAGGATAGAAAAGAAATTTCAAAAGGCAGAGAAATTGTTGTCATCTAAGGGCATGGAATGTTTTAATAGCTTAAGGAAGAACATTTCTGAAAGGTTATATGGTGATCCATTTACTTTGACTGAGTAATAAGGCTCGTCATTGTCACGGTGAAGTTTTTAACCCTTAGAACAATGGAAATGTTCCAAATGCATTGCTAGAATTAAAAAGCTGAGAGTAATTGGCTGTTGCAAAAAAAGTCTTTCTGAGATTTTTAGTCTCTTCAAATACACATTTCACATTAAGAGATATGAATAAATCAAATGCATTTTTTCAGTCACCTTTTGTCTGACCTAGCGTTTCCTGCCTCAGTCTAGACTAAGACATACCTTAGGATAAGGACTTGCACTTACAAATTACCATTTTTAAGGGCAGAGTAAGTAGACAAGAGTTCTATTAAACACCATTAAATTTGTTTATTGTTTTTCTTCCATTTATTCATTTTATTTCCTTGTCCTAAATACATACATCTCTGCGTGCATTACATGGCACAGGAAAAAGAAAAACCCTTTGTAGGAGTGTAGTTTGTTTGAAACTGTGTCCTACAGGCTTACTTACAGCAGTGCTCTGAAACTATCCCCAAGGAGTCCAGTGTCACAAACTAACCTAATTGTTCTTCTTGAAATGCTGCTTCTTTCGTTAACAACTGGAGGGGAAAAAAAGGGGAAGAAGAATAAAAAAAAAAAAGGCAGAACTCCTTGGCTGAAGCACACAAAGCTAGAAAGTAATGAATTTTCTAGGTGGTAATCAATATCTAGGAATATGATGTTGTCTTTAGGTTTTCTTAATTTGCAAGTAAGACACATGGGGAGATAGTTGCTTAATTATTATACTCTAAAGTTTAATGACCTATTTTTTATGAATTTCCCTAGTTTCATTAGGCATATAAAATCTCTAGCTTTTAGGGAAAAAAAAAATCTAAAAAAGACCAATCGAATTGAACTTTGTCTTCACTTTGAACTATAGGTCTTTACAGGCTAATTTGTTTAAGGCACTGAACTATACTATATTCAGATGTCGAACTCCTCTTCATTCCATGAAAGAGCTAATGATTTAATTATAGTATAGACAGGTTAGTCCATACTACATTCCTTAAAGCATTTTAAGAAACTATGAACACACGGTTGGACAGCCATAGGATATATGGAAATGATTATTGTCTCCTTTACTTGGAAAGCCCTTTAAAGGTATCTCACACTGTATTGAGAGGTACTTGGAGTTCCTGCCTGGCAAGCACAATGTAAGATGAAGAGTTGTATAAGTGTTCCTTCTTTACTGTAACATATATTTTCATTGTTGTCTTTTCCTTTTGCTTAAATGTGTATGTAACATCAGGTACAACAAACAGTTGTGAAACTCTTCTTTACCTAAACAATCTACTTTTTTATCTAGCATGCGAAATTATGTGTATTAATTAAAATCTTTATTTTGTTTTAGAATAAACTATTAAAAATAAATTTGGATCAAAATACAAATCTGTACTGAGACGCTATTATCTTTCCCATTTTCATATGTTGCTAAAAAATTCTCACAACATTTTCTTAAGTATTTTAGCACAGTGAAGACTGTGCAAAATGTAGTAAGGAGTTTTGAAATGGTTTGGGTCTGTTGTTCTGTTGTCACATGATGCTATTTTTTTTGCAAGATTCCTCCTAGGTGTAACTAGCATGGGCCTGAGACATGAAAATGGACAGTGGCTTCAAACCGCGAGAAGATTTTTAGAAAGTGAGCCTGACCTCAGAACAGGTTGTTTGATAAGGGCTTAAGATAAAGCTCATCACAGAATTCCCTGTCTTTCTTTCTCTCAGAAAAACACAAACAAAAAAATAACCCTCAATGACTCAATATGGATATTTTGCAAAATAACCCCAAGAAAGACAAAAATTCTGTAGATCTCAAATCCAGCTCATGTACCATGTGCAGTCTCAGTTCTGGCTTAAGTCATGCAGCCTTGAGGAGCAATAAATTGTTTCTACACTTAGGTAGTAATACGGGTGTCTTTAGGCCAAGAAGACTTTCTGTTTCTATTCCTTATTAGAAAAGCACAGAAAGGGAAGTGTCATCACATCATTGCTTTGTCTTTGGGTTACTTTTGCCTAGGATGGCACAATTTCTTTTTGGCAAATAATCTCTTCCTGAGAAATGTACGGTTGGCTGATTTGAAGTTACATCAGCTTAAAAATTTTGGTTGGGAATTCCGTTTTGGGGCTAACTTCACAAAACTACTGGAAGAAGATTAACCCCTTCATATTCAAGCCCCCAGCTGGGCAGTTTCTGAGTAGGTCCAGGAAGACCTGGGATCTGTCCCCTCCTTCTTCCCGAGCTGGAAAAGGTTTCCTGTCTCCCGGGGAGCGTTCCTAATCACCATCCTGTAGGATACCCTCGGAAAGCCTGTTCTTCGCCTTTCTTGTCACAAATATTTCACATTACATGGAAGAGTTATGAGATTTATTTAGCTCATGTATACATATTCATAAACAGTGTGCTTAGAGAAAGAGGGACTGCTCTGGCACTGGTTCTGTGCCCTTTCCTTTGCCTTTGTGCACATCTGGAATAGAGGCTGAATACAATGTACCTGTTTATTTTTTTTCCTTATAAACCAGAACAGCACAGTAAAACAGGTGTGTGGTGTAGTTGATAGCCTTAGTGACTCCATTAAAGAGATGCACTTTATTTTTAACAGGATTTATTTGAGAACTTGTTAGGCTACCTAAAATTCGATAGATGAGGGATAATCACCAAGCCTGTCCTTGTGGACATCTTGTCTGTGCTTTCTGGAAATGGCCTCTTACCTAGAAACCCTGCCTTAAAAGTCCCTAGGGAGAAACTTCCCCTGCTTGGACTTGAAATACTGCCTACATTGATTTTCTAGAGTCTTCTAGAATTATGAGGGTATTATGTGACCTGCTTATTGCTGTCTTGCAGACCCCTGGACGACCAAATATCTTGCAAGGGGACACTGTACTTCTGTTTAGGAGGTACATAACTAGACAGTACATCATTAACTGAATCCAGGTCAGTGTCCTGGATTCAGGCAAACAAAGAAATTCGAAAACCTTCAATTACAGAAACTTCAAGGGTAAAAACTATATATTTTAAAATGAAGTGTTCACATTTCACTATTAGGCTTTTTCACTTTTAGTAGACCACATCTTCAAGTTTTATTAAAAATGGTAACATGCTTTAAATGTCTATTAATGTATGCCTAATTATAATGGAAGGCCTATAAACATCCTTCTGACAGCCACATGAATACCAAACAATTATACTCAGTATAATTGCAATGAATACTAAAAGAATTAATAATGAAGCGAATCTTAGAAACAAAATTGCAAACAAGGATGTTCAACTTAATCTACACTGGGCCATATCATTAAAAAATTTCTGGAGCAATTCTTCATAAAATCAATGGGCAATTTTGCTTTAAAATGATGATAAAAGCTGGGTCACAGTACTTTCAATCATTTATGAGAATACTTTAATCTGGAAACCCAATGCAAACTTTTATTTCTAGATGGAACTAAGTTAAAAAGTCAGCACATGGTGATGAATGCAGGAGATGATAGGGTTTTTTTGTCTACCTGCATATCCAACAACAGTTCTCTCCAAGATTGTGTCTAGAGCAGAGAAATATTTAAAATATGTGATGGAAAAATATACTGCATGAAACATTAAGCAAATTTAGCTATAAATGAAAAAGGTACTACTAACAAAATTTATTGAAGGAAAACACAAACAAATTTACAAATATGCAAAAATGAGGGGGAGGTTGTTGGGGTTTTGTGTTTGTTTTTTTTTTTAAATAGGATTCAGCCCTCTAACTTCAGAGGTCCTTAATACAGACATCTGCATCTCCAAGAATAGTTTATATTCCCTCTGTAATCAGTGGAAAGAAATAGCAGTTCTAGAGTACAACTAATCTTCTCTCAAGATAGATGTGAAAAATAAGTCAACTGAATCACTCTCTAGAAATGTCCATTTCTCTCCATGAGTATACAAGAAGTCTAGTTGTTTAACTCATGTGGAGAACTCTCACAGTAAGTGAGACGAATCCCACTCTCTATGCAATGAAGTTTGCATGACTAAAGTATGGCATGCTTTTGGCATACTCCTGCTAATCCTGACCTCTGAAGAATTTCTGGGAGAGAAGTCAGTCCTTCTGGACCTTGTCTGAGGACTGAATGGGAAGACCAGGGGAAAGGAGCCTGTTCACTGGAGGAAGACTTTTGTCCATATGAGGATATGTCCTTCAGGAGAGAATTTCTGTGAGCCTTCTGAGGCAGGAGGCACTTGATTCACAGCTTTACTAAAATCAAACCATTTGAACCAACCATACATGAAATGTAATGGAAGAATAGTCGCAATTTTAGTCTACACATTTCAGCCTGGTTTGATGTGTTTTCTGTTAGACACCAATTTTGTCTAAACACAGTTGTGTTATTTGCATAGGAATAACTACTGAAATATTAGGATATTAATCTGCTGTCATTATGCACCCCAAAACAATAAGGTAGGAACATATCTTTTAAGAATAACCATCTAAAAGTTAGACATCTAGTCTGCTAGGCCTTAATGACAAGAGGCATACTCACCTACCATAAAATAGATATTTAGGTAGGTGGAACGACTTGCTTTCCAAATGTGCCCATCTCTCACCCCAAAAAAAGTCTGTAGGAGTTTCATATCAATATATAATACAGTATTAGATGAATAATTTCTAGCTGCATTTAAACGAGAGGAATGAATCTTTCAAGGAACTTAACGAAAGCTAAAGTTGCAAAGGAAATTTTTTCCGGGTACTTACTATAGTCTTCAGAGCCTTCTCTCCCTGATTCTCAGTACTTGCATGATGATAGTTCCCAAAAGGTGTATTTTGGATTGGGATATGAAAGACTCCATTAATTCTGTTGTTACTGTAATTTTTATTGTTATTAAGAATTATTAATTATTAATGGTAATATTAGTGTTATATATATCATTGTTATTCTTTACTATTAAGAACAAAAATTAATAATAATATAATAACAACACTGCAGCTGGCAGTTTTAAAGCAAATGCAGGTGTTCAAGACATCGGTCATTTTTTAAAGGATCTGTACATATTATGAATGATCAAATATATGTTCAGTAAAAGAAATCACTGTTTCCTGACAAAAGCCTGCTAACCTAAGAAGTGAACTGAACAACAGATGAAAAAAAAGAGCTTGCTTATACCTTTATCCACGTTATTGACTTTTTGTCTATGGCTTTGCAGTAATTTTGGTTTTTGGGTTAATTATCAAATCAGAACATTTATTTAGATACACTAAATATAATAAAAATAAAATGAGAAGCTGCTTTGCAGGCACAAATGCTAATTTTCACACTTAAGTAGGGATTTCAGTTTCTTTTTAATATTGAAATAACTGTATACTGTTATGAATAACATGTCCACAACATTTATTAGTAAAAGGCAATGCTTGTTTCAGTAATGAGTGTTAACATATATCCAAATCCATATGCTTTCTTTTCAGTAGTTCCACAGCATTACAGCAGAATTTATAAATTATCTTTTATTTTTAATAGAACAGTTATTCCACAGCTGAAATGCTCCATACCACATGTTTGACCAAAGCCAATTTTTACCAGTAAGTTTTAAACAGCTGAAAATTGAAGTTTACAATGGAAGTTTTGCTACCTACTTAGTGACAGAAACATGAACAACCTATTATAATTTAACATGTAGAATGAACCTCCATGTATCTGTGGCAAATACAGACTTTGCTGCCTCAAGGGTTTGGCATTTTTAGATAAAAAAGAATCAATGTCATTATACAGTGTCTCTCTAGAGCATCATAATTATTCTGCATGCATACAATATTTATTTAAAACTTAAAATTAAACTTCAAGAGGTGGTCATTTGAAAGCTGGCAGTCAGTGAACGGATCCTGTCTTCATAAAAAAGAGAATATTTCTTCTAAAAGTTAAGAAGTAGATCAAAACGGTCTTTCCAGTAACTGACACTTTAGTCATACAGATGCTTTTTATGTGTCAGATTTATTAATAAAGAAGGTCCATGGGAACGAACAGAAGAAAATCTTGAGGATGTGACTGTCAGTTTTTGATATGTCAGGTATAATTTTGTAACTGTGATTTTTGGATAGCAGTACACACACAGCATTGTACTGATGTTTGTGTACTTCTTTGTACTTTTCATTTGTGATGACTGAGAAAGAAGATGAGGCGGAGATGTTTTGATATGGGATTGAAACTTGAAACTGCAGTCCTTCAATTTGAACAGCATTCCTTTTTCATCTTTCTTTTCATGTTACCTTTTTAACTTTTGCCACTGATGTAAAGAAAAAAGAAAATTTGAAAAGATGCCAGGTGTTGGTTCTTATCTAGGTGAAAGATCACAGAAATGGAGAATAAAATATAGTTTTATTTTGTCACTGTGACAGAATTATGAGACAGATCAAATAGTTGTCAACAACAAATGTTTGTCCTCCTAAAGTCAACACAGAATAATTTAGACTGTGACATCTCTTCCTATTTCTCACAGAAAATATGCACTTTATTATAATTAGCTGAAGTGGAATACGCTACTACTGCTATTCTGCAAATAATAGCATCTTCTTTGGCTACTCTTTGTGTACATTGGTGGTATTTTTAACTTATCAAAGTGCATACAGCAAAGAACTGCAAAAGAATATCACAGGGCATCAGCTGAAGAAAAGGAATTGAATGAAGAAATGGTCTTTTTTCTTTTTTATGTTATTAATCTTATAGAACATGTTATATTAGAAAAAGGCAGAAGTGAAAAGTCCTTATTTTCAACACATTTCTGTCAGTTATGAGTTCAATTTGTTTCGATTGGAAAAGTGATTAGAAACAATCCTGTTACGCATGGATTTATTAATACACATCGAGGATGCTATTTCAGTATCTAACAGCAGTACTCAGGCTTCTGAAGCTAGGCATCTGCTTAAGGGTTTTATTGTTTCAAGTCATAAACAGAGGCAAGGGCCGGCACTGTGGGAAGTCTAGTGACATGAAATCTGCTCCTTGATCTGTAAGGAAGAACAGCATGAGAACAAGAAAAGTTCCTCTCATTACTCAATAGATTGTTATAATTAATGTTTGGATGCAGTGAAACTGTTCGTTGTGGTGCATCGAAACTGCTACTTCTGTTCATATTCCTTATGACCTTATTCTTAATTTTCTCATGCACCTTGCACAGAAATTATCCCTTTTTTAGCTTATGAGAATTTCTTTTCTATAAAAGGTGATGAATGTATTTCAGAGTTGAGTTTTTTTCAATTTTGTTGGTTCCTAAGGCTCTTCCTGCTTAACCCTTAAACTCTTCCCAGTTCTCCATATGGTGCTGCTTCAAACGCATCTCTACTTTTGTAAACATCAGTCAGAGCCCGGCTGCCCTGTCTACTTAAGAAAAGTCAAAGTTCATACATTCATTTGTTCCTTCCTTCCTTTCTTGTGAGATACAGCAGTCTCTTAATTCACTTCAGTCTCCTGACATACGAGGTATTCTGTTCCTTTCATCTGGCTCTATCAGCTAAACAAAGATAAACAAACAGGATGTCTTGGAAATTTCTTAAAATTGCACCAGGCTACTGCCATGTCTCCTCAGAATCATCTGTTTTTATAGGACTTGAATGCACAAAAAACTGAGAATTAAGCTTGGATGCAGACAACTATTTTTCTGTACAAAAATTGAGGTGATGCTTACAGTCTGATCAGTCGCAGCGACTAAGGGGAGCATCATGAGCTCCCACACAGCCTACGGAACTGATATAACAGATATTAAATCATGGGGTTGAGCAGCACTTACGAATTTGCAACACTTATTTAAAGAAGAAGCCACTCAGCCTTCACACGTGTGCAGGCTTTCCCCGTAGGCTCAGCCTTCCCTGCTCCCCTCTGGAGCTACAGGGAGAACTTGCCATTCACCAGGGAAATCCTCTGGGCTGGCTGCTCTTTTCCATGCCTCCCCGAAGGACATGCGGCCAATCGAAGCTGCTCTGCGCTCCACGCTCTTCCTCTGATGAGAGCTCTTATTCATTCTTGAATGCCTGCTAGCACATTTTCCCATTTTTAGGAGCCTAAATGCCTTTTCCAGTTTAGCCCTGACTCCATTTCAAGATTATTTACAGTCTCTGGCAGTGGTGTAGATAAGTGAGTAAGGAAGTGCCCGATTTGTGTCGTCACATGCAAAATGAGTTTCTTTTGGCTCTGGGGGAAGTAAAGTCCCATCAGTTCTGGCTCCGTGCTTGCTCCCTCTTCCTTCAGCTACTTTAAAATTTTCCTGGCTATCCATTCCATCCTGAGATGGGCTTCCCAGCCTGCCGAGCAAGGAAGGCTTGCGACTATAGGTATACCCGTCCTTGTGCTTCATGCGGGGACACACAGGCATCTGCCGGAAGAAGCAGGGGCTGCAGTACCCTCCTGTAATTTAATTCACTGATAGTAATTAGTACCCTCTCCTGCTCCTCTGATGTACGAAGGGTGACTACAGGACCTGCACAATACATCCCCCAAGAGCACCCACTCGCATGAAGAAACGTTTAGAGGGTAAGAAGTCCATATAACTGAAGGAGAAGGAACACCCTTCATGGATACAGCTCCTGCTGACTTTTAGGGCATGGTAGATGTTCAGCTGAAGTTTATGTCTCCAAACATCTCCCATATGAATAAACATAATTGAAGATGAGAAAAACAAAACAAACCCTAAGCCAAAGTAATGGCAAAGATATCTTGGAACAATTTTCAAGCTGGTTTAGGTGTTTCCGGAAGTATTAATTTCTTACCCGGAAGGAAATGCTGACCCGTTACTTGAATAAAAACAGAACTGCTTGCTCTAATTGCAACATTGTCTTTAGGATATATGGGTCTGGGGGCGGGGGGGGGGGACTGTGTGTGTGGAACTGCAGCCTTCCTGGCAATTGCCTTGCTGACATCCCTGCCAGTCAGCAGCTGCACATACCAGCCAGCCCTCTTTTGTGCCAATCTGGTGGTGAGTGGTGCAGAAACATTTTAATTAATGTTGAACTTCTTGAAGTTGAAGTGAAAACAATTACAGCTCAGTTTTACTTTGCCTCCTCACTTTCATCACTTATATTCTCTCTTCCTCCTCCCTCTCCATTAGAGGGCTTCATTTCACAGACTGTGAATTATAATCTAATTATTATATTTTAAAAAGGCACACAAGGCATTGTTTCTTCATCCTTCAGTTAAAAAGCTCTGAAATAACAAAGGAAAAGCTCTTTCCTTCTTGAGTGCCAGGAGCATAGCGTCACTCCCACCACAGACATCTCATTCTTCCCCATCTGTGACTTTTTTTTTCTTTCTTTCTTTCTTTCTTTTTTTTTTTTTTTACAGAAGGGATCACATCTTTCCCTTAACAACTGTTTGCACACCAGACTCAAAGAAAGTTCACAGCACACATCACATGTACGTTGGATATGTAAGTGAAGTGATCTGTAGCACAGCTAATTAGACCTAAATTCTTGATTTACTATTTATAAAACAAAATTGATTATTACTTCATCAACAACATTTAAAGCATCATTAAGAGAGGTCTGCTCCAGCAGCCTCAGGTTAAATTTTTTAACAAGCACTTTAGTTGCTAATCTGTGTTATTGCCAACATATGTAAACTTCCTAATGCTAATTGCATTCAGCTGTGAATCAAACAATGTCTAATTCTCTTCAGGATTAATTATGCACATGTGCTGCCTGCATTCCTAAACATGGTTCTCATAAATAATAAGAGATATATCTAGGCAGATGGGATTTTTCCAACTAAATGATCTGTTTATCATGAATAAAACAATTGACATATACTAGACTTCTAATGCAAAGTCACCACAACATTCCCATGTTTTTTAATCATAAATAATTGCTGCGACAGTTGTTTGTGTGAACATGTTTTTGTACAGCCAAGCACTAAAAAGCATGTCCTTCAGTGAGCACCATTACCTTTGTGTGCACCTTTTTTCCTTCTTTCTATTTTATCTTTTTTGATTTGAAGGTGCATAACAGTGGTTCATATCACATGTTTGATGAATGAACTAACAGTGTCCACTAAATGCATAAGTTTTGTAAGCCCTGGGGAAATCTGGTTTAAGTACAGTGCAGGAAAAATTGCTAAAGTGTTATGTATTCTACTTGTTTCAGGAAGAAGCAATGAGTTTCTGGCATCCAGAGCTAACCTTGGCAGTATCTTTCTTTAGAATTTTTTTTTATTAGTCTGAAAGGGCTGATAATTAACTGAATTGGTAAAATTAACTTGAAAGATAACTTCCAGTGCTGAGTACATGGCAAGTAGAAATACGTTTTTTAAAATTACATTTGATAGCAACAGAAGAAATTTGCCCCTAAAAAGACGAGACAAATAAAGGTTTTCTATCATTCCTTTTAATCAAGATGTCTTCTTTTAAATAGAAGTTAAAATCCAGCCTAAGCAAGCAACTCCACAGCATATCTCTTCTTATATGACACAAACGTCTTGGTTTCTACTGGAAAAGACTTACATGGAAAATACATCAGAATAGTAAGAACTTGATACTAGTAGAAGCTTATAAAATTATACTGTTCAATCATATATTATTGCACCCATTATTTTCAGTGTTACTGTGGAATGTTTTAATTTGCCCTGACTGCCTAGGTCGATTTGAATTTTGGACTGAGTCAGTATCTTTTCTGTCTTTTTTTTTTCTAAAACAAAAACTGGAATAGCATAGCATTTAAGAAAGGCAACAGACTAATAGCTTAGGTGTCTGAAATCTTTCAGCTTCAGAACAAGTGGAACACACTTAACCCCTGGCAATATGCCCTTAAACTTATTTTCCAGGTGCTAGTTGTTGATGTGAGAAAGTGGTTGAGCACCTGTGCCTCATTCAGTTCCTCATTTCTCTGTTGAGTCAAGCAAGAGAGGTTATCAATTGGTATAATGGTTTTTATAATAAGAACATCTGTCCACTAGTCACTATACCAAGACCATCAGCTAATTTCATAAGGCCATCAAAAACTCAGTTGGTTATCAGTGATGACCTTTGCTGAATTTCAGCTGGTGACATAGAGATGAAAAGCTCTGCTTTCCATTACTTGTCAGTGAGTCAGCCTGCCCTTTGCTCAGTTTGGGCAAGATAAAACTTGATGAAGCTATGGCTTATCTGTGTTAAAGCAAAGACTCGCTTTGAGAAACCTGGTCTACTGGGGGCTGACGAGGTCCGTCTGCCAGAGAAGGGGAAGAGCATCTTCGGTCATAGGCTTGCCAAGCTGGTGAAGACGGCTTTAAACTAAAGTTCCTGGGGGAGGGGAACCTCAATCCATCCCACTCCTACCAGTTTCATGCCAGTGCCAGCAATAGATGCCCAGAGCCTGGAGAAGGATCACAGGTCAGCAGGAGAGCACCTGAAGAGCAGCACAAAGGAATTCCAGCCAGTAAGTCAGCATCATCGGGGGCCCAACTTAAATGCCTCTATGCAAATGCATGTAGCATGGGGAATAAACAAGAGGAGATAGAAGCGTGCGCACGCCTGCAGGGCTACGATCTTATTGGCATCGCAGAGACGTGGTGGGATGGCTCCTGTGACTGGAGTGTTGGAATGGAAGGATACAGGCTCTTTGGGAAGGACAGGCAGGGGAGACGAGGAGGGGGTGTCACCCTCTATGTCAATGACCAGCTGGAGTGCATGGAGCTCCGCCTGGGGATGGATGAGGAGCTGACGGAGAGCTCATGGGTCAGGATTAAAGGGAGGGCAGGGACAGGCGACATTACAGTGGGAGTCTGCTGCAGGCCACCCGACCAGGAAGACCGAGTGGATGAGGCCCTCTATACACAGATAGGAGCAGCCTTACGTTCACAAGCCCTGGTCCTCATGGGGAACTTCAACCACCCCGATATCTGTTGGAGGGACAACACAGCAGGACGTAAGCAATCCAGGAGGTTCCTAGAATATGTTGATGATGACTTCCTTCTCCAAGTGATGGAGGAGCCAATGAGGAGAGGTGCTATGCTGGACCTTGTTCTCACCAACAAGGAGGGGCTGGTGGGGAATGTGAAGCTCAAGGGCAGCCTTGGCTGCAGCGACCATGAAATGGTGGAGTCCAAGATCCTTAGGGCAGTGAGGAAAGCACACAGCAGGCTTGCTACCCTGGACTTCAGGAGAGCAGACTTTGGCCTCTTCAGGCATCTGCTTGGTAGAGTACCATGGGATACAGACCTGGAGCGAAGAGGGGCCCAGAAAAGCTGGTTAATATTCAAGGATCACCTCCTCCTCTAAGCTCAGGAGTGATGCATCCCAACAAAGAGGAAGTCAGGCAAAAACACCAGGAGGCCTGCGTGGATGAACAAGGAGCTGCTGGACAAACTTAAACACACAAAGGAAGCCTACAGAGGGTGGAAGCAAGGACAGGTAGCCTGGGAGGAATACAGAGAAAATTGTCCGAGCAGCCAGGGATCAGGTTAGGAAAGCCAAAGCCCTCACAGAACTAAATCTGGCCAGGGATGTCAAGGGCAACAAGAAAAGCTTCTATAGGTACATCGGTGATAAAAGGAAGACTAGGGAAAATGTGGGCCCTCTCCGGAAGGAAACAGGAGACCTGGTTACCTGGGATATGGAGAAGGCTGAGGTACTCAATGACTTTTTTGCCTCAGTCTTCACCGGCAAGTGCTCCAGCCACACCGCCAAAGTCACAGAAGGCAAAGGCAGGGACTGGGAGAATGAAGAACTACCCACTGTAGGAGAAGATCAAGTTTGAGACCATCTAAGGAACCTGAAGGTGCACAAGTCCACGGGACCTGATGAGCTGCATCCATGGGTCCTGAGGGAACTGGCGGATGAAGTGGCTAAGCCACTATCCATCATATTTGAGAAGTCGTGGCAGTCCGGCAAAGTTCCCACTGACTGGAAAAGGGGAAACATAACCCCCATTTTTAAAAGGGGAAAAAAGGAAGACCTGGGGAATTACAGGCCAGTCAGTCTCACCTCTGTGCCCAGCAAGATCATAGAGTGGATCCTGCTGGAAACTATGCTAAGGCACATGGAAAATAAGGAGGTGACTGCTGACAGCCAACATGGCTTCACTAAGGGCAAATTGTGCCTGAAAAATCTGATGGCCTTCTACGACAGGGTTACAGCATTGGTGGATAAGCTAAGAGCAACTGACATCACCTACCTGGACTTGTCCAAAGCATTTGACACTGTCCTGCACAACATCCTTGTCTCTAAGTTGGAGAGACATTGTGTTGAGTTTGTGTGGCGGGGGTTCGTGTAGCAGGGGAGGGGCTACAGGGGTGGTTCCTGTGAGAAGCTGCTAGAAGCCTCCCCGGCTCCAGGTCGGACTCGCCTCTGGCCAAGGCTGAGCCAATCAGCAACAGTGGTAGCGCCTCTGTGATAACATATTTAAGAAGGGGAAAGACTGCTAAAGAAAAGCTGCAGTGAAGAGAAGAGTGGGATGTGAGAGAAACAACCATGCACACACCGAGGTCAGTGAAGAAGGAGAGGGAGGAGGTGCGCTGGAGCAGAGACTCCCCTGCAGCCCATGGTGAGACGGCAGGCTGTCCCCCTGCAGCCCATGGAGGTTAACGGCGGAGCAGAGATTCCCCTGCAGCCCGTGGAGGACCCCACACCGGAGCAGGCGGCTGGGCCCGAAGGAGGCTGTGACTCTGTGGGAGAGCCCACGCTGGAGCAGTCCATGGAGGACTGCAGTGCATGGAAAGGACTTGCATTGGAGAAGCTCATGGAGGGCTGACCCCCGTGGGAGGGACCCCACGCTGGAGCAGGGGAAGAGTGGGAGGAGTCCCCCCACTGAGGAGGACGGAGCGGCAGAAACAATGTGTGATGAACTGGCCACAACCCCCATTCCCATCCCCCTGTGCTGCTGGAGGGGAGGAGGTAGAGATATGGGGAGCAAAGCTGAGCCCGGGAAGAAGGGAGGGATGGGGGGGAAGGTGTGTTTTTAAGATATGGTTCTATTTCTCATCATCCTACTCTGATTTGATTGGTAATAAATTAAACTGATTTCTTTTTCCCCAAGTCAAGTCTGTTTTGCCTGTGACCATAATTGGTGAGTGATCCCTCCCTGTCCTTGTCTCAACTCATGAGCCTTTCATTGTATTTTCTCCTCCCCATCCTGCTGGGACGGGGAGGAGTGAGCGAGCGGCTGCGTGGTGCTTTGTTGCCAGCTGGGCCTAAACCACAACAGACATGGATTTGACAGATGGACCACTCGGTGGATAAGGAATTGGCTGGATGGTCACACTCAAAGTGTTGCGGTCAATGGTTTGATGTCCGGGTGGAGACCAGTGATGAGTGGCGTTCCTCAGGGGTCGGTATTGGGACCGGTGTTAACATCTTTGTCGGCAACGTGGACAGTGGGATTGAGAGCACCCTCAGCAAGTTTGCCGATGACACCAAGCTGTGTGGTGCGGTTGACACGCTGGAGGGAAGGGATGCCATCCAGAGGGACCTTGACAGGTTTGAGAGGTGGGCCTGTGTGAACCTCATGAAGTTTAACAAGGCCAAGTGCAAGGTCCTGCACACAGGTTGGGGTAATCCCAAGCACAAACACAGGCTGGGCGATGAGTGGATTGAGAGCAGCCCTGTGGAGAAGGACTTGGGGGTGTTGGTTGATGAGAAGCTCAACATGACCTGGCAATGTGCTTTTGCAGCCCAAAAAGCCAACTGTATCCTGGGCCGCATCAAAAGAAGTGTGGCTAGCAGGTCGAGGGAGGTGATTCTCCCCCTCTACTCCGCTCTCGTGAGACCCCACCTGGAGTACTGTGTTCAGCTCCAGGGCCACCAGCGTAAGAAAGACATGGACCTGCTCGAGTGGGTCCAGAGGAGGGCCATGAAGATGATCAGGGGGCTGGAGCACCTCCCCTGTGAGTGTCGGCTGATAGAGTTGAGGTTGTTTAGCCTGGAGAAGAGAAGGCTCCAGGAAGACCTTCTAGTGGCCTTCCAGTACTTAAAGGGGGCCTACAGGAAAGATGGGGAGGGACTCTTTATCAGGGAGTGTAGTGATAGGACGAGGGGTAATGGGTTTTAAACTGAAAGAGGATAGGTTTAGATTGGATATTAGGAAGAAATTCTTGACTGTGAGGGTGGTGAGGCACTGGAACCGTTGCCCAGAGAAGTTGTGGATGCCCCTTCCCTGGAAGTGTTCAAGGCCAGGTTGGATGGGGCTTTGAGCAACCTGATCTAGTGGAAAGTGTCCCTGCCGATGGCAGTGGGGTTGGAACTAGATGATCTTTAAGGTCCCCTCCAACCCAAACCATTCTATGATTCATTCTATGATTCAAAACTCTAATGTGACAAAAAGCTTGATAATCTGGAAAAGACATTTTAAATAGCTTGAACAGCCTTATTACAAAAAGAGACATTTTCTGTTCTTTGAAATCAGGTAATTCATGATAACAGCATGTAGCTGAAAGAATAAAAACAACTGAAGAGCTGAGAGAACTGAAGCATCCAACTGATTCTCAGCAGTAGAGATGGTAAAAAATATGTTTAACAGTGTAAGGTGCTGTACTAGAGTGTGAGAGACAAGAGCACATGGGTAGGACTCTACCATTGGGTCAGAGTATACTTTCCAGGGTAGTTTTTTCTTGATTGTTTTTTATACAAAGCCTAGGAGCTATTCTCGTTTAAGCCAGTTGAAAACAGCTCAGATTTTCATTTACAGAAGAAGAATGCCTTTCAAGAGTTGAAAGAAGTCCCAAGCTTGTGTTTTACTGCGATTTGAACTTTCAAGTAAAGGTTGGTTTCGTTTTCATTTTTGAAATGTTACAGGAGAACAGAATGAACTAAATCATTGTATTTAACCACTTTGTTATTGAAGGAAACAGACAGTACATCTGGAAGGTATTGGACCTTTGGAGTCACAGTTGTTTAACCTACTCACCACTGGGCTGTTTCACAGCCTGCTGTCCCCTCCCAGCAGACTGGCTATAGCCTCTGGTCTTATTTTGGGTGGGGAAATTTGGCCCCAGACAGCATGAGTTAGACCCTTTCACTGAGCACAGGCGATGTACAGAGAAGAGCTAAAGTAGAGTGTTGTGGTGGGGAATGTACCACCTTTTTTATCAGTCAACACGAGGACCTACCCACCTTTCCATCTCAATTCCACCATGAAGACCTGATTTAAAATTAACTATTAGCAAAAAATGTAGTTCCTGACAAGCAATTCAAAGTAAATGAGATAAAAACATCAAGAAAACAGACCACTGGCATTTCTGCTAGTTTCACTTGCCTGCAAAATGAAACAACTTGGTTAAAACTGTTCTTCTGTAGCCTGGAGTATAATTGTTTATGGATTTTAAAAGAGGATTGTTGACATCATGCAGTCACCTTGCAGAATACAAACTGGACTCCTTTAGGATGAAACTAAACTGGAATATATTCTCCAAAAGCATACTGAAAGTACACCGACTGCAAACAGGCACTGAGCCCATGGGCTATACAAGGACCAGCCTAAATTAACCTCCCATTGAAATATGTACAATGTGGATGCTGGATCCTATATATCAGCTGTTCTGTTTTGCAGATCTACTGCAAGGCTACACTACTAACCCATACACAAACCTGAAGGCCATAAAGTATACTCATCAAATGCTGAACTTCTCTGCAAACCTATGCATAAGGGGAAGAAAAGCAGCTCATAGACATTGTGATTCTGCACCATGCAGGTAAATGTAGATGTTTTAAAGATAATTCAACAGGTTCTTCTGAAAATAGGTAGCATCATAGGCGAAACAGACCTTGGCAGTTTTTTGTCTGAAAGAAGCTTTAGAAGATTATTTCATTGTTGTTTTAGCACAGAAGCACAAATTTGTCACATGACCCCTAATGAAGGAGAAAGGTACCTTGGAAAACTCAAACTCAAGAAGGCATACCCTTAGACTATGCCTATGCTGCTAAACAAAGCAGGACAAGGGAGACAGTGCAGACTCTGGACGGCTGGGCATGGATCCTGTTTGACTGCCATGGGTTGTTAGGCCACGCTCACTGCGGCTGCCTGGGATGAGGCTTGGCCATCCCCCAGGCAGTGTGGGTGAAAAGGCACCAGGAAGGGCTCTCTCCATCCTCTATAGTCCTCCACTTCTGCTGCAGCTGGCTTTTGTGTCCTCCAAACACTCCTACGTGCCTTTGTGCTGCACTCCACAGCATGGAGGTGGATGGGCTGCATCATGCCCTGCAAAAGGTTTCAGATGATCTGAGCTGAAAAAACATACAAAATATAACAACTACATTTTAGGACCATAAGCAATACATGAAACCTGGTGGAGGCACAGGCCATTTTCACTTTCACTGTGATTCCACTTGCTATTTTTCCCACGGCTTCCTTCAATCCAAATATCCCCTGCATTAACAAGTGCAGAGCCATAAATAAACCCAAGATAAGAAAGAGAGAGTTCAAGTCTTGTGTATTTTACGTAATAGGACTCCTAGAAAGGCATTTTCAGATTGTAGTGGCTCCATTTCATTGTTATTGTTGTCAGTTATGAATATACTATTGTCTGATATGTTTTTTAGTTCCTCGCTGATGATTAAAAGACATGGTATTTAAAGAGGAATCTCTGTACTGAGTGGGAGGGACTTGAATTAATTTAAGGGGAATGTTTTCTGAGCAAATGAGGAGGGAAGAACATCTGTTTCTGCATTTTGTTTTGCCTCCTCACATTACAAAATAAGTTTTGAAGAACTTAGTGGGGTGCTGAAAGCTGGAGAATTTTCATCAAGATACTTCGTTTGTGAAGTGCTGGTGTTTCTTAGCTATGTGCACGAGATAAAAGAGCGTAATATGCCTCTTGGTTAAAACTTTAACCTTACGAATTTTGTTAGTGACACAGTGTCCTGGTTTCAGCTGGGACAGAGTTAATTTTCTTCTTAGTAACTGGTACAGTGCTGTGTTTTGGATTTAGTGTGAGAATAATGTTGATAACACACTGAGGTTTTAGTTGTTGCTAAGTAGCGCTTATCTTAAGCCAAGGACTTTTCAGTTTCCCATGCTCTGCCAGCAAGCAGGTGTGCAAGAAGCTGGGAGGGAGCAGAGCCGGGGCAGCTGACCTGAACTAGCCAAAGGGGTATTCCATACCATGGAACGTCATGCCCAGTATATAAACTGGGGGGAGTTGGCCGGGAGGCGCGGATCGCGGCTCTGGCATTGGTCAGTGGGTGGTGAGCAATTGCATTGTGCATCACTGTTTTTTTTTTCCTTCCCCCCCCTTTTTTTTGTTATATTCCTTTTCATTACTAGTAGTAGTATTAGTATGAGTATTATTATATTTCATTATTATTATTGTTAATTTTATATTTTACTTTAGTTATTAAACCGTTCTTATCTCAACCCACGAGTTCTGCCTTCTTTCCTGATTCTCCTCCCCATCCCACCGGGAGCAGGGGGAGGGGGACGGGGAGCAAGGGAGCGGCTGTGTGGTGCTTGGCTTCTGACTGGTGTTAAACCATGACAGGTATATTTTCTGGATATAGCTTCTGATCCCAAGCTCAAAATTTGGGATTTTTATGTGAAGAATATCTTACAGCTCTTACCAGAACTTGAATCTAACAGTGCTTCCATGCTTTATGCATTTAAACACCAAATGAAACCTTGTTTTAGAATGTGATTTTAGGCAAGAGATCAGTAGCTTTTGAGAAGGAGCATAACATAGCTGCCATCCGTCACACTCTGGCCCGCTCTGCAGACATGTTGAAGCACACTACATTTGCAAGTCCTCAATGACATTCTCTCAATTGCTTCTGTGAAACTGTTTGGATGATACACCTAAACTGATTAGGTCACCATTATGGACATTAACATACTCGAGTGTTTGAAAAGGGCAATAGCAGGGCCCCTTTGGATGCTAATGACAAAAGGCATGTTAGAAAGGATAACGTTGCTTGTAAAAATTTTTTTGTACAGTTGAGATGTTTCTAACAATTAATTTCCCATTTACTAAAGCTTACTGTTCTTTTATGAGTTGTGTTTGGTAGTTTACTGATCAGCCAAAGAAAAGCAAGTATAGATGTAATTTTGAGGGTAGAGAGAGGGTGGTGAATGGATTATTATGGCTGTATTATTACTTGCAAGGATGGAGAAGCTGTGTCTTTCTGTACCCCCTTCCCTTTATTTCACTGCGGTTGCTTTTAACAATGATAGGGTTTTTTAATGAAAAATGACTATCTTAATATGCAAATAATTTGATTTATTTTGGGTTTGTAACTCTACATAATTTAGTATCCTCTCTGTTTACCGTAAGAGTTAGTAAAAATTAAGATTTTTCTGTTGGGTACTGTGGCAAAGCCTTCTGTCATTTTAAAGGCAGTTAAAGAAAATTTGTATCAGCAGGTTTTTTGGGAGTGTAGTAAATGGCTGCTCTATTAAGAATATGGAGGGTTTCAGTTGTCTAGTTACTATCTGTAAGGAGATGCCACTAGTGGAGTCACTAGTAGTAGCAAAACTACGGTCTGGCTGGAACTATCAGTATTTTGTTTGCTCCTCATCAGAAGCTGGTTGTTACTGGAAAAACTGATGCTCCAGTTGGCAGGCTGAGCTGAAAGACTAATGCACATGTGTGAGCTTCCTAGAGAGGGCTTTGGCTGGGGTTACGTGTTTGCTGAGCTCGCGGAATATGGTACACTCTGTTCTGCTCAAACAGCTTTTGTTACTGATACCAAGTGGTGGAGAAATACTAGAGAAGGGGCAGAAAAAAGACTACAGAGAGACTTTGGATGGGAAAAGAAAGAACAGTCATGGAGGAGAGAAGGAAAAAATCATGAGGCTATTTTAAAAAAATGACTGAAGGATTTCAGGAGAAGGTCAATAGCTGAATGGCAGTAGCTGCATACTGTTCGTAGACAAATATCCAAATACTGAGATTTGTGCCTATGCTCAGTGTTCACTAAGTGCGTTGCTCTATTAATGATCTGTATTACCTTTATATTTCTATTATTGTAAGTATCATTTAATAGTCATATTCATTGAATCATATTGCTAGTAAGCAATTTACAGCATGGAAGAAGTTATGTGGCAAATACTATCCCTTCTTCAATAGCTGACAGCCTAATTACTATAACTAGGGCATGGGTGGACAGGGCTGCTAAACTGGGCTGGAAATGGGATGGAAATGCAAGCTGGAGCCTGTGATTACGAAAGATCAATGTCAGGAGTGGGAAGGAGTCTTAATGCTTTTGTTGAGGGAGCAAGTGCCTTATGCAGAAGTCAGGAGGGAAGCCCAGAAGACAAAGCATCTGTATGTCCAAGCCTAAGAGGCAAGGCAGAAGCCTAACACAGGTTCAGACAAAGGTCAGGGTGCCAGAGATTTTAAATCTGAGGTGAGGGGACAGGAACAGGAGCAGGCAGTGCAGGCTAGGTGGGGACAGATACTTGGGCAGGTATGATGGAAAATGTACCAAGAACTACAGACCAGAGTGCAGCAGGCAGGAACACAAGTTAGGAATCAAGGAGCAGAACAAGACTTAGAAGCAACCTACAAGTTACTGAGAGTCTTTTCTACAGCCCCCTGAGTCTGTTCGGAGGCTTTATTTGGGGCAGGATTCAAATATAGATGCTGCCTCTGAGGTAGCCACCTTGATCCCCTTTATAACCAGCAGGGAAAAACATGCACCTGGCAGGTGCAATTCATCTCTTCCTAAAGCAGATGTTTAAAGTAAGACTGATGAATTGCACCCTAGAAGTGTCTATTTCTCTCCATTAATTATGAAGGGGGCCTATAGTAACTAGCTGAGATATATGCTTTTGTTATAAATGTTGGATGTCTAATGTTGGATGAGATGAGTCCTACAGCCTCAGGTGTCCTAGTCATTCCACCGCACCGCAGCTCTGCCCTATTCAGTTAAGGCCTTGATCCATCAAGCAATTAAATATGTAGGTAGGTTTTTGCGAATGAATGTGATTAAATGTTCTGGGGGATTGTAGGCAAGTTGCAGACGAGTAAATGCTTCAATGTGTGAAATGTGGATCTTGAATTAACTACTTATTTTGTATTCCAGGAGCCACTGGTTTTGTAAAAATCTCCACGTCCCCTGAACTTCAAGCTGCATCCTGTCCCTAATGAAACATACCATCCCTGCTATCAATACACTAGTGTGCAAGCACACACTTGGCTTTCTGGTAGCAATTCAGCAAAATTCAATCACCCAGATGTTTGGAAAAGTAGTCACCAGGGGGCTGGAAGAGTAGCCAAATGAAATTAATCTCTGAACTTCAGTGAATATTCAGGTGTATTTTATGATTTTTCCCTAGTTATATCAGAAACCATGAGGTGAAGTAGTTTAATCAGAGTGTTAGACTGCACAAGATCTACGGTTGATGGGATGCAGCTCATAAGGGGAGCTCCTTATCAGTTAGAGCAGCTGTCACCTAGAAGGAAGGAATACACAAATGGGGTTGAAAACATGATGTTAAAATATTTCTATTGTAGAATACTACGCATATAATTCATCAGATTTTCGTAGTGGATTCATGTCATCCACTTTGAATTTAGCAAGGATTTTGATATTGTCTCCCATCTTTGTATCACAACTGGGACATTACAGTCTAGATGGGTAGATTATTAGGTGCGGGAAAACCTGTCTGGATCACTGGTCAAAGTGTATAGGTTCACCATCAATGCTCTACCCTGGGTGACTGGTCACAAATGAAGTTTCTAAGGGGTCTGTCCCGAGACTGATCCTGTTTAATATTTTATCAATGACTTGGAGGAGAAGACAGAAGGCACTCTCACTGAGTTTGCATATGATACCATTTGGGGATGCAGTGGCTATTCATGAGGGCAGGGCTGCCATTCAGATGGACCTGGCAAGCTAGACAAATGTGCTGACAGGAACCTCATGATATTCAACAAGGACAAAGGCAAAGTCCTGCACCTGGGACAGACTAAACCAGTGCATCAGTGCGGACTGGTGACTGACTGACTGGCTGGGTAGCAACTCTGCTGGAAAGCCCCTGAGAGTCCTGGTGGACAATAAACTAGACATGAGTCCTACCTGGCTGTGATGAGGGCTAACAGTGTACTTGTCTGTAAAAAGAGGATTGTAGCCACTAGATCAAGGGAAGTGCTTAATTGACTCAGCTTGGCACTCGTTAGACCATTTCTGGAGTATTGCATCCAGTTTTGGGCCCCTCAGTACAGGAAAGATGTTGGTCAACTGGAGCAAGTTCAGCAAAGAGCCATCAAGATGGTTGGGGGCTGGAGCACTTGCCCTGTGAGGGGAGCCTGAGGGACCTGAGGTTGTTCAGCTTGTTGAAGAGAGGAGGCTTCAGGGGACCTTAGGAATTACCAAGAGGACAGAGCCAGGCTCTTTACTGAAGTGCACAGTGGGAGAATGAGAGACAGTGCCCGTAAATTGAAGCATGAGAGTTTCTGATGTGGTACAAGGAGAATACTTTCATTATGAGGATAATTAAGCGCTGGAGCAGGATGGCCAGAGAGATTGCAGTATCTATATCCTTGGAGACTTAAGAGTAGACAAAGTCCTGAGCAACTTGGTCTGAATTCTGTGTTAACCCTGCTCTGAGCAGGGAGACTAAAGACCTCCTGGCATCCCTTCCAACCTGAGTGATGCTGTGATAAGTGAAGGTGACTTTATCTGTGCTGATTACGAACCTGGGCGTAAGGAAATGATTATCTAACAAAAAGGAACTAGGTGCAATACTGCATTAGGGATAGGCTGTAGCCCTTTAGCTGGATTATAAAGACGAAGCCTGGTGTGCCTGGGTTGCAGAAACAGTCTGCACAAGCCTAGGAGTGAATCTGACTGGCTTAAAATGCAGGATCAGGAGAAAACAGCAGATGTCTCCTTGAAAAGGGTTCCCTGCCATTTTTTCCAGGTTTGATATTTCGAGGTCACAGGTGAGACTGTCACTGCTTATTTTAATACTGATGGCGTTACTTCAGATTATGTTATACATGATAGATGTACATTTTAGGGCATTTTTAAATATTTTGGTAATTGTTTACCTTATGTAAAAGGCCTAGTGTTGAATGCTGGTTTTAGCTTGGCTTTATCAGACTACAGGTCTCTGTGAAAATTTTACTGGAAAATGTAAAAGCACAGTTAAACTAATGCTGTGAGTAAAGAAAACAATAATTCATAATTTCACACTCTTTAAATACCTTTTTTTTAGCCATCACAATTATACACACCTCTGCAATGTAGTATGTCATGGTACCATAATAAACATATATATATTACTTTGAAGTTTTAATATTCTTTTTGAGGTATACAGCACCTTTTAAAATTATAACTGGAATATAGCATACAAACAATGTAAAGCTTTCAAAGCTGGATTCATTGCAAGTATTAAAATGCACTCATAATTATGCTTTTCACCATCCATTTGAGGTGACCTGTTATTTGGCACTTTTAGGATGGAAAGATTCCTATTCAATTCGTGGAACATTTTCAGCTATAGTGGTCCTAGTATGTAGCAACAGTTTTATGTAGACATAGACACATAATACTTATGGAAATACTGGAATGGAGTACCATGAAAATTAATATTCTGCTTTTTCCCTGTAGACATCTTGAATGAGAGACTTTATATTATTTTTACAGAAACTTGATATGAACTTATATATATATTAAATATCACATTCACTTTATTTGCAGTATGTTTTAGCACAATGCCAACATCTTGCACACAATACAGTATTTATTTAATGTGAAGTGTAGTTATGATAATTTACATTTTTAGTACACTATGTGTATTTAAAATATCCATACTGCACAAGATCTTATTACGGTAATATACATGGTATATAGTACTGTTTTTTTCTGTAAAAAAAATATAATCTCAGCAAACTCCTGGCAAGATTGTCTGCTTTTTTGCCCTTGAAATCAATTTTGTATTATGCATTTTGTTGCCTAAATATGTTGTAAGGGATTTTAAAGTGTTCTGTACAGGCTTAGTTTTGTTTCCAGTGAAGTGGATGGTAAGAATTTGACACAGCTGTAGTGCTTATGCTTGGCAAAGCCACGAGTAAGTGAACATTAATTTCTACTGGTTTCATTACAGTAGCACATCAAGGTCACTCCTGAAACTAGCCCCCCTTCTGATGGCCTCTGTTCAAATACCTGGGAAGAATTAGTCCCAGCTCAGATTGCTTACAGCACCGGCAGAGTAGACGGGGGAAGAAAGTCGCGTTCTGCCTGCTCGGATCCCAGCATGGACCCCCATGTCGCTTCGTAGTATCGTGTCCTCACCGTAAGCATTGCCAAATAATAAACTGTTTGCAGAATATCACTGACTGCAGGTAGTACTTTACCCTATATCTAGTTATTGTGCGTTTTACACATTTCTACATTTCTAACTTTACAGGATTCAAGAGAAGATAGCAAAATCTCTTAAAAGATCTAGCATTTAACACGTCTAAGCATCCTAGAGCTTGTGTCTTATGCCTGAAGACTCAGTGTTGTTTGTTCCACAGCACTGGGAACATGTCATAATACTTTTGGAAAGGTGGAATATCCTTTCTTTCCTGCTAGCTTTGTAAGGCTGTGAAATACAGGTTCCCACACTTGTATGTACAGCAGTAATGAACATCAGCATCTCAGGCTGATGGCAGTTTCTGTTTACAATGGCTAAAGTAACTAGGCTAATGAAATCAGCAGGACTATGGGAATAGAAACAATATGATGAAAATTAAGAAACGTTTCTGTGGTTAGCTGATTTTAATGGCTTCCTGATGCTACCCAGATTTTTGGAATATAAATTTTTGGCTTGGGAAAGTGAAAAATACACAGTGAAACCTTAAATGATTTGATCCTTAGGACAGACAACATTTTTTATTCTTCATACACTGTGCCTAGCAGAGTGGCTCCTATGTGCCAAGGTAGAAAGAACCAATCATCACCACCACCAATAATAATAACAATAACTTCGCATTTATATAATTTAGCTATTATCACCTGGCTTCATCTCAGCTGTTTGGTCTATGCATACGATTATATATAATTTTCTCTTTTTACACATCAGTACATAATTATGGTGACTTTTTGTAGACAAGATTTTCCTGTACCCTTTAACAGCCTCATAAAACCTCTCTTACCCTCAGCATTTCACAAAACAGCTACTGTGTTAGGATGGTTTTCTAAAAATAAAAATAGTTTAGTAAATTCTAGGTAAAATTTCAGCTTCCTCCATAATTTCATGCCCTCTCATCTTCCCTCCCTACCAATCTCTGGAATGTCAAACTTCAGTTCTTGTTGCTGACTCCATTTTCTATGTCTCACAACAAGTCATAAAGGGAAATTAGCTACTTTTTCACCACTGCTTCCTGGCTTCTTGTTTTTATCACCACCACTATTAAGAAAACATTTGGAAATTGATTATCCAGCCATAGTTTCTGAGTGTTTACCATTTCATAGAAGTCATGACCAGAAAGGTGGCCATAAGAAAATGGGAAAGGGAGATTAGTCAAGTTTGTCATTTTAGATTCGAGATTTGAAGTATATATTCTTCAGGGTAAGCTGCAGAAGGGGCTGCGGAGAAGCAATTTGCTCCTCTCTCTCCAAAACATCAATGTCCAAGTTTCCTGCTTCTTCTGTCAATAATCTCTCCCTTGGAAGAGGATTGAGTCAAAGGAAGCTGAAAGGAAAAGCAGTTTTCTCACTAGCAGAGTATTTATCTTCCCTTTGAAAAGAAAGACAGTGGTATAATTTTTGACCCCTTTCATATTGGCTTCTGTCCTGCATATTCCTTGCCTGTTTTTGCAAACGAATGATGCTGCAGCATCAAAAAGAATTGCTCGATTTTTGTTCAGTGCCTTAAAGATGCATTGGTAAGTGTTGCTTTGTTTTTAAAAATGTAATTCTAACAAAAGGAAACAATGAAAAAGGACTTGACACTGATTCTGCTTCAATAGTGCATATATCTGAAATATCCAAATTGTTAAAACAGACATATTTCTAGAATCTAATCCTTGATCTTTTCCTGAAGTTTGAGGAATTCCCACATTCTTGTCATTCCCCTAGGATTGTTCTTGGTTTTTTCATGCTTTTTTAATTTGGTTTAATATTTTCTTTTTTCCCCAGCACAACATCGAATACTTTTTCTATGTTGCCATAAAGATGAACTTCATTATTTCTCCTTTTATAAGGTAACTTTTTGGATTTGGTTTCCATTTTATTTTGTTTTCCAATTGTCTTTGGTAGCAAACATAGGAAATTTCAGTAGAAATCCAAGTAGTCCTGTTCTCTATTATGTGTCTGGTATGTCTGATTTGTTAGTTCAAAGACAACTTCAAAATGGACATCATAGAGTGTAGATTACTCTCTCTTTGCTTTCTGTGCTATTGTCATCCAGAAAGAGAAAAACTGCCAAAAGCAGGGGAAAGTGGGGATTTCATTGGCAAGATTTCCTTTTTCATCGCAGCTCCAGCACTGCTGACCCATGCTACGCTATCTATCAGCGTTCTTGCTAATTCTTTTAAACAAATGGGAATTCCAAACAGAAGCAAATCCTTTCCATATTGTCAGCAGACGAAATGAATCTTTCCATTAAATTGTATGTTTATTTTGGAGTTTGAAAGGGCTTTTATTGTAGTTGTTGTTATTGTTTTTAATCTACTAGAAGATGGATTTACTTTAGAACTGTTATATTAATCCCAATTCTGAACCCCTTAACTCATATTTAATTTGAAAATATCATATACAGTTAATTAAATTTTGTTTTGAGTTCTTTGGAAATAAACTTCTTGTTATTGATGATGTCATTAGTGCCAGGAGATATACGTTTCCTGTGAAGGGCTGTAATAACCCGCTGGGATTTTTTCCCTTTTTTGCAGTCCCTGCATGATAAATTAATAATTCAGATAATTTGTTTATAAACTAGGCTGTAGGGGGACATTGCTGAACACTACAAATAAGTTTTTGATGTAGTTATAAAATTATTTCCTATGCTATTTATCATTTCTTAAACCAGACACTGTTGATGAATATTCAACATCTGCATAAAGCACAGGAAAACCTTTTTAATCAGCACTAATACTGAAGCGTGAATTTTCTAATCAGCATAACTGGTGTGTGGTGTGGGAACCTATAGGGCTGGCGAATTTTTCAGATTAGGGAGTGTTAATGGATGGAAGAAGGACAGGCGCTGGCAGCCAGGCAAAGCTTTCATTCATTTTTAGCACTTCTCTGGCTTCCAGGAATGAAATCAAGCCACGGGGAAAGGAATTGGCTTGTAGGGCATAGGCTGCCATCCGCCATGGCCCTGGGCTCCCTTTGGATAGCAGGCTTGTGTCAGCCTCTGTTTCAATGGGCTTTGACCCAAACAAACCAGCTTCTTTATCACTTGTGGATTTGCAGTTTAACAAAATGGTATGTAGTGTGGGGCAGCTCTGTGGATTTAAATGCATGACCCAACAATGAAATCCAAGTTGTTCATGGTTCTCTTGAACTATACCTCATTCACTCATGCACTTGTTTTCATGGACCATAATTATGCAATTAGATTTGATGTAATTTCACACTGCATTTTCTCTGTCAGAAATAAGTGCTGATTTTGTCAGGCTACAAAGTGGCTGGTGCTCACAGTGAACTAGGAGAGGGTATGAGGAACCTCTTTCTCTTTGTTTCACCTGAGTTAACTAGATGATGTTAAAGACTGGTCTTTCATTCTGACATTTTTTTGCTTAATATCAGAACTATATTGTCACTACAGTTTTTCCTTCTGTTGACTTCAGAAGGCAGCTTCTCTCTCTAACAAAGACGAAGCTTTAGGATGCAGCAGTTCTGCTGTCTCTGTTCCCATTGGACCCAGGCTCTTCCTCATCTAAACAGTGACCGGAGCAGCAGTGCAGAGATTACAGCACTGCAGATTAAGCTGTCTGCCCCAGCCCTTTGCTGAGGACTCCGTCTTCCATGTTGGGGGTGCAGAATGGAAAGCATGTCCATGCTCTAAGAGCTGTTTTCACAATCTGACAAACTTAAGGTGCTCCTGAAAGTGGTTCTGTGCTGGTATTGGACTGCAGGCTGAAGCACAGATAGACTACTCATGCAGCCACTGCTGGCAGTCAGGAAACAGCCTGCAAGAGAGGACCAGGGTAGGGCAGGAAGGAGTGGAAAATTCCTTTTTCAGAGCTGGTCTACCCGAACCCTTAGAAAACCACGTTACAAAGAAATGTGGCAGATCTTCTTGCTGAGCCTGTATGCCTCCTATACATCTAACCACTAACTGTAGATTGTGGTCATCATAACACAATCTGTCCTTGTATTTCTTTTTATTTTTATTTTTATGCTATGGCAAGAGATATATCATCTGGAGCACCATAAACTACACCTGCTGAAAGCCATTCTGAGCTTAGGCCAAATCTAATATAAGCAGGCACAACTCAATTAAAGTCACGCTTGCTTACACCTGTAGTGAATTTGATACTGGGTGTATGCATTGACTTGCACTAAATATGTTGTCTGAAATGATTAAGCACTAACCCAGTCTGTAGCAAACCTCTGAAGCCTATTCAAGTTAGGTGATTTATGATAATTTTCATTGCAATTGTTCTTTTCTGTGCTTGTCTGTAGTATCTGCAATACACTCTCCAAATCTTTCTGGTTAATCTGTTTCCATAAAAGCCCTACCGGTGCTGCTATGACTGCAGCTCACTTAGAATAAGCTGTAGAAGCTTTATACTAGCTAGCAAAAGTACCAGCGGCAGGACAGTTTCAGCAGCAAGGAGCTGAATGTGGGCTGCAGAGGCTGCTGGAGGAGCAAATTAAAGGCTCAGATGGTTAAACCAAGTTCCATGTGGCCGTGGCTGTCTGTTGACACTTCCACTTGAACAGATTTCAAGTTAACCCTGGTGTGTCCTCAAGAGCAGCAGTCACTGCAGTGACAGCAGCGTAGACATCCCAGGAAGGAAGCAAATATATTCACAGCTGATGAGGCTAACTTTTAGCAAATTCATCTTCTATTTTATCAACATGATATATATAATATGATTCTAGAATTTCATGTTGTTTCAGGTATGTTTACCTGGTTATTTTGTGAAAAGAAACATATAAAATACCTAATCATGTTAAGTCATTATACAGCTCTTACATAATCACATTAACTGCTTATGAAATGACTACATGGCAATATCACTTTAAAGGTAAGGCAATTTAAGGATTGTCTATAAATTGTACACACTGCTGCCTGCATTAACGGTACTTCATATAGAAATGCATGTTACTTCAGTTGGAAAACACACTTTGTAATAAAATCAGAAACATCATAACAAATTGGAAAGATGTTAAATTATCATTTAATCAGTTGTTTAATAAAATCTGCTTTGTTAATAAGTATGAAAAAATAACAGCAGGAAAAATAGAACTGCTGATCCATTTAATCCTACTTGGAAACCACTTTCAGACTTTGACAAGGTATTGGCGGAAATATAAGGCTAGTCTATCATCTTCAGCACTGCTTATCCTGCCTGTAGACACAAAGATGAGATACGGGTATTAGAATGGAACAAACTATTTACAATAAAAAGATTTGGTATAGGAACAGCTTGGTTTTGTTGCTGGTATTTTTTGGTGAAGTGCTTTGCCTGCACTAGACATGAAGCCCAGGGAGATAAAACCAGCACTAGATGAAACCTTTCTATTTTGGTCCCCTGAGTCTGCTGATGCAGACTTAAATATGAAATCTGGATGTTTCAATAGCGGAATATCCATGTATTTACACCATTCACCTTGTAGTCATAGGATCTAATCCTTCACCAATTTTTTTTTTGCATTTTATTGACATTTATGCTTGAAAAATAATCGAAATTGCCAGATAAAAAAGAATTGTTTAGCTGAGGGGATATGTCAATAACTTGAGAATTAAAATATAATCAAATCTTAGAAACCACACCAAATATTTATGACCATCTCTATTAATGTAATGTTGCTTACTGCAGCTGTTAAGGCTTTCACAATCTTTTTTTTTTTTTTTTTTTTTTGGTCTAGGAAGTAAAAGCATAGGTCCCCATTTGTTTTGTACTCAGGCAAACGTCTTTCATCTTCCAGATATCTGTAAGACTAGATCCATATATGATAACAGTCCAACCAATATACTGAAAATAATATAATCAAGCATATTCTTTTGTTAATTATTTCTCTGCATTTTGTTTTTACAATGCTGAGACATTATATTCTGAATTACCAAGAAATGCCATATAAAATATCAAGCCTTTCCAACACGATAAGCTTCTTGTAATGATCTCATTGTATTTTCTAGGAGGTATTTGTCTACCTCATAAAATCACCACGTAACAACACAATTGGCAGCTTCTGTTCAGCAGAAGAAGCAGATTATAATGGCAGGTCAAGGCTAACACGTACTGGCAGAGCTTTGTGGGTAAGTTTGTAATTCTTCTTCTGACTTCCCATTACTAAATAATCACTTAACATGATGATTCCAGGGTTCATATTTTCTGTTTATGAGCTACACAATAAGCTAAATAAAAGCTATGTCTACCTGGAGATAATATCTTAATAAAATATTGTAATCACTCCATACATGGTGTTATTAAACAGTGAAATAATATATACTCTCCTCTCATGACTGTGTTGTGGCTAGCCCCTGTGAATGCTTCTTCTTTGAGCTGGTATCTTCACAGCATTTCCTCCATATGTCCACTTTAAGCACATTATTATAGCTCTGGCTTCTCCTACCCTTTTAAACTCCTGTTCTTCTCAAATGTTCTTCTTTACTTGTCATGAATTCATCAGTGCAACAGTTTTTCCTTTCTTTTTTACGAATTATCTTTAATAGCTTGAGAGTCAGCTTAAGCTCAGGATTTGCTTTGCAATCAATGAGAAATAGCAGACTGATTATTGAGTAATAATTGTTCCTCAATAACCATGACAAGAATAATCCATTTTACAAGTCCCAGCATTTGGCTTGTCTATCCTCTCAAAATCACCGAAGGATAAGGGCTCCAGCCAGTTAACAGAGGTGTGAATAATGACTACAGCTAATGAGACATACCACAGAAAGAGGACTTTTCCAAATAGTTAGCTGTTATTGTCCAGTCAGAATACAGAAGATTTTTTGGCATGGAAATGTTTCATAAGCATAAGCCATTAATCAGTGAGGGCGCAGTATTCCTCCCTTCTGACTGCCTGAGACAATCATTTCAGGGCCATTCCATATGTCTTTTTCTCAGTGTATAGGCAGTATACAGTGGATCTGTTTTTTTCCCCCGAAATTAGCTGTATTTTCACAATTTGGAAATGTTTCTAGAAAATTATTACTCAGATAGACACTGATCTATATTGCATTTTGAATAGGGAATGATTTTTTGAGTTAGCATTATTGCAGTTTTTTATGATATAGTTGTTCTGCACTTCTTTCACAGCAAGAATCTAATAATATAATGTGTGTTCTGAAGAACACATTAAAATGACATTATGTGATCAGGATGCCAATTATAGTATGACTAAAGACTAGCTATCAAGCTACAGAAAGTCAGTAATTGTGCTGATATAAACATAATGTTTATATGTCTTGAGTAGAAAAGAATGAATCCCATTTTATTACTTACATACGATTATTGACAAAACACTTAGGGATACATTTTCAAAGTGTTGTATGGGTTTTTAGCTGCATGACTTCCATTTAAGTCAATAAGAGTCACATAGTTAAAACCCCATGCAACATTTTGAAAAATTACCACAGAGAAGCCTCTTTTTTATTGCTTAGCTGCACAAATCATTTTATTCTCTAGTAGTTCTTCCACATGGTAAGCTAGTAGTGTTGGCTGTCAGTAGTCTCATAACCTCCCCCCCCCCCATCTACAGGCCTCCAAATATGGTGGTCTATTTATATGCAGATTTCAAAAAATAATAACATGATTTGTACTTCTATTGTTCCTTTCATCGGGTTATAGCCCAGTGCTTTAAAGCTATTAGTTAATTATGCCTCACATCACTCCTCCAGGTAGGTACACTAGTAGCTGCCACTTTTGGTGGCTCGCCCAAGGAGACAAGGTGTGTCAGTGGAAGAACAAAGAATTGAACCAGCCCAGCTCCAGGTCCTTAATCCCTTGTTCCAGCTACGAAATACTCCCAACCCACAAAGATTCAGCATTCAATAGTATGTAATGCATATGAAATGCTAACATTAATTGGAAATGGCACCGGAGTGACCTCACTTCAGTCTACTGAGGTCTGATATTGCTTCTTTTCACTCATTAATTCATTAATTAGTTTAAAAGGGCTAATGGAAAACAAAAATATTCCATTTGCCAGGGTAGATCACTGCTGAATATTTATATTATTTTTTATTATTCATACGGAATCGTAAGTGCTTAACAGACAAGTCATCGTGGGGTTTTTTGTTGTTGAGATAAACATAATCCAGAATTTTTAGAGCACATCAATTTTAAGGACTGATGGGATCTTCACCACGATTTGACTTTGCCGGGCTAAAGAAGCTCTAAGAAAACAATTTTATGATCAGTTTAGTAGATTGACAGCCATCACAGCTCAAACACTTTCATTATGCATTGGTGGCCTCAGCAACTTGCAGCAACAGTGGAATGGTATATGAAATCTTTATGCTTATTTTAGTTCTCTCTTAGGCGAAGGAAGAGATTTGAACATGCTCTTTGTTTAAATAAAGAAGCACATGATTAAATTAGTGATCAATATTAGTAACTATACATAGAAATAATAATTAATATTTTTATGTAAATGCTTGAGAAATTGAAGAATTTTAAATTTACCGTTAGATAGGATATTAAATTCATCAGTCTGAAGTTTTGTTTTTAGAGCTTTTTGGTGGGACATACATATATATCGTATTATACCTTCAATAAGTATGTTTTAGATTCATTTCAGCTCTCCAAAAACATACCCTTCCCTGGACAAAAGAGAATAAGACTTGTCTGACAGATACCAGTTTATTCTTCTGAACTGAGATGTATGCAGGTTCCATAAACTGTGACTGGCCTATTTATTAACAGAAATGTTAGCCACACCCAGGTTTCCTTAGAATAGGAAGTATAAGTTAGTGCATAACAAAAGTCATAATGATTCAGAGTTTTCACAAAATAAAACTAGAATTCATTAAGATTCCTCTTACCGTCCTGTTATATTTCGCTTAACAGCAACAGACATTTTTCTTATTTCACTGTAGTAGTATTACCCATGCTCTAAGACAAAAATTGTTTTTCCTAGTCGATTATACCCTTGTGCCTTTGTTACTTGTGTTTCTACCGACATTGAGTGCATTATCCATTGTTAAATGATTGATAAAAATTGTTAAATAAGGCAAACACTATATTCAGTGTAGTGTAATGAGGCCTATCAAGCAGGAGAAATACTTCTCATCATGATATTAAAATTAAATGTAGCATTTTAAAAATTCTTGACATAAATAAAGAAGTTATTTATCTGGACCAGTGCTTTTTCTGTAAGCCCAGCGTTCTGTATAAGTCATTGCCAAACCATATATTTTATTCTGTAGAATACTTTCATTTTCTTCTTCTCAAATACATTTTGAACTTGCAGTCATTAACCCTAACATAGTCCACAATTGTATGACCTTTTTTATGTAGGGCTGTAACAGGTATTGTAGTCTTATTTCACCTGCAGTTTTGCATCTCCATTAGAATTTTTTTTTCCACATGAAATGTGATACATCCACTCATATTTAATTAGCTATTGTAAACACAGTGTTATTTCTGAGTACACTAAAATATTGAATTTAGCAGTTGTCTCTATGTGCAGAGTTACCCACGTGCCCTTCCTCTCCCCCCCAATTCCAATCAAGAACATTCCCAAGCTAAAGCTATCTAACAAGCTAGTAGGCATAAGGCACGCAGTATCTGTAACCATCAGGTTACAAGGCAATGATGGAGGCAGTATCACATCCAGTTGTCTTTGGTTCCTTTTCCTGATGACAAGCTAGTCATGCAGAGCTGAATCCCTTGAAATGAGTTTCCATTAAGCCTCAAAAGCAGACTTTTGGACCAGTATCTAAATACTTGCCTACTGTAATTACACAGCTATTATAAGGTCTATGTGTAAATACCATTGACTGTTTTTATTTTAAATCCATATTTTTGATCTTTTTAATGATGTTGCCTTACTCTTTTGAAACTGACCTTAAATATCAAATTCTCTGTCATACCTTATTGAGACTGTGACAGAGACTTACCTGATATGTTTTTCACAGAAACTTTCATCTTAATGTAATTGATAATGTTTCGTGTTTTGTTAAATAATTTTCTCAGTTTTCAATATATTTATTAGTTTTTAAGAAGTTATTAAAAATATTCCTTCAAATGTTGATGTAAAAGCATGGATCAGCAGTTACTTTCCTTAGGTGCTAGACTATGGAATAAATATCATCTGTAAAAGTAAAAAGGATGTATTATTAGCAATGTCTTTGAAAATCTGAGATCCTCTTCTACCTTAGCTTTCATAACAGTTCTCCATGCTGCATGTTCTCCTCCTCAAGGAAGTCCCTCAACTGCTTTTTTTCTTTTGGTAGTTCCTTCTCCTCAGCTTGTGATAGATAATAAGACTTCAAAACTGTGATCTTGATAAATTCTCATTTCCCTCTCAGTCCCTTCTCTCATTTAACTGTGATCGTATTTCCTGAGAGAATTTCAGCTACATAGAAAGGCAGATGGTTCACAAATTCCTTTTCTTGTGGCTGATTTCCATTCAGTCTTGCAGAGGAGCCTATTTATTTCACATCTCCTCTTTGTTTCTCTGTTCCTGTTCATATGAAGACACAATCCAGTGAAGATGAGATATTTAACTGAAAAAATGGCAACAAACTAAAATCAAAACTGTATTACACCTTTTGCTGTCAAAGACCAATCTATATTCATAATTCCAAACCACCCAGGGACACCTAAGCAACATAGCTGCAAGTAGGTATCATAACATGTCTCAACAGGAGCTTACCATGCCAAAAGCAAGGGTTCTTTCCTTCTTTCTGTATGTAAATTACTTGCCTAATCTTATCTAACGACCTCCAAATCTGTAATGTATTTAACTTCACTGAAACTTTGTGAAACATGCATCCTATAATTCAACTAAGGTTCAGTGAGATTAATTGGTTTAGGAAAGGCCACATAGGAAGATGATGGTAGAGAGAGTAACAGATCATAAATCCTTTAATTAACAAAGTATAATAATATATATATTCTCTGTTCATAATTGCATATACACAGCAGGCCTGCAATCTAATTTTCTTTTTTGGTTCTGAGGAGCGTTTTTTTTAGACCTTAACAAAAGCCATTTAATGCGAAAAAGCTAAAACAGCAGTGATGTTTAGCTGCTTTCAGGGTTATGCAGCAGAGGATTCACGTTTTTTCAGGACTGAAGATTTTGAGCTTAAATTTGTAGTGCTTTTATGAATCTGGACCTCAATGATTTAAGAATCTAAGTTCAATTTTCAAAGTAGGAAAACAAAAAATCCTGTAAGAGCCTAAGTCCTTTTTGGCTTTCAGCAAATTTTAATACCATATTCACAAACAACAACATCATTTTCAATGTTATGTTATTATCTTTCAGGTAGACGACAGTTTTTTGGGAGCAGGGAATCCAGCTCTAGGTAGTGAGGAAATGCTTATCTCCACTTGAAACCTAGGACTCATAGGCCCTGAACCCTCTCCATGTGTGATATACATGTTCTTAAGAAAAAACCTCCAGAACCCCGCAACCCAAGGATCATCAGTTCTATTTTCAATAGTAATAGTTGTCTGGTGGTATATTTAAATTTAGAGAAGTAATTTAGAAAAGTGGGAGCATGACAGCAATATAAACCTCATTTTTCCCAGGTGAAAGGGGCTGCTCCTCAGTGCTGCTGCATTGCTGACTTCCTGTTATTTGCTTTTTGTCTTAGGGTTTTTTACCTTTCCTTGTCAGTATTTTTCTTCTTGAATTCTTGAGCTTCTATCACCATCTCAAGAGTTTCAATTCTGTCTGCGTTTTTACTTTTCTTACCTTTTATGGTTTTAGCTCATGGATTTTCTCACACCTTAAACAACAATTTTCTCAGTAAAACTGAGCCAAGGTCACAGAGTTGTGCTGCATCAAACTAAGCCTTGGATCACAGAGAGCTGAACCCCCGAGCCAAGGGTTACAGACTTATCTAGAGAGGGGGACTGAACCACTTCCTTTTTGTCCTCATAATCATCGGGATTTTAGAATTAGCAGATCTCATCCTCCTGAACCAGGGTTTTAACAATAGACTGGAGAAAGAAAACAAATCTTTATAATTTTTCAACTCCCAGCCAGTTTCTCACCTTTCAGTGAGCTAGTAATTGAACCAATTTGACTGAAATGAAGAAAATATTCTCTGTGCAACTACTGCTGCCAACAGCTGGTTTTCATTTCAACAGACTCTGAGTCCAGTTGCCTTCCTAGCGGTTTCCACCAATTCAGATTTATCATTCAATACTTCAAGACTGAATCTATGCCTGATATAATTGTGCTACTTGAACAGATTGTCATACACGGCATGTCCAGTATTGGTCAAAATACATTAAGTAATGTTTTAATTTGAAACTCCTATTTATATTTTAAAATATACATTCTTAAAAATCATAAATAAATTTTCGGCCAGTCTTGTAATGCTCTAGGACAGGAGCTATTGAATCGCACTGGGATGGCAGCAGTAACAGGGCCCTCCTTGCTACCATTACCACAACAGTCTCTTGTATTAAACATGTTGTGAGAACTCTGAGGCTATATCTGTACTTGTAAATTAAATATGTTGGGAGCGTACTTTGGCACCGAGTTGATGAAGAATGTTAAGTGTCCCTACTATCAAACTCTCTGAGCTTATAAAACAGGATGGCTGCATTCAAACTGCCTCTTGTGAATAGTCTGTGAATAGCGCTATCTCCCTAACTGTGCCTGGCAAATGTTTTCAAAAGCAAGTTCTAGCTGGCCAGGGCCAAAACTGTGCTGAGGCCAATCGAACAATTTAACAACATGGATGATCAAGTTTCAGTGCCCAGGAATGTTTAATTTAATCATGTAAACATTGCCTTATTGGATCAAGGCCCGAAAGTGGTATGGGAAACGTATAGTTTGTGAATCCTGTAGGGGATTGCACATATGTTACACGGTATCTAATTGCCCAAATCCTTGGGTGTTTTCAGGTAGCAGATGAAAGGACATTTCAAAGGTTTTATAAACTTTGGTTTTATGCATATTCAAGGAAAATGCAGGGTTAGGTACGTTCTGGGTACGTATACTTTTACAATAAGGATTTTCATTGGAGTTACTCTCACTTAGCTTGAGCCCTGTAAATGGACTTATACCAATGAGCCTTAACTTTGAGTAAACATCCCCACTGTCCACATGTTTGTTCAGTGGTCCTCTTCTAGGAAACAACCCTGGTTTTTCCCCAGGCGGTAATCAAGTGCAGTAGAATGCCCATAAATTCAGGAATAAAAATATGGTGGGAATGGCACTGGTAACTTCTGGTGCTGGTAATCTGCAGCATACAATTAAGTTTTAACCAGAGCACATGGCAGGTAGGAGACTGCTGACAGTAGCCATTCAGCAGAACTTTTGGCACAGGCTAGGTGAGGTCAGGGTAAGCTTTTCTTTGGGCTTGATGTTGAATGTATGCACAATTTTAATAATAAGCACAGACACCATCTCACTCTTGCCTAAGATAAATGCTTTAGTCCTTTAGCCTTTGAAATGCCACTGTCATTTTTAAAAATGAAATTTAGACTTTTAAGTCAGTGAGATATTTTCAAAATTTTTATGTGAAAACTGTATACAACCAAAAAATGCCAGACAGTTCGGTGTTGTCTAAGGAACAAATAACAGTAGAATAAACTTATTGGAAAAGTAAATTCATAAAGGAAAGATTACTTTTGTTCAAGAGCAGAAGCCTATATATGTAGAATTACATGTGTACACAAGATAATGAGACATATGACATAACAGTCATCTAAAGAAAGGACATACATACCTAATGTGGAAGTCGTTGGACTACATGAAAAATAACAGCTTAGAATTGTAAGAGATTCAAGTACAGGTTACAAAATCTTTGGATCTATCAAAACAGAATAGATCCACAACTGGAATGCAGATTCCGTGTCATGAGTGTCTGACCTCTGTCATGGTTACTTGTACATTTGAAAGAATAGCTTTGTCTTCAGTTGAGAAAGGAGAATGGGATCAGCACAACTCATCTGCCATGGTTTTCTAACAACATACCCTTTTTTCAGAAGAAATTCCAAGATTGCTGCAAATTAAACCAACACTGTAGAACCGATCCTATGGCGTTGTCATTGTCTTTCACATCTGTAACCCTGCTCAGGTGCATGGCTCTAAAAATGCCCTCTATTAGAGGGTAGGCAGTACTCCCGCAGGCTTTTGGATGGATACAGTACAGCTAAGTGGATCCAAAGTGCTCCTGAATGAGCAAGACGGACAAGAACCTCCGGAGCTGAGTAAACAACAGGCACTTGCTGAGCTAATAGCGCGTAAGCATCCTCACAAAATTTTCGTTGTAGTTCAAAGAATGAGAACAGTGGTGATATACTACACAATGCTTAGAAGAAACAGTTCCTGTAAGCTTACTCGTTTCTGTTCTCATACTACTACTTGCTAGCTAAATAATGACTTCTGTCATTATTTTAAAATTGTATTTATTAAATACATTTAGAGAAATCCTCTGCTAAGCAAAGAGTGCTAAAAATGATTCAGTCTTACTGCAGTTGTGGTCATGAGCTACAGACTTTTGAAAGGAATTGTCAGCTGCCTTTTCCTGGAGGTCCTCATTTAGTATAAATTTCCAGTAAGTATATATAAGCCAAAGTATCTCTTTGTTCATCTGTAATTATCTTCTCATATTTATTTGGGTGGCATTGGCTTAGGTGTGAAACGCAATAGTCTCAGGGTGTCAGAGATATCCTGTTGTTTGAATACATTGCCTTTTATTTTCTTCTTCAGGATTTAAAAAAAAAGGAAATTAAAATGCTCTTTTCATTCACAGAATATGAGCCTCTCTGAAAGGACTCCTGAAAAAAAACCCCAGAGTGGTTCTCGTGCTGACCTAACCGTCAATTTCTGCCAGGATTGCCAGCAATAAAGCAGCAATTGTGTTTTGCAAAGTGTTTTTGTTCCAACTTAGTGTTTTGTTTGGGCACTTGGACTGTTGGAAATTTTACTTATGCAAGGTATAACTTGTACGAGATTCAAGAGCCTATATATGCAATAAAATATGTCTGACCAAAGATCCAGGAAAAATTTAAATCTCGAAGTATGTGTACCAAGAATATCTGTGGATTATTTTATTGGAGTATACTGCAGCAGTGACCTAAGTGAACACTGTCCTTTTAAGCAAAGATGTTACATTATTACTACTAAGCGATTATGCATGTTAAATTTAGGAGTGAGAAGAATGATACCATGCTGACAGGAGATGAAGTAGTCAGAGTATGGTGGCTTCACCTGGTTTCACCAGCACAGATCTCAAAAGCTAGCAAAGTCATCTACAGCAGAGTCAGCCTAGCAAAAGAACCTGCCGTGCCAATACTGTTGAAACTATGGCCACCTTCAAAGGTTGTGGCAGATATCAGAGATGCAGTCAGGACTAAAAGCACATGGCATATGATTTCCTCAGTCATGTTGTACACAGGTCTCAGATATATGTAGTTGCATGTTCTCCTTCCAAGCCATGTTGACTTCAGTTTCAAGGATTAAGACCAACATCTTTTTTTTCTAAAGGTTCTGTTAAGAAAGCAGTGTTTCTTGCCATAAAGTTACACTTGTTTTCTGCAGATTTTTATTTAGCACAGTAGAATTGGCTTTGAAATAAAATCCAACAGGTTTCCCAGTTGATTTTGATTTAATGGATGTCTTTGGTAGACGGCCTCAGGGTAGGCTGGCTCTAGCTATTTATCTTTATACTGGGTAGTTTATATATTTTAAGAAAGTGACAAATGGCAGCTTTAAAAAAACTCATTATGGTAATTGATTATTATAGGAAAACCTCGGAAACTTTATGAAAGAGAGCCGTATTTTCTAAGTGTCTTAGCTTTAAACCAGACTTGTAATTAGAAGAATCCATAAACATTTATCACATTAAGAGAGGTTCGGTCAGTAAGTTTAGAATAAAACTCTGGAGTCACTTTATTGTCCTGTGTTAAAATCACATACTTTAGTGATTTTCCCTTACCACAGAGAGATTAATTTGCCCAGCTGAATAGAGGACCACACACGTTCGCAGAACTCCTCTAAGCTGAGTTCTACAAGAAATTTGCTGTGCATGTCTCTGGGAAGGGTGACTGGACTTTTGGACTAATATGTTTCTGAGTGTTGTAATCAAGCCACATTTTCAGAGTAGAATTTGTTCAAGAACTTGAGCTATCTATTGTCCCTCCACTTCTTCTCCTTGGCCTCTCCATCTATGTGAAACTTTGGATGCCCCCAGCAGGAAACTCATTGATCTCACATTTCCCTCCTTGCCTCACCTCCCTTATTTTAGCTGTAGCTCATTCTGACCAAGTTCTGAGAGATTCCAGCCCTGGATCCATATGCAAGATGGCCTTTAGCTTATATTTAATTCAAGGCCTTATGGTTTAGTGACTGATTTACTTAAGCAAACAAAAAAAACATTTTGTGGCTAGGAGTTTATTTTGCTTTCATTAACATGATATATCTCTCAAACATAAAAAAATGGGACCAACCTTTGCAATCACTACCTAATGTTACATTACCAATGCCTCTGGAAGACAAAGACAACATTTCTCGTCTGTCTTTTGCAGAGACAATTAGCACTCTAGAGACTCATTCGCTATTTTCAGAATGCTGAATACGAAAAATGATCTCCTTGATTTCAAGTATAGGAAAGTTCTTAATCACGTCCAAACTTGACAATTGGTTGCTGTCCCTGTGTACAGAAAAATAAATGTTCTGCAGTTGACTCTTTAAGGACTTTTTGTTCCTGATTTAGGTCTGTATTATGTGACTCAGTTTGATTTCCAGTTTAACCAAGGGAGTATACATTTCATGTTCCTTATAAGAAAGAAAAGAATGGATTGCTCAGGATAAACCATAACTGAGCATAAAAGGCAGAAAATACTTGCAAAGCCATACATGTTACTACTGTATATATATTTCAACAATTTTCAGTCCAGACAAGGTATTTTGCAGTATGGCTTCTCAGGCGTAATCTGTCATGGTATTTCTTTTCTATTAACCAGCTTTCATTCTGGTAACCCTCAACATGTATGGTGTTTTCTCTTATGGCACCAAATCCTGCAGTCAAAGGCGTGTATAAGAATGCCATCTTTCATTTCTAAAAAGTAAGTCTCTAGCCTATCAAGTTGGTGTGAAAAGATTAACTTTGCCACCTTAGTTATTTGTAAGGCTCAGAAGTGAGAATGCAAATGAAACTATAAAAACTGCTTTCTTAAAACTTTTGTTATTTTTAACAAAATCATAGTTTTTAGAACAGTTTCATGGCATTTTAACATATGGAGTTGACAATGCCATCATTTCTCTTTCTTTAAATGTATTTTATTGCTTCAGATAATGTCCTACATATAAATTTACATATGTCTATAACAGGAGCAAACCACAAAATCTGAGAAACAAAGTGAAGTTTTCAAAAACAAAGAGTTTTTGACTCTTCTAAGTAGACAGGTTATAAAAACAAACCCATAATAATTACATCTATTCTTTCCCCACAGCCAGCTACATCTTTTTACCATTAAAGTTTTTCTTTTTCCAAGTTTGCTTCAGTCTGTAAAGCCCTCTTTAAACACGAAATAAAAATCATTGTTCCTTTGGCAACTATATAGTTTCTTTGTTGAAAGCTGCTTAATTCAAATATTCTGCTCACAGATATGTTACTTGGCAGCTTGATGTACACAGTAAAAGTAAATGATATCTGTTAATAGCAGAGAAGAAAATTCATGTTCTTTGTGTTTCCCTATAATAGAGCTTTTTCAAGTTAGCCAGTGTTTCAGATTGATAAACATCAGGTAAACAATGAAATGTATAAAGGTCTAACCCTCTGAGTTCTTTTGTCCGTATAGTCAGTGTGAAAAGAGTGCATTGGCACGTGGCAGGACAAGGCCATAAGATTTCAAAGTGTGCTGCAAATGTACTTTGAGGTGCAACTGAGCTGCTTCAGTGCTCATATGTAGCATTGCCTCAGCGGATGGACATTGTCTTTCTCTGTTTTTATTTTGCTTAATTAGCTGTTTTGAAATTCTACCTGAAACCAAAATGCGCTCTACTAAAACTCTCACATGAGGCAGATAACTTGCAATTATAGTTGAATAGGGTGTTAAAGCACAGGAAGAATGCTAGCTGAAATATACAGGTCCTCTCTAGAAATGTGTAGCCCTACAATGTAACAAATTGACTTTTTTTTCTTATTCAGTTTTTGTTTTGTATGCATGTGCAAGATTTTTAACTAAGTGAAAATATTCATTACTGTAGAAATGGTAGAGTAGAACAAAATAGGAGGTCACCGAGTTTCCCCTTCTAATCTATAACTCAATTGTTACTTCTTTACATTTTTTTCTAGAAACTGTTGGCAACAAGATACTGAAATGAATTTGGCTTACCTGAATCTCACATTTAATTGTATGTCTAATTTCCTGATCAGCAACAAATACTATATGAGTCTTAGAAGTAATATGCTACTTAAAATTTAAAATTCTGCTATTTTTTTTCCAAGTGAAGCTGGAGTTATTGCATCTTGCATTCCTTTTAGATATAAACTTAAAACTATTGCTATTCACAAAAACTTCAGAGCACATCTCTCTCTCTGTAGACATAGCATTGCAATTCCAGGAAAGCTTGCCAGACTTATCTATTTAGGAAAGAGTTAAACTTCAATACAGAGTGGAAGCAAGACTTTCACCATCCTTTTCTCATGCCTCATAGGAAAATTTCTGTAGGAAAGATGTAGTGTATTCCTGCAAGTTCCTAGATTTGGCTGCTTGGGAGCCCGGGCTGGTGAATGCCTTGCATTCATTGACATAAGTGAAAAGAAAGCCTCACAGTCCTGACTTTTGGAATGGGATTCATCTCGCCTATCATCAGAACATTAAAAGTTAGGTATCTAAAATGGAGCTAGTCTCCCTTGGCTTCCTTAAGGGAAAGTATTCCACTCCGCAAAGCAGTTGGTCTGACCAGTCTTGAGACATGATGGCTGATACATCAAAAGATGACCTACAAGTCTGATCTGCCACATGTCATCTTCTCACCTGGGCCCATACATTTCTGTGGCAGTGTTATATTTACTATGTACTTTAGAGGAAAAAAAAGAGAGTAATTCCAATTCACTCTGCAAGCTGAATAGGGACAACGGTCCAGTGATTGCAAAAGGGCTGTTATGCCAATGCATCTCCTGATTACTGAGAGCTATGTTAGTATGGAGATGCCTTTTGCCTTTCTTCTAATGTATACTGGCAGAAAAGCTAGCAAGAATTCAATCCTAATTTAGTGCAATTTCTTGCGCATATATTTGCCTGTACTAAATATAAAGCAATATTTTATGCTTAAAGGACAGAATTTTCTCTCATTAACCCTGCAGAGGTCAGTGGGATGTACAGAAACTCTAGTAAGCATTAATTTTGTATCCTTCGCATACAGCAGTTTTATCAGACATTTCCAAGATGCAAAACACTGTCATATGGAAATACATTCACCAATATGATTTTTCACGGTATAAAATGTTTATTAGGAAAACATATGCCTCATGGTACATGTGTTCCCATGTTTTAATGCACATTTTATAGGGATTTTTCTTTTTAACCTGTTACTTTACTCTTTTGTTTTTAAAAGTTGATTCATTGTTATTAAACAAAATCAAAGAGGTGAAGAAACAACATGTGGCAGCTCTTTTTGTTGCTATCATCTTGTTTTATTGTTTGAATGCCTCAGAAGGTGGCTATTGTACTTTTATTGAGCAAGGAATAGAATCCCTTTAAAATCCAGGTGTTGACCACATGTTTATCAGACCTTCCATAAACAACAAAGAGTTTTTCTTTCCATATCTGCTTTCTTTGTGAAAATCCAACTGAGCCTTGCAAATATGTTAATCCAGGTCTGCAAAATCTTCAAGCTCTTGATTTGATTCATGCATGCTAGCAAGGGTCAAACTGAGGGGAAATAGTAAAGCAGCATTTCCTCTGAGGTGATTGTATTGCTCATGCCTTTGTATACTGCTACCAGCATAGAATACTGGCAGGTTTTCACTGCTGAGGATTAAAAGTAATTTAATGTTTCTAAACTAAACATGCCTAGGATGCAAAGTTCAGACCCAAATTGCAGCTTTATCAAATTACGTGTTCAGATACAGTGATTGGAATTTGCTTCAAATATAAAAAGCATTCAGATCTAGCTTTTTCAATTGTTCTCATATTTGTTAAGCACTGATTTTAGAGCATACTGTGAGGCTGAAAAAGAGCCATATTTTAAAAACAACCCTCTAGTTTTGTACCTCTTCTTATCACATTCCTGCTTGCCAAGGCAATAAACTCCAGATGAAAATAATGGATTTTGGATACCCAACAGCAGTTTCCTGCTCCTGGGAATCTCCATTTCTGTAAAATATTAGTTCGTAGTTGTATTTATTTAATTGGCAATCCTTATATAAATATACATAATGTACATATAAAAATGAGAATGCTGAAACAGAACACTGTCATAAATATGGATTTTTAAGATATGGTATAAAAGAAAAAGCAGCATAGGTCTTGAACTTGCAGCTCCTGCATGCATGTTTGTAATAATCATTCTTTAATGAATTATTATCCTTCCTACAGCTCCCAAACAGACACTCTACAATAAAAAGGAAGAAAGAAGGACATCTTCCCCTAAAATGACTGTAAGTGAGGGGGATGAAGCTTTGAAAGAGTAAAGATATAACAAGAAACTTAGGTAGTTGTTTGTTGTTTATTAGATATGTTGGCAAACTAATACCTTTATAAAAAGGTAGCATATTTCAATCTTCCTTCCTGCCTTTCTTTATTTTTCTCTCTCTCTCTTTTTCTCTCTTTCTCTCTCTCTTTTTCTCTCTTTCTCTCTCTCTTTTTCTTTCTTTCTCTCTTTCTCTCTTGAATAAACTTCTTGATTTTGAGGGACTTTTAGTAAAAATCAATTAGTTGTAGAACACCTACTTACCTGAGGGTTGCAAGATCAGGCAAATTTGGGGTGAATTTCTCTATATTATATTTGGTGCTTCATCACATGTGAGTGTGAGAGAAATTTATACTACTTTATCTAATTAGCACAGCAAACCTTTCAAACATCATTAAAATTTAATTAGGCTTCCTACTTGTTAATTTGGAGTAATGTTAGTTTATTTTTCTCTTACAATTTATTTCTAAAAATATTTTTCCTTAGCTCTTGTATTTATTTCAGCAAAGAGTTCAAGAGGATTAAGGTTTCAAAAGTAGTGCCTCAAGGTTTTTAGATGTATGGGGTTTTTTTTAAATAAAATCACCTTATGTTGACAGCTCAGATTAGACATTTTTAAAAGTTCATTGGCTACGTAATCATTTGATCAGTAACACACCAGTTTTAAGTTTTTGTTATAGATTAGTGTTTCCTTGGCTTAATACTGAAATAAATAAGTATATTTAACATTTATAATGCAATTCATTGTTATTTTTTTTAAATATGCCATCATTCAATAGTCAAATGTATCAGCAAAATAGAGAGCATAGCAGAGAATTGTGCTGATCTTGAAATGGACAGAATGACATGTTCCCAAGATCTGTAAAAATGGAGTGATTAGTAGTTTTACTGTCTTGATGAGTTCCGTTCATTCTTTGTTTTTTGGGGGGTAGGGTCATTTCACAGGGCATATTTAGACTTTCTGTAATCTAAACCCTTGCTGATTAAAGATAGTTTCTCTACATAAGGCAGCTATAGAAATTTCCTTGTCAGTATAGGCAACACTGAATAACTGAAGAGGAAATTGTTCCTATTTCTTGTGATTTGGACTTAAACTCCAAGTTAATTGTGAACACAGAAGCCTTTGGACTAAAAGGTAGAGCTAATGTTTTGTTATCTATGGTGACATGTCCTCTTTTCCGAAAAAAGTAATATTTTCTACAAATAGGCAACAAGCACATGGCCTGTTGGATCAGGTTACATCAGGTTATGTTGTGTTACATGATATGACATGCCCTGCAGTGACCTGAGGCAATGTCATCTTGTGTTACCTTGGTAAGGAAATACTGTTCTTTATTAAGCAAGTGAGGAGAAGGCTAATCATCTCTAGTCATGAGGAATTTCTGTGCTCTCTGTAGGCAGAAGCAGTTAATGGCAAGTAGTCTGTTCTTCTGATTTTCTTTCAGCTAATTCTAGGGAGTCTACACTCCATATGAATCATGTCTTACTATTATTTACTAGTTGGCATGTACTTTACATATCTAATTTAATATATACCAGAGTACACAGAGAAAAGAAATTCCTGTAGTGCTACAAAGAGGTGTAGTACGGAGAGTGAATAGACAATAGCACCTATTTGGTTATGGAAATGAGAAATTTTGCAAAAAGGATATTAAGTAATCTTCTTAGATGGAAATGCTTAGTGTTGGAAGCCTAACTATTTATACATTTTTATGCATAGACTGGTCATTATTACTCTTCTACAGTTCTTATAAGCTTCTTGCTTAAATAGTACATTATGAAAATGAGCTATTGCAACTGCAAAGTATGATAAAACTGAGTCTACAGTGTGACCCTACCCGTGACTCTATCAGGATAGGTATTCTCAATGAGTAAGTCTTGAGTTATTGCATTATGGGATATTATCAAAGGAACCCATTGTACTTGGTCATTCAGTGTAATGATCTTTAATATTATTTCCTATTGATACATTCGGCATGTAAATTCACTTTTGAAAGATTTGCACAAAGAAAGTGAACACTATTACACAGGTACAGCTATCTACTGATTTTACAGTAAATTACTGGTGCGTGGTACAGAATGTAACCTCTTGGTTATATTCTGCAGTCAAAGGAATGGGTTAGAGAGGTTTTTATGCAAATTAGTAATGCTCTGTGTTGGAAGCCTAATTGTACTTTTTATTGTTGGACAAGTCAATACTGCTTTAATACACATTTTATAAGCTTCTTGCTAAAATTGTATATGAAAGGGATTAGTTCCCATAGATGAAAGGCATAATCTTAACAATGAGGCCACGTAAGCAGAATGGTTGAAATACTGATAAAGGATTTGTTAGCTCCAACATAGAATAAGTCTTATTAGTCTTATTAGTCACCACTATTTGACCCACTACAGTTCATTGTACAAGTCACATATACTCAGTGATGGAATGAACAACAGCTACTGTAACTGTATTCTGGACAGATACAATAAATAGAAATGTGTGAATTACCTTGCTGTAAACCAGAAACAACATAAATTCATTTTTCTTTAGTTATTCTTGAATGGGGAAAGCAAAAAAAAAATCATTTTAAAAATGAGCTGTTTTATAAAAACTGCTAGGTAGCACATCATGAAGGAGGCTGGAAGAGAAGGTCAAGGTTCAGGTTTGGCTTGCTGCCTCACTTGATCTAAATCTTCCCACATGCTCAACAGTGCTCATTATCACAAATAATAAAATTCAGATGTTGAAGAACAAGAGTTCAGTTCATCAGAGGAAAATCTGAAGAAAATTATCTTCAAAATGCAGGTTTCACCTTAGAAAAAAATGTCAATTGTTGTGCATATTTTCCTGGACAATCCTTGCTTTTTAAGTTAAAACCCATACAAAGCTTTTTTTTTTCCCTTTTCTACAGTTGCAACAACAGTGGTGAACAGAGATAGTGAAGAAAAACGGAAGTACATAAGTCAACTTTTAACTAAGGGCTTCCAAGAAAAAGGAAGCCAGTCCTATAAAACAGAAAAATGGAGAGGTTAAAAAAAAAAAAAAGTCATACTTAACAAAGATTTCTTGGTATTCCCCAGCTTTAAAGAATTCATCAAAATATATAGGAATGACTGAATGATGATAGCATACAAAATAGAGACCAGAGCAAAGTGCAACTGCAAATCTGATGAGGCTTGTGTTGTCTTCAATTATGTCATTTTTCTTCCCCCGTATGCTGGAACTTGCAATACCAATGGGAGGGTGAACAGACTCTTAATCCTCATCCCCTCCACCAAAGCCATGCCTAAAGAAATGTGTTAAATTATATTAACATTTCTAGCAAATCCAAACTGCAGATTATATACATAGTCCTATCTCTGCAATGCTTTTATTCAGTTTTACTCTTCTCTGTGTAACCTTGTGCTGGAGAAAATATTAGCTGCCCATATCTAGAACACTTTTTGGAGGGGCTTTCCTTTAAACCATGCTAAGCAGTCTCTCCCAGTACTGTACTATGTACACTGTGTCTGTCAGATGTATATTTCACACATCATAGCCTGTGTAGCCACACCTTTTAGACCAAATGAGCATCTGTCCTATTTCTAGGGATGCTGTTACTCAGCGTTTGCAAGTTCATAGCATTTGGTCTTTCTTTGTCTCCTGGAAAGATAACTATCTATGAGCCTCTGGTACAAATTAATATTTACCATCAAATTACTTATTAGTTTGCCTTGCCTAAAGAGGTGCCCTAGATAGATAGACAGGCATCCTTCTGTCCTGTCCTGTCCTTATCATTTCCTTATGCAAGCCTTTCCTTAATTTTATTTTTATTTTTTTTTTAGCATTTATACTTTTTGGCTTGTTTTAGTTCTTGGTCTAGATTTCCAAAGAAAAACTACTTTTCCCTGAGTCTGAACAGACTCGCACTCATACAGTCCCAGTGCTACTGAAAATGGAAGGCATACAACAGTTATTTGCAATAATAACACTTGCAGTTCAAGACTCAAATTAAGCATTTCAGAGCAGCAATTGAGTATGTTGTGCAATATGAGCTTTTGGCAAACCAGAGGATAAGACAATATCAAATTGTCAGAGAAATTGAAGACATTCTCCACTCTTTTTAACAATATAGATAAGGCAGTCAGCAAAGCAGATATTTATGGGAATGAGGGGGAGGAGGACAAAGGGGAAGATCAGCGGAGTTCGCTTAAGCCACGTGCCTCTTCCTCATAGTGCAAACAATCGTTCATTTTATCTAACTTTAGCAGTTTAAAAGACAGGCATCCAGGTTAAGCAAATCATCCAGGTTTGCACTGCAGTGGAAAGAGATAGGCCTTTCCAGAGTTAATTTATTCCATCCTAAGATATATTATAGATGGGATTGATTATTCTCTGGAGGTGTCTATTTCTCTCCATTGATTAGAGAGGGAGCCTAGATGATTAGCTTAAACAACTAAGTTGTTAACAACTAACAGTTGGTATTAGCTGAGATGAATTCCCACTCTGAGAGTTTTGGATAGTGAGGACTTCATCTTGTCCATTATTTGATTTATTTCTTTCATTTTTCTCCATGCCTTTTCTCATTCCCCAGTCAATTACGTTCAACAGATGACCAAATTCTACCCTCTCTTTCTCACTGAAATGGTTTGCATGTATTTTACTTGGGAAGTAACAGATCTTACATCCAGTGTCCCTGTTCTGGTTACGGTATGTAGGAGGGGGTTGGGGTGTTGTCCAGATCAAGTTCGAGTTGCCTAAGAGTAGCAGAGTGGATCTTCAGATCTAGGTTAATTTTCTTGTTTACATAAGGAGGTCAATTTTTAACAGACTAATTGTTAAGCCCTTGCGGTTTACAGATGCCTGGACTAATGCCCTTAACACTAGTCCTGTTAAATGGTTATGCTCCCTTGATGTTTAATGGAGAGAAATAGACACATCTAGACAGCAATTCAGATTTTAGAAAGAAGGAACATTTGTTCTCCAAGTTCTGTTTCTAAAAGGCTTTATATTCATAGGGTTTTTTGTTCTGGGCAGCACTTAGAGAGAATAGATGGAGGCATTATATGTAATCTTCTCCTTGTTTTTCGTACTGTAGGTTTTCATGGCAGGACTTACTGGAAATTTGTTCATCATGTACTTTTTGACATAACCCATTCAGCTGCTTTGCTGATGGTGTTCGAAATTTATTTTACATTGATTTTGAAATATTCGCAGTAGGAAAGTTATTTAAGATAAAACGGTGCCTCAAAACAGTAGTCTGTTCATTTAAACAATGTTAACAGGACATTGAAAATTATATTTGAAAAGGCTGAAATTACTAAATATAGAAACTCGTATCATTGTTTCAGTATTTTAAAGCATGCTAAGCTTTAGGGATCTCAGAATGGTCTCCAAAAGTCCCACAACAGCATTTAACTCAGCTAGTTGTCAGTCTTCAGTGTTCAACATTTCATTTGTCTATCTGCAGTTTTTTTATAGATACAGTAGTAATTATATTATTAATTCCTGCTGTGACTAGGTGTAGTAACAAAGCCTTTTGCTGATATTTCTTTTCTAAACAAATAATGTTTTCTATTGTTTTGTTTTACTTTCTCCTGGTTCTCACAGCAGCTCTTAGTTAAAATTTGCATATTCAAAAAGGTTTTGTATCTGAAACTGGCTTATTTTTCTGATTATAGAAAAAGCTTTATAGGAAGAAGTGACTACATTAGTCTTGAAATTCTTCATCTTGTGAATGCACAGAACTTATCAAACATCAGGCAGATTTGGGAGGAAGAAGCCTCCCATTACAGAGCATACTATTGACCACATGACAGAGAAACAACTAGGTAGCTACCAGGTTCCTCTACTCTTGTGATGTCTGTATCCACCATAGTCTCCAGAGATGGTGATGTGAGGTCTTCCTTTGGTCCTCTTCCCTTACATAGTTTAAAAAATCCTGCTTTGATGGCTTTGCCTTTAGTGAAAGGTCAGTGATTGTGCCCTTGTTTGACATAATTGATGGTGTAGTTAATTAGAACTATACTGTACTTAAAATAGCCTGTGCTTCTAAGATCTGTAGTGGAAGAGCTACCTCCTGCAGAGTTTCTGAGATCTAAAGAAGGGTAGCTTCCACAAGCACTGTTTACAAGCTCTTTTAGCATGCTTGTAGCATCTATAATCTGTAGAAGAAAGACTCCCTCCTGTGGAACTAATAAAATCCACAGGAGAAATGCTGTGGATTTCCCAAATCCTCATTTGCCTGTAAGAATTTAATAAGGTTGCAGCCATCTTTAGGTGTGAAGCCATTAAGTTCCATCATGTATGTTCTGGGTCTACAAACATGGGCCCATGTTATGAGTGTTACTTCACTTTTAAGATGGTATAGCTTTAGTGACATAAGGAGTAATACCTAAAACTTCAAAATTTAATCATCTGCTTAATACACACACCAAGTAATATCTTTGAATATCCCTGAGTATTCTAAGCAGAACAAACGGGAGTATTCCTGAAACAATATTTTTTAAGTAAACACTGCTGAAAGAACCCTGCCATTAACTTAAAAAAGAACTGGCTAGATTCCTTTACATCTTGAAAGGTATTGATGTTATTATGGACAACAGCAAATTCACATGTAGAGTATAATAGTTCCCATAGTTCCCCCCCTCCTTTAGTTAAAAATTGCTTACAAAACCAAACGTTTAGTGTATAAAGTATTTAATAAATGCCTTATCTATTTCCTCCCTTCCCCAAAATCTAGCAAACTAAAATGTTTTTGGAAGAGTGATATTCAGAGAATGTGCCTGATTTGCCAAAATTAGAGGCTACTTGTCAATTTTTTTTTTATAATAGAAGACAAATAAAACGTCACCCAAAGATAGCCATTTCTGTAACATAGCATTTTTTGTTTATGTCTTCTATGAAAGGAATATAGATTTTAGATTATGTTGGTATAAACTGTGGCTGACAGGACAATAACTTAGATCCTCTTCTTTAAGGATAACAGACTTTAAAATAAAATTACTGTATCTTCTGGTATGTATAAAATTCATTACTAGCTATTGTAGTTTCAATATAATTTTAGCTTCAGAATCACAGATATCTTCATGCATAAAATGTATTAATTTAGGAATGAAAAAGAAAAAAACCCACTAGAAAGAAGAGGCTTCTTTCAGTTCTTTCCTTCCAAGCAGGCTGCTTACTTAACCTAGTACAAGAAGCTAGCGTGAGTTTCAATGACTTGTTTTAAAAAAACAGTTAATCAAAGAATAATGGATAGGATGTCTTCATCTGACAACATCTGTTGATCTGAAACAGGAGAATAGCCAGTGTGACAGTGAAGGTGTTCTCTACTTTTTTTCCCAAGCTGAAAAAATGGGGCATAGAGCTGTACAACCCATAACAATGTGCATGTCTTTATATGATGTTGTTCACCAGAGACTTGTCAATAGACTGAGCCATATTGGTTCTGGCAGTCTTTCTATTGGGACAATATTTGCCTTGAAGTACTATCTTTTCTCTTTTTCAATGTCAGCCTGAAGGCTCTTAGACAGCATATGTTCATTTCATGTCTTAGAGATATTGCTTCTGGTATTGCAAATGCATTACCACATTGAGCTTTTTTGTAAAACAGATGGTACATATTAAGGTCTCAGTTTCTTAAACATTTTCTGCAACAATTGTACTGCATTCTTCACGTTGACAAAAACATCATCAGCATCATGCAGTGAGGCACTAGATTATGTCAGAATGGTAAATGAACGCCCACAGCAAAAGAGTTATGAAGGTGAATCAGCTCCCTTAGAGAAATGAAGAAGGGTGTTAGTTATATTTGGTAGATACTCAGTTAAAACTTAGTGCCCTGATCCTGCAAAACAATTTGTTTGGATGGAACTTAGCTTGCAAGAAGTGTTGCTGATATGCAGGAATCACATTTGGAATAGATGTTATCTTTTGTAAGCCTGGGTCCTTAGACACATTGGAGGATGTGAAGATTTGGGTGAGCACAAGAGGCAAGCCATAAAGTGATCACTGAGGGATTATGAGAATGACAACAAAGCAGAGGTTCATGGGCCAGCAGGCTGTAGTACAGAACTGGGCCAAATTAGATGACCATCAAGGACAGGCTGTCAAAAATCTGTGTGTGCAGTGAAGAGGCAATGAACAAGAAGGAAATCAGTCATACTCTCCCGGAGGGAGTGTAGAAGGTACTCTCTGGTAACATAAAGGTGCCTTTAGGCAGAACTAGAGAGATTGGTCCGACTGTGATTACGGTAGAAAAGACACAAGGAATGGTCCATTGGCATCAGTAGCCTACTTTTGGGGTATTGTGTCTTTATCTCCCACTGCAGCATCAGCCTTGTTGAGAAGGCATGATCTCAGTGACTTAAATGTAAGCTGGATTTCTTTGTCCTCATTTCAAGTGCCAGCTCAAATATGGAAGAGTGGAAAGTGGGACTTGGGTAAAAGTAACAATTTGGGTCAGAAGTGACGTTAGCTGGCACAACTGGATGTCAAGATACACTCAGAAAGGTCTGAGTTTGCCCTGTCATCATTGTTTCTTCTGCTGGGAGGGTAACCGAAAATACAAGACTGCTTTACCATGCTCCTACCCCATAAAGAACAGAGATATTGGTTCTTCACATGAGTAAATCACCTTCTTATAAAACCTACATGACTTCCTTCTGAGTGTGAGGTTCGAAGAACATCGGATCAAACAAAAGAGGGGGAAAGCAATATTTGAGCACCAGATTCTGATGCGACATTAGTGTAGAGGGTGTGTAGCACGAGGCTATGTACACATGTGTATACCTTGAGCAGATAACCAAAGTATCAGAAGTGGTTGGTCCCCCCCATTCAACTTGAAAATGCACTTCATTTTAAGAACTCATGAGACAGTCATGTCATAGCAGTTAAACAGGACAGTCTTACATCCCACAGTGCTGTTTTGCACATTATCCTTTATAGGAACAACAGGTCAACCTGAAACGCTGCAGATGGTGAGCACCATTTTGTGAGTGATAGTGCTGTTCTGAGGCTGTATTTGCTGACAATCAGCAATGTCTGTGAATAACTCAGAATGTCAGGTTCTAAGCAAGTTTTGCATTTGCTTCTATAAAGTGATGGCATTAGCTCTGGCTCATAAAAATTGTACATTGGATTAGGCTAGTATTTCCAGGGTTCTGTTGAACTGTCAGACTAATTTGTCCCAGGAATTTACCATTTTCTTTACTTCATCAACACCCACTCTCCTCCTCAGTTTGTTTTTCCTATGCTCCTCCAGTCACCTGATCTTTTTTCCTGCATTGCACTTCTACTAGTCAGAGAGATATGGGACTTCAGATTTTGAACCTGGTATTTTCTCATTGTGAAATTTTTACCATCACATGTTGATATGGCATTAAATTCATCATTTTTAATCAAAACACCCCAAATGGAAAGTGTAGCCAAGTCCTAAAAACTCAGATGATTGCATGTTGTATTAAATGAATAAATAAATAAAAGAGTTCAAGGCTTAGTTAAAAACCCGTATATTTCTAAGAAGCCAGGAATATATGATTGTATACATGGTGTTATTGGACTTGATCATAATCTGCTTTTGCAGAAATAAGAACTTGTACTTTCTGTGCTGATGGGAACAGCTGAGTCCAGTGAAGGAGTGAGGAAGACGGATGAAATTTTGCCTCTTCCTTCCCTTGGGGTTCCTTTCTACCTAAATAGGTAGGGTCAAATTCTTGGCCTATTTCATATATTACCAGGCTGAATGACTTATTCAATTCAGTGTCAAAGACATTTGGAAACTATTAATTATTCTGGTGGCCCAGATAGAAATAGCTTAAAATTGCCTCATTTTAAAAACAGATGAGTGTCAAATATATGACAATCAGCTCTTCTGAAGTTCTCTTACACCACCAAGTATTCTGAGGACTTTTGGTTAGTCTTTTCCTTGAAGACTAATCAAATATCTTCTCCACAGACTTAAAACATCTCCAAATTCTTCTGAGTGTGATCTGACCAAAGATCATAAATGTAGATTCCTGAATCTAGAGAGACCCTGAAACAGGAGCTCTGATGCTTCCCAGTAATTACACGGGGATCTAGGTAGCAGCGTTGAGCTCTAGGGAGAAGTTCTAAAAGACAGTATATCTTCTTGCAAAGTGCATGGACTCCAACAAAGTGCTGAACAAATAAAAATATTTCAGTTGCTAAAAAAAAAAGTGTTATTTACACCAAAGTAAAATCTGCTGAGCACAGAGAACAAAATTGAGACACACATCCACCTTATCTTGTAGTTGAAGGTGAGCTATCTTGTAGATTTTGACATTTAATACAGGGTTTGCAAGAATTTTCAGTTTACTAGGACAGATGAGTTTCCCTGAACTTATTGTGTTCCAAATTAATGATGGCACCTTGTTTTCCTAGTTCTTATGCCCATTAGGGAAATGCATAATTCATTCTAAAGATGTGTATGGATTGAGGTACTTGTGTTTGTGATCAGCTTTTACAAGCAGGAAAGAAATGTCCACTTTATGTAAACAGCTGCTGAAGCGGAATGTATATCTAGTTCTTCCCATTTAATTTTAGCCTCATTGATTCACTCTGTTATTCTACAGTTTCACAGATCCTGAGGAAAAGCTATATAGCAGACTTAATATTCAGCAAGAAGGGCAATGTACATATTTTTGAGCTGAAAAATAATAATTAATTTTTCTAATGACTCTCTGACTTAAAAATACATGCAGATAAGTAAAAGAAAAAACACCTCTGATGTTTGTAGAAGTCTCACAAACAGCAATTTAAGGCCTGTGTTCAATGGTTAAATTAACAAGCAAGCCATTCTGGCAAATTTCCAGTTTTCACAAATTAAAGACATTTTTAATACTGATAAATTCTTTGTCTTTCAGCAATTCAGTGCATGCGCTGTGTTGATATTTTCTGATAATACTGTACAAAGTTTATTTTTCTTTCATTGTGCTTCAGCTAAACATGGGCATGAGGTGAATTCTTGTGAAAAGAAAACAAAGGATATTTTTTTTTGGAAACCAAAAGAAATTCCTCACATATCACTTGGCCCTATGAGCAGAAGGTGTGAAGGAAGGGGCTGAAATGCTAGAGACATCAAATGCTTTAAAAGCCAGCACTTGAGTGTTTAAAAAATAGACTGTCAGCTGAAATGTTTCAGTGTGACAGAGAGAGAAGGAAAGGCTCAAAGGTGTTTAAAAGGGCTGCTGGCGAGACTTGTATCAGGAGCAGTAATAGTGAGAAATTCATCGGTGCTGATGATGGAGAGGGCAGTATCAGAGATGACTGAGGCGCTGAAGGTGCTGGCACTGGAGCTGCAAATGGTGACACTGGTGGTTGTGGGAGGGGTGGAGGTGACAGCTTCGTTAGCAGCCTTGTGTCTGATGAAGAAGTGAATGCTTCTCTCAGAGTGCACCCTTCACCTTAATGTTAAAAATAGCACTTGGTAAGCTATTTAAAGGGATTTGGGGGATTCTAGTTCTCCTTTGCCACATGGGTGGCTGCTGACATCAGATTTGGCACTTCTCTCCTGAACTGCAACATTACAAAGCAAATGGGAAGCTCTGAATTTCACTGATGTCTTAGTCTTTACGACTTTCACAAGAGCTATTCCCTTTATTTCATTTGTGATGGAACTTCACCAGAAAATAAGCAAGAATCCCTTAATTAGACACAGCTTCAGTAATGAAAAAGAAGCAAAATATGACTTTTGAATCTGATACTGGATACTGAATATGTGACCTGGGTTCGTCGTCTTCTTCTCACTGTTATTGTTGTTGTTGTCATCAGTTTGTTTCTTTTTTACTCACTGAATAAACATTGGCCACTTTTAAAAAATCTGCCAGCCTTGCTGCTTACTGAGATTTTCTACTGTTTAAGTTTAGGTAAAATTGTATCTGCACAGTAGTAGGACTCCTTAGGAAAGTACAGACTACTTACTATAACTAGTCTCTTCACAGTCATTCTTCAGGTTACAGATGGCTTCAGTGTTAATTCAAAATTGGCAGTGCTCGGATAAAGAAGTATACTTCAAGAAAGTCATCCCTTCCCTTCCCTTCCCTTCCCTTCCCTTCCCTTCCCTTCCCTTCCCTTCCCTTCCCTTCCCTTCCCTTCCCTTCCCTTCCCTTCCCTTCCCTTCAAGAAATCTACACCAAAGCAAGGGAAAAGAATCTGGTTTCTAGAGTTTTTATTTTTTAATTCTGTGCAATTATTATAGTATAATATTATAATACTGTACTCACATGTACTAATAAACACCTAAACTCAACAGAAGTTTTGCTGTGGTGACAGAGATTTGTTCCCATTTATGAAACACTAATTCACTTTAGAATTTTTTAATGAACTTTTCTGCTATTGTAATAGCAGGGGATGTTGAGGAATATTATGTTTAGTCACTAATAGGCTTCTTCTTTTCCTGTATCGCAAAACTTCTTTGAAAAATGAGACAAAGCACTATGTCTTCAGGACATTTCCCAGAACATTATAAAAACTAAATCCCAGAGCTACTGTTTTAGGGATAAATGTTGGTAATGTATTTGTCCAAGTAGAATACCATGCCATTTGTTAACAAATATTTTTTAATGTACAGAAGCCTGTGCACTTTTGCTATAGTTTTAAATGTGTTTTTGAAAAAAACAAAGCAAAACTGGTAGCAAACCTATAAATGTTCTTTATACAGGCTTTCCTACTTTTGCTGCCGTTCATCATGTAAGTAAATAAATGAAAAGTGTTAATATGCTTTGTATTTTAACACATAGATGTGAGGAATTCCCCCTGTGATTTTCTTTCAGACAGCTTCTCCATTTCTCTAGTAATGCTCCAATATATACATATGTGTGACACCAGAGTTTTGAGAGCTGCAGCAAATGGCACCATTTCAGAGGCTTGTTGGCAAACAAAAGTCTGGAGATATTTATAGTTAGTCGCATTCCAGCCTCCAAGTAAATAGTTGACTAGTCTTTTCAGTTTCTGGCCAAATAGTAAATGTTAAGATTGCTTCCAATGGGGCACAGGTATCCATAGCAGACACATGTCTTGGTCTTGTTTCAATTCTCTGCAGAGTCCAAAGAGCTGTTTTTAATTCTTGTATGAATTTATAGCCTTTCTGCTTGGACCTCGGATTGGCTCCACACTCAAAGCCAACTGAACATGGAATCAGCAAGGCATCTTATTTTCAATAAAAACTTTTTTTTTTTAAATTTACTAACTTAGCCACTAAGCATTTCAACTTCTGGAATTTTCTGAGGTCTTTTAACAGGGTTTATCTTGCCTGCTCCCCAGAAGTATATGGTTACACAGTATATTAAGATTATTCATGCTTTTTGTCTCACTGCTCTTCTTTTTTTTCTTTGTTTTTTTCTTTTTGATCAATGCTGTAATATATAGAATACAGGTTACGAATGATCATTTTTGAACCAAAATGTAGGATGATGTTTGAGAACATTGTGTTCACTGACATGTCAGAAACGTGAGTGTGTGGCAAGTGTGTCTACCGAAATTTACATGATTACCCAAGATTTCTGGAGTGCATAGCAGTTGTCTAAGCTGTCATTACAGTTACTGGAAGTTTGGCTAAGTTTGTCTACGGTGGGCTCTTTTTCCTTTTACAGCAATGGTTTAGCTATACGAATGTAAATCACTAGCCCATGTGGGTTGAAATGGGAGTCTCTCGTATGGCACTGTAAATTATGTCTACCTTACAGCAGCCAGAGCTGCAACTTAAGGAGCAGTGCTGCTTTTTGACTTCTTTCCCCTGAGGATTAAGAAAACACAAAACCAAACCAGAGCAACAGGACGAGAAGTGGCTTTTCTCATTATGGCTACTGTTGGGAGGCGGGGATTTGTGGGGGAGATTTGTTTAGGTCCATTTCATGATACCATAGGGTGGGTGTCTAAAAGAAGACACAAAAAGGAAAGGTTGCTTTCTGCAACCTTTCTGATTTCTATTTGCAAAAAAGTTCTGTGAACACCAGTCTCTTGCAGCTGACCTTCTTTTTGGCCTCTGAAGTGGTCTCTACTCCAGCTAGTCATAGGTGGAGCTCATACTCACAAAGTACCTTAGTGCCTCATATGGCAAAACTGCTGACACAGCAATTGTAATGATATGTGTTCCGACTACCAAAATCTCAGCCACAGCTGTGCCCTCTCTTCTCAGCCCACTTCTTGAGGTGGATGGAATGAAAATTGTGGAAAGTGAAATAGAAAAAAAAAAGAGATAGAAAAAATATTGCAGTCCAGAAAAAGTAAGGACAAGGAAAAGAGAGTTTATGGATACCTGATGTTGTCCTTTTGAATTTGATGCCTTGTGGGGAACATGAGGAAGAGCACAGGTAAGAAAAAACAATGGGGACGCCATCAACGTACCAGAAAGTTGACTGACAAAAAGGAAAGATGAGGTTTAGCCATGTGTGATTAAGTATGTTTCCTGCTTTATTATTTTTGTAGCATTTGGGTCTGCACTTTTTTCAGTCTCTGCTGATTGACTTTTTAATCACCTCATGCTGAATTCAGAGGAAATAACCAGCAACACTCAAGGCATTTGGACAATTAACGGTGAGTAACAGTATATTCTACTTTGTGCAAGCTTCCCATGCTGCTTCAAATCCCTCCTAATGCTTTTCTTTTGCCTGCCTGGTGGTGTCCCCACTCGTGCCTGATTGTTGATTCTCAGCTGCTCCTTCAGATGGCAGACCCCTACATGTTGCAGTGTCCTGTTTTGCTCAGAAAAGCTCATTACGATGAATACCAATTTCATGCAGTCAATTCAAAACACTTCTGAGCAAACTACCTAAAAATCCTCATGTAAACATTGTATAAGTTATTCATGAATAGATCCCTAAGGCCCATATCCTCCCTTTGCATGTAAAAAAAATTGCACAGTGTGTGTCTGGGAGGTGGGGGGAGTACAGAGGGGGAGGTTCATCTCAAAAGATCTTCAGCTTTTAAGCTATTTCCAAGCCATCACATGGGCCCTTTGGCAGAAAGGCCGGTGTCATACTGTGATGGCTGGGGGTGTTGCCAACAGCTCTCACAGAAGAGGTCTTAGAAACAACAGGGCTCCTGCCTGCAGATCTTTGCCCATATATGTCTGAAGTATCTACTAAGCAGTGGTTTATAACAGCTGGTTTACAGAGTATTTCCAGATTCTCTTTACAGTAGTAGAGTTTTTGACATATTTCAAAAAGTGCAACTCCTTGGGAGTAGTATAATACCCTGGACCAGGTCTCTCAGCAGCTTCTGAGAATGTATTTTTTGACCCACTTGTATTCAGGAACGCAAGTCCCTACCCATCCTCTGCACAGGCTTCAGGTCTGCCTTTATCCGCTCTTTCTTTAGTGTCAATTCAGTTGTGAACAGGCCCGCAGAAAACTGGAAGGTTACCGAACACAAAGGAAAAGAGGCCAATTACAAGTGACCTGGAGGGAGCAAAGTACGTGTGTGACTGAAGGGTTATGGAGGAATGGCTGGCGGGAGTCAAGGGTAATTTTGTACTAAAACTCTAAAGGCTTCTATCAAAGGGAAAAAATTATACATAGTGGAATTTAACCAAACAGACACACCTAGCTCATTAGAGTGTGCACATATTTATTTTTCTCTTATTATTCAATTGCAGGAGAGCTGAAGCTGAGATTGGAAGGTTTGCCAGGCATGGATCTGGTTCCGAAGTCTTTCAGATAGGACCTGCAGCTTAAAATGTACCTGTGAAAGAAAGCCTTCAAGTTTTACGTCATTATATCCATTCTGTACCCTAAGAGTTGGAAGGAAAAAAGAAGGAAAAAAAAGAAACGGTAGCTGTAAGCACAGTTTTAAAATACATTGCACCATCTACCAAGGCACATTTCAAAGCAGTATTAGTGCAAACAGAAGCATATATAAGCCAAATGTGGCCAGCCAGTGATTACTGAATTTTCAGTCTCATTGAGAACATTAAAACTTTTAACTTTGAAAAGATTTTTAGCAATTCATATATGTGTGTTCATAGTTCTATTCAAAAAAATATATTGCATGCTATTGTCACACCATTTTGTAGTTCTTTCTGATAGGAGGAATAATCAAAATGCTGTTCAGCCTTTGAAAGCCAGTAGGTTACTTGATCAGTAACAAAATTACAATGAGCCATAATAATTGTGATGTGACTTCTTCACATGACTTTCCTACATTTGCAAGCAATCTCAGGGGGCCAGGCCACCTCAGCAGTGGCTCTGCATGACAGCATTTGGTGCCAGGTTTCCTCACCGGCTGCTTTCCTACAGCCACAGAGAGGGAGGTATTGTGAAAGCTTTGGTCCCTTTGCTCAGCGCTTTCAGCTTCATGTCAGGTACCTCAGAGAGTGGGCTCTGCACTTGTAACTCCAAGGGAACCACGATAACTTTGAAGGTCTTGGTGAATGTGTGTTGGTATTATAAAAGATAGTTTTCCCTTGCTCCTGAGGGTCTTATTGGTTCTGCTGAATTCCACTTTGCAGTTGGGAAGATACTACTGGGATTCCTTGTCCCCTGGCATGATTGTACGGATAAATGAATAAAACGGGGTTCAGGATCAGAGTCTGAATCAGAAGTATCTCTGCTTTCATGCTGGATGGCAGAAAGCCAAAGTGAGCTAGCAAAAATCTGCCTCTGGATATTGCTGTGGATTTAGCCAGACCTCAGCCTGGAATCTGCAACGTGTCTTCTCCCCCTGCAGTATTCCCAACATAGGTCAAGCAACACCTTGCCCTTCCCTGAGCTGTGCTCTCTTGGCAGCCAGTCATCATTGAATAGAGCATGAGGCAACTGCATGCCCAGTCCTCTGTGGAACTAGCAGGGAAGAAAAGAAGACAGTTTTATGCACGTCCATACCCAAGCCCAGAGGGATCTGAGCAACTTTTAGCTGGAGGAAAGGGGGAGTGGTCAGATAATACTTCCTAACTTCCTAGACACTTTAGCAGGTTTTCCCTAGGTAGCTGTGGATCTGTTTTCTCACAACGTTTGTCAGCTCCAATGCAGGTAACTTCACAGTTATTAGATGCTCCTACTACTAGAAAAAAATCCGTCTTGTTCTGGAGTCATTGTGCAATTTCCAAAGCAGCTTACTAGTCTTGTTAGTCTAGACTTCTAGCATCCATCCGAACGTAAGACCAAATTGTTTGCTAGGTTTTCCAGCTTCCCCTGTGAAATCCAGCTGCAGTGAACACTCTCAGCATTCTCTAAGCCATCCTTTTGGAGGAAAACTGCTAAGGAGAACAGCTGCTGTCAGGCAAAGTAAAATGGCCATCAGCTGTAGGCAGAGCACCTAGTTTCATGGAAAAGATGATACATTCTGTGGCACCTTAGAAAAATGACAAATTACACTACCATGGGGGTCACACACAAATCTATAGCATTCTGAGGTTAAGCAGACTGTTCCCACTGTACAGAACTATTGTTTCTGACTGCATGGACATTTTGTTCATTAATTCTCTTTAGCTGAATAATATCATGATATTTAGCAGTATCATGATACTTTTTTTTATCTCAAGATGGTGAAAAATTCAAATTGTATTGGCCATGACTACCCACTGAGTCCCCAAATAATCAATGGAGATAGATAAGATTCTCCTGAGAGTGATTTAGAGTCGGAAACTAATTTTAGATGCTCTGACTCTTTCTCAGCGGAGCTTATCTACCAACACTGAGCATGGAGGAGTCTATGGAGATTAGTCCTTGTAAGACAAACTCAGCTTTTGTGCATTCTCTTGCTTCCAGGTAGTTATTTCAGAATAATGATGGTCAAAGGGAAGAACAGAAAGGGTATTCAGTGAAGAACATTAGCAAAAGTGCAAACTGGACAAACACCACGCAGCACCAGATTCTCAGCATGGTTTCACTGATAGATGATAATCGTAAATATCTGTTCTGCCCCTTTGAACATACAGGTGTATAACAGATGCAAAAGAACAGATGACATTTTAAAGTCAATTTGTACATGTGCAAAGTATACCTTCTACAAGGTACAAGGCAGACAAAGATGCCCAGGATGCTAAAGTTGCGAGGCTATTTTATTACGTTTCTGTCTCTCTTTCTTCCCCCACCCCACTCAGAGCAGATATTCGTAATCAGTCACTGAAAGCTTATTTCAAGGACTGACAAACACTTACTCATTTCTGGGTATTTAATATTATTTGGGTTTGTTTTTTTTTTCCCTTCAATATAAAGACAACTGTATTCTCCTTTGGAAAAATGTGATAGTCATTCCCTGATTGGTAGGAAGATGAGATATTCAGTGAACTGCTTTTTCACAGTATGACAATACAGTATTATTTTCTTATGCTGGCCAGACAGAGTGATTTTCTTATGGACAGGGCACCTTTTAGACTGACCCATCATGCGTATAGACAGGACTTTTATAGCTGCATTAAGCTAACCTACATTTTAATGCACAGTCTTCAGTGTGAAATTTTTTTTTTTTTAGTCCCTATTCACACAAGCCTTTTTCTATAACCTTTTTACGTAATTTGATATAATTTGAAGTGACTAATAATGACTGATAATTGTAGGGGTAAAATGTACCCCTAAAGAAAAGAACTTTCATAGGTGAAGGTTAGGATCCTATATCCAGCTGTGTTGGCCAAATTGATATTAGTTTAATAACCTGTAAACTGTGCTAGAAAAATGTAATTGTCCTGCATTACAAGGGTACTCCTTTAACTGCACAGTTTATTCAAATGTATAATCTAAATAATTGAGTACCTATGCATACAATAGAACATTGCTTCATATGCAAACACCATTTAATAGACAGTTATATCCAAACAGATGGATAAAAAAGATGCCTGAATATAATTGGTTTGCTTTTGATTATTCCACAGATACAAATTTACTTAAACAATAAGTCTAGACAAGGTAGGATTTATTGTCAGACAAAATTCAGTTTGGTAAAGTGAAGCTGAGGGATTTACGAGGCACTTAGTGGGACTGTTTTTTAATCTACTTCTCACCTTGCTGTTTAATAAGAGTAATATGAGAGAAGGAGTAGACTTATATCTTCTGACTCACAATTTAATTATTGCTTTTAAGGGCATACAAAAATTGCTATCAGTTTGTATCATAAAGTTATGCCACGTAAGTGTGCATGTGGATACAAATATCTACATGACTTAATTGTAGAAATTTAACAAAAAAGTTAAGAGTCAAAAAAGTAATAGGGCAACTATACAAGATAGCTGAGTTTCAAAAGCTCTGGGTACCTAGAAACTCACTTGAAAGTCTCAGACTCTGTAATTGGTATTAGGCGCAATTGTGGCATTTCTCCAGGAACTTCCCACTTGCAGAAAAGCCGTATTGAAGTCAACAGTGCTCTGCATGAGCACAGGAGAAAGTCTGTGCCACAAGCAGTATTGAAACTGTATCTGAATCTGCACTTACAAACGGACCTCTGGACATCCGTCTCTGAAGACCGTGACTGCATGAGGTCATGGACTATGCTAAATTCTGTTTAAGTCTATTTTACTGTTTCTTAGGCAAAGCCTTAGGAGAAGCCTTGGACCAGTCAAATAAGAAGCACTACATAAAGAGACTGCAGTGAAATTTCTGCCCTACAGTATTTTGCTGTTTCAGAGTTATGCTGTGTATAAATATACTCATGGAATTACATACATACTTATATACATATGTGTATATGTATATGTATAATATATACATATATTATAAATTGATATCATACATACACTCAGTACAGATAACTAATTGACAAGGAAAAATAAAGAGCTTTTGCTTAAGTCTAATCTTCTGAGACACTGAACTTCACTGGTGTCAGAAGAGGTTGACTATTAATCCCAAAATGATTGACCACTGTAGTATCTAGAAGTCATCTTGAGCCAGAATTTAGACTGCCTTCACTGGTGCCTAATTTACCCGTTACTAATGTAATGTTTTAGTTCAAGGGAGAATGAGCAATTCAGACTACTTCGCATGTAGGCCTACTACGTTCTTGTTCCCTAAAGTGAAAGGAAGAAAGTAATGCCAGTGCCTAATTTAGGCACCTATGCTATGTGATTTGAATACAGCCTTCAATCACTTACAAATAATTTGCATTTATTGCCATTATGGTCAAACGTCCAGATGACATTCTGTTAATAATTCCTCTTGTATCTCCTATTGCTTATAATAAAATGAAGCCAATAATAGCCTGTCTTAGTAAATCCATTTTTGACAGTTTGTCTTTCCTTTTTTTCCCCTTTATCCCCTTTCTTTTTAATTCAGAAAAGCTGTAGGTTTGGTTTTTTTAAATAAACTCTTTCAGCAAATCGAAATAAGGTATTGCCGCTGAATGCTGCCAACTTTGTAATAAGATTTAGTAGCTTTCCAGAGAGCTACTTGCAGTTCTAATAATAATTTTCTTTAAGTGTTCCGCTTTAGAAAATGTCTTCTTTGTTACTGAAGTTGCCATATGTACATATGGACATTTTTTTCTGAAAATATTCCTGGGATTTTATTACCATTAATCTTTTCTGAGGGTGTATATAATTTATCTCACAAGCCATCAGAATTCCCAGAGGGTAAATTACTCTAGAGGTCTCTGTGCCCTCATACTGTATCAAATTGACCTGCTTCTTGTTTGCCATTTTTGTGTACTACATTGCTTATTTAACAAGAAACAGAATGATTGTGATTCTGAGAAGGTCCTTTGATAGTAGTTTTGACACTCTGCCTGAATAATGACCCTCATTATGGAGCCCATGACAGGCTCTGAAAGTACTGATTTATGAATACATCACAGGTTCAGCATTAGAGCTCCCCCTACTCACTCCTGATATAGGACTAGATATAGATACAGCCTTTTGAAATACAGTGAAGATGAGATAATTGCATGATTATGACCATTCAAATAACCTCTTTTTTTGATTTAACAAAGCACTGTCTGTTAATTTTGATTGTCTCCCAAGTTATTAGAAGCCTTTGACAAAATGTTTGTTAGGAAAATCTATTTCATGTAGGGTTGCCAGCCATGTCTTAAAAGACAGTAAGGCAGAAGTTACACATAGTCTTTTTTGCTAGAAATGCTTTTCTATAGCAAACACTCATTAACAGTTGATATGATAATAGACTGTTAGAAGCAAGCTTAGCTAAGAGCTAGAAGTCTGTGTCCTTGCTAAAACAAATTACAAGACACTTTGTAAACACATTTTTGTGAGGATTCTTGTTGATTTATTGTTTCCTCCATAGCAGTTATTTAAATAAATGTTGCTAATTTAGTTCGTTTGCTGCACTGTATAATTTTGTTCTTTGTGTGATGGGGTTATATGTAAAAGCCTGAAGGAATCACATCCCCATTAATCTTTTTACAAGTGCAATAAATAAATAAAGAGACATGGTTTAATTTTGCTAGTTAGGAGATTTTAAAAGGCAGTGGTAGCAAACTGATTTCTTCCTGTTCTCACTGTTCTCCATGTCCTCCTCTTGAAGTCATAGTAAATATTCTTACTTAATGAGGTAATAGTTCATGGTAGGAAAGTATGTACGTGGACAACTAAATCTATCCATGAAGGCGTGTATTTGAAGCCACACCTAGAAGTGGTTTTTCCCCCAAATGCTCATTCGGGAATGTGTTTGTTCCCGCCTACCCTGGAACACAGTAGAGTTTCCTGATGGGACATGAAGGCTGCTGTGGTGCTGAGGGCTCCGGTGCTTGCACAGGATGTCAGTGTGACAGTGGAAGGAGTTTCCCGGAGGCTGAGTGAGTCTTTGCCACCTCAGGTGTAGAGTTAGGTATCAACAATCCAGGCAGAGTCAGAGAGAGGTCCACTTGAGGATATGTGTGAGAAGAAGGGGTAGAAGCAGTGCAGCATGGATGTGTGATGTGTCATGTGACAGATTGATTGGCAAAGGGAGGTGACCTGTCCTCCATAACCTCAAACTCTGCCTGGGGTCCCCTTTACCTAACTAGCACTTGTTCATTTGCATGTAGGGATGCTAAACCAGAATGTCAGGAGAGGAAGTGATTAATTTGAGTGTGCTGAATTGAAAATACAGGCCAGACTAAGACAGCTGCACTGGCATTCTAAGTTAGCCCTAAAAATGTAAAGATTCAGTGGTGGTTAATGATGTTTGGATGAGTACAAAAACACACGCAGGTACAGGTGCTGACAGGCTTATACGCCTGAACTGGAAATGGATGAGGCTACCTGAACCTGAGCTGCCTTGAGCTTTGTGTTTTCTAAAAGTGCCAAAAATTGGTTGGAGCTGACAATCAGTTCATTGGAACAAACAACAATGTAGGAGCAGCATATTGTGTCATGAAACTGGGTCATCTGTGTTAACAGCAGTGTCATTGCCATCTGTATGTAAAGTAACTGATAAGTCCATAGTAATCTCATACTGGGTTTTATTCTTTGTTCACTCTGTCCTTTCTATTCATGAGATATTCTGGAAAAGGATATGTGCTTGGAAGGTGTTTTTTATGGTTTATTGCTAATTAATTAAAATTCAGTTATGATGCCTACCTGTGTCATTTATGAAGTTTCAGCATGATTTTGAAAACTAATCAAGAAGATCTAGTTTTTTTATTGTTGACTGCCCATTTCAAGGCCATCAAAATCACAACTATTTTTGGTAAACTTGGTCTATTTTAAAGCAGTGGCTGAATATATTTTTATCTGGTTGGTGTTGTTCAGGAAGTCTAGTGATTAAATATATTAAAATCTATTTGTGTGTGCTTCATAAAGTAAGTAAGTCTGTGAAAATCTTTTTTTGAAAACTTTGAATATCCCTTTCAAAGATAGCAAAGATAATTGTTGACTTTGTTGCTTCCCTGCTTGGTAAAGCTCATACCAGAGTATTGTAGTTCTATAAAAGTATTTCAGAGCATAACAAAACCTTCTAGACTTTAATAACTATACATGACTGATCTGTCCTCTCTGGCAAGGTTAACTGTTTCTCCCAAGGAGTTAAGTGGCATATAAACTATTGTTCACACCATTTGTGCTAACAGCCTAGCATGACCTCAAATACTGTAGTGGTCATACAAGGTATCCTGTACAATACATTTATCAACAAAGGTAAAAGGACCACAGGGGCAGTGCTGACTTTAAGTGTATTAGGGATCTATAAGGATAAATGCCTAACCTCACTCCACAGCAAAAAGTAATTGCTGAACCATTGTTTCTATAGTGTTAATATTTTTTCATGGTTCTTTAGAAATATAAGCTATTTAGTTCTTAGGTTGACATCTGTACTGCATTATATTTTATACAATACATCTAGACTAAAGTGTAGAGCAATCATATAACTGTGAGATCATTTTACTTTTACAAGAAATCATCAACAGAAATAAAGCATAGAAAAGGGAACAGATTGAATTCAGTAGTTATTTTTTAATAGATTTAAATGATCTAATTAACAATAGCCTGAGCAGCAGAATTTTAGGGCTTTATTTTAAAATTGCATGCCCCATTTACAGTGTGTATAATCTTGCATACTTATTCACACTTAATTTTTTTTCCATCCATTAGCTCTTGGATGCAACTGACTCCTAGTCCTTGGACTCCCACCCACTTCATAAATGAGTGCCCTACCTGAAAAGAAGGTAAGATCCGCTCAAGTAAAGAATGACCACCCTTGTACTTTTAAAGATAAATGAATTCAGGACAGGAGAAAAGAAATTTGTCAAAATTCTCCATTTGGAAATAGCGTTCTGGAAGCCTGCCTAAGGATAGCCCTGATGTAGGCATTTATGATTTGCAGGGTATTTGAAAGCAGTAATTATTCTTATAGTCTTGAATAATGAATAATTATCAGAACAATCACTGTCACATGGCAGAGATATTTACAAAGGTCATAGTCCCACACTCCTTACTTCAGGAAAATGTCCACTGAAGCGGATAAAAAAATTATAATAAAAATTAAAAGAGGAACCTGGCTAATAGGAGCTGCAATCAAATTACTCTATCCTCTTTTAAGTCTGTGGGAAATCAAAGCAACTGTTAATAGCTAAGGAATATGGTCAAGGTTTTCACTATCCTATTTCCAGGAGGGGCTAATATCACATGCTTCAGAGGGAGGTTCGAGAAGTTCCTGACGGGCAATTACAACACGAGTGCCCCAAGGGAAATTTCGGTCTCAACAGCAGTTGTTTTTTGCGCTTACAGTCATACACGGAGTTTTCTGTTCTTTGCAATGTTTTATCCATTGTAATGCTGCTGTGAAGTGTTTTGTTGTTCACCTAACTGATCTGAATCCTGCACATCTCTAAAAATACCTCATGACACTAAGTCGCATGGATTATTTTTGGAAAATAGGCTTTTTATTTATTGCTTTGAAATGTATGGCTTGTTAATTTCACAGAGTTCCCCTCTTATTACTGTTATATCATAGATAAATGTACTTACTGATTTTTTCCTTGCATATATACATATATGTATGCACAACTGTCCTGGTTTTGGCTGGGACAGAATTAACTCTCTTCTTAGTAGCTGGTACAGTGCTGTGTTTTGGATTTAGTGTGAGAATGATGTTGATAACACGCTGATGTTCTAGTTGTTGCTAAGTAGCGCTTATCTTAAGCCAAGGACTTTCCAGTCTCCCATGCTCTGCCAGCAAGCAGGTGTGCAAGAAGCCGGGAGGGAGCAGAGCCGGGGCAGCTGACCTGAACTAGCCAAAGAGGTATTCCATACCATGGAACGTTATGCTCAGTATATAAACTGGGGGGAGTTGGCCGGGAGGCGCGGATCGCAGCTCGGGAACTAACTGGGCATCAGTCAGCGGGTGGTGAGCAATTGCATTGTGCATCACTGTTTTTTTTCTTTTCCCCCCTTCCTTTTTTTGTTATATTCCTTTTCATTACTACTATTATATTTCATTATTACTATTGTTAGTATTATATTTTACTTTAGTTATTAAACTGTTCTTATCTCAACCCACGAGTTTTCCTTTTTTTTTCCTTTCCTCCTCCTCACCCCACTGGGAGGGGGGAGGGGGAAGCAGCTGCGTGGTGCTTACTTGCTGACTGGGGTTAAACCACGACAACAACATTTCTCCCATGTACCCATCTTCCTCCCCAGCTGTGTAATCTGGGTCTTTTCACTCTCTCTGCACACAGAATCCACTCTGTCTTCTCTCGGGACTCTGCATCATGTGTCAGCTGGCCCCTCCTGGGAATGGGTATGGGTTGGAAATATCAACTCCCCCAAAAGAAAAAAAAAATATTATTGCTACATATTTCTGATTGTTTTTTCATGCCAATAAAAAAATTTTGCTTTTTACCACATGTATATCATAGCGTTGACATCTGCCCTCAAGGTGAGGTGTCCTTTTGCTGCACTTCTGAGTATATCAAACATTTCAAATTATTGCCAGTTTCTCTCACTTAAGCAGGAACCTTCCTTTATATGTTTCCTATCTAACTGACAATAATGCAAACTTATGAGGGCCAGATTTTTAGCCAGGCCTCCCATTTCTGAGTCCACCACCTTGGAGGCACAACATAGCTCATTTGGACATCGAACATCTGGAGTGCAGCAGTCATCGTTTGCTCTGTTCTTTATGCCAGTATGGCCATGTGCCATTATGAGAAGGACATGCATTTAAACTGTCAGAAGGAGATAGACCCATGCTGGGTTTGTGTTATTTTCCCATAGTGAAGCTGGCATTTGTTTCTTTTTTTTCCAATGACTACTTCCTTTTATGAGAAGCTCATGAGAAGTGTTTGCAAAATCAGAAATACATTCTGCATTACACAGTGGAAACAATCTTGTCCACTATTACAATATATGTAGCTCAAGGCAGACTGTGATTTTGCTTAGATGAGAAGGACTCTCTTACACAATGGAGTTACTCACCTATATGAAATGTTTTTTCGACCAGCGGCCTACAAAACTCCATTAGACAGCAACATGCAAGGCAAAAGTAAAATCACAGTGTACAATGGAGGCTGATATTATCCAATATCCTACTTAATTTGGAAGCAAAACAGACTATAAAAATACTCATATGTGGATGATCAAAGGCCATCTACTTTATTAATTATCAAAAGATACTGCTAGGATGATGAATATATTAAAAAACTAAAGAGAAAATCTTTATGAATTAAAATCTAGTCTTTCTCTCAGGACTACATTGTTGGGCTTTTTTTTAGGCATATCATAAGCTATTCCCTATTCTTCTATGAATTCAAAAGCAATTGAAATTATACCCTACTTTCAAAGGCACTATATGATCATGACTTCAATTGCTCATATAAGGTTTTGCCTTTCTTTTGTCTGTCCTCACATTTGAGCTAGTGCTTGCTGCCATGCAGAAGGTTTGTTTGGTACCTGTATGCTAAATTCTAGAATACATTTGCTCAGCATCATAGTTAGTTCCTTCTTAGAATTTCTCTTATTTGGCCTCTTCCTTGGCCTTTCGGTTGCCTCTGGTGCTAACTTTGCTGCTGGCTGTGAAATTGCCTCTAGGGCTGCTGTAGGGTCAGACAGTTTACGGTCTGTTTTTTCTTCATAGCTCCCATTGATGGAAAGCTGTTCTTACCTTAAAAAGAGGTGTGATTAAAAAGCCAGGTATTGAACTTTCTAAATTTTCCCAATATGCCTCTGGAACCCCCATAACCATGTGTTGAAGAAATTCCACAACATTCGTTAAATAGGTGGGGAAATTCTTTTAAGAATTTTCTTTCCCTGCACCAAACAACGTAAATATCTTCAAAAGATTCTTTAGAAACAGATTACACAATACTATTTTTATCATTTATTCTCTGCATAACTTTTCCCCATGTACACATTATTGTTATTGACAGCAATTCTAAAGCCCTTTAAAAAAAGAAATTAAATAGTGAATCAATAAAGATTAGCTATTTACTGTAGATTATTACTTTATCATTCCCATAATTACAATAATGGTTGCTGATGGAAATTCTATTTATGTGAATCATTTTATACTTGTTATTTATTATTATTAATGTTACCATTATTATCTTCTTACCCTTCAGTTCACAAGATGTATCTTCTCAGTGAATTTTAATTTCAATATCTTGCTATTATACTGTACATAATCCTATCAAAGACTGTCCTTCATGCAACATTTTCAGTGATATATTATCACAGAGACTATTAATGAATGAGCTTCATATCTTACTAATACTGTTTTAGATACTATTTTTATTAATTTTCTAAGCTGTAATTCTTCATACAGTACCTATGTCTGTCTTCTATTAAAGTTGTGTTTTTGATTTTAACATGAGGATTTCAAAGGGAGGCATTAACTTTGTCTTTAAAAATATATTTCAGTTCATAGATTCTAAATGATGATATTATAATGTCTGTGCTTTGTTCTTTCAGACTTTTTTATAAATTCATTTTCATATTTTTCCCTAGTTTTTGCAAGCAGTTTCCTTTTAATAAACAAAATTAATTTTTTACAAATGTTGTTTCTTATGGCATGCCATAAGGATGGAAAAAAACACATACTCAAAGCAATTGCAGTTTTTCTTCTGAGATATGAATTATTGTAATGAAAGAAAGATAAATATTTATCAGTTTCTAAGCATATGTTACAAGTGAAAACAATGACTTAACACTACATACTGTAAGTTTCTATTAACTAATTTTTCAGATAAATGCCAAATGTATTTATAAGGGACTGCTATTATGACCAATTTGCTCATTTTGCTGTTTCTTTTCTTTATTCTTATGGTTTGCTGTTCAGATTACTGGAAGAAATGCCATTACATATCCTGTGTACGATATTCAGCTCTTCAAATATTTTAAATATGATGTCTTCAGTGCACTGCACTCTCAAAGTTGAAAAATGGCATTGTCTTAGAATCTCAGTATAAGGGCAAAACACCCCTATTGGCATTTTGAGTACTGATTTGACTCATACTGTTGTTTAATCTTTTTTACTTATATTAAAGCATTGTGATGGTATAGAATTAGTGGCCAATATTAAAAGCTCTTTAAAGCTGCAGTATGTATAGAAAACGTAAATAACTCTTACAGACTTTCTGAGGATTATTAAATATACATGTACTCTTCAGTTTAGATTAATAGCTGAGGAATGATGCATCGTTATGGTAACGTACACCTATGATATATTTAGCATATAGGGTGCCATCCTGCATAAACAAAACATAGCCCTGTGACTGCTTTGTAAAGATACACATCATTAATCTTTGTACTGAATGTATTATATTTACCTAATTTTTAAGTGAAACACACTACTTCCATAAAATTCAACATCTATGACCAAATAATAAGTTGCTTGTGTGGCATACTGCAGATAACTGTATAAAAGTTAATTTGCATAACAACGTATAAACGTGAAAAATCTAGAAATATACATCATTTAAAAGATTGTGTACATCTTATTTTACCAAAGCTTTTTCCTGTGAAAAGGATCTGAATACACATAATCATGAACAATTCTTTGCCTGTTATAGCAATTCCACAGTTATGTGAGATTCATTTTTTTAACATTTGACTTTTTCCAAGGGGCACTTCTACAACCTCACAGGTTTAAATGTTTCTATTGATTTTTATGTCTGGATTTATTGTGCACATATAAGCATCAGAGTAGAGCAGCTCGTCTGATATCTTAGGCAAAGCAACGTGATTTACAAAAGCCAAAGGATTTTACTTTATCTAACGTATAAAAGGGAAGGTGTACACTGATGGATCAGTTCATCATGGTACTTAAGCACATGCCTAAATGTAAGCATAAACAGCAGTGTGTTTAAAGCACAAGTACTTGAGTCCCGGATGAACTGAGGCTTTAATTTGGGTTATGTTATTTTGGAATCAATTTTTTTAAGTACTTAGTTTTCAGTATTTACCATTTGGCTAGGCATTTCAAATGGATTTTTTCTCCTCACAGTATACGTAGCTCTAGTCTTTGTGCCTTAGTATGACCGATTTGACTGAGGCTTGTAATGCTGATGAGATAGGGGCATTGCATCTTCATTAAGATAGTGACTTGGCAAAGCATTGAAATCAGTGTTTTACTTCAGGAAACTGTAGAAAATCGACTCTATAGAAGTTAACAGGGTTAAACATTCTTAAAGTTAAGCATATGCTTACATGTTTTGCTGGAGTGGGGCCAAGGGTACCAGTTCAGCAAAACATTTAGGTGCATGCTTACATCCCTTTGATGTCAATGGGATTTAAGCTTGAAGATTTACGTATATGCTGCAGCAATTTGCTGAATAAAGATACAGTGATGACTTGAGGCCTCAGACTGAAACATTCAACGTGGGCCCATCTTCTAGTGATTTCCAGCAGATGTGGGGGAATCTGAGTCCCTAGAGATGTTTGGAAACTTCACATTTTATTTCTCTGTTTATGAGTAAGTGATCACTGTGGTTGTGGGTTGAGAAACACGAGACTACCTGGCCCACTGGAAAGAAGCCTGATTGTGTGTCCTGGAGAGCAGGAGATGGTAGCTATCATGGCTGGGCTGCGGCTCTGGCTCCGTGGCAGCTGGCGGGAGGATGCTGGCTTCGTTATCCAGGCTGAGACCTGCAGGGCTGCGCTCCGTGTGCTGGGTGGGACCCAAAGATCTGATTTCATGTGCAAACAGGCAGTATCATTCCAGATCCAATACACTGTCCCTGTATTTGCTGTCTCGAAGTTAGGTTGCTAATCTAATTATCTGGTTTTCCTCTCTGGTCGTTGGAGGTTCATCCTGTCCTAAAACAGTTGTCAAAGTAAGTGAAATTGATCTCCCTCTGGAGGTACCTACTTCCCTCAACGGACTGCAAAGAGAGCCTAAATTAGACACATGCATGTTAGACAGCTAAATTCAGTTGACGTAAATCGTACCCTCAGTAACTAACCTTATCTCTGGAATCCAATTTGAGTGCTATACCTTCTTTTTTTTTCTTCAGGATACCATTAAAATTACATTTGAGTGTCCACAAGGAGCTTCGTAACAAACATTACAGAGATTATAATCTACTCTGAATATACAGTGCTCATATACCCTGAATATACAGTAGTTACAGTATCTGAAACATGTTTCTATTCGGTCCCACATGAACAATTACCCTGGACAATATTTACTAAATATGTCATTTTTCAGCAAAAGACTTGTTTCTTTTTCTTTTTTTTTTTTTAGAAAACTTGGAGTGTTGGTCTGAGAAAAACGGCAGCTTTCTTTTCTGTGCTTATGGAGTAAAATTATATCTGTCAGAGATGAAAATACCATAATTATGTCTTCTTATAATTTATTCATTGCTTTATGGATCTAAAGCCTTCTAAGGAATGTCACAAATCCACAGAAAATTCTTGAATGCAGCATTTAGCAACTTGATTTCTGATGTAGTTGACAGACTCATATAAACACTTTCAGTTAGTGAATACATAGGTGGTATTTGTTCCCCCTTCCACGGGTGATGGTGGGCTTTTTTGAGAGTGGGAAACAGATTTAAATTGCAACAGCAGCTGAACAGTCACTATAAATTGGGTGAAGTTTTGCCACTTGAACAGTGGGCCCTACAATAGTCTGCAATGTGAATATCCAGTATGGCGGTATATTAGGAGTTGGACTCGATGATCCTTATGAGTCCCTTCCAACTCGAAATATTCTATGATAAGTATTAGTATTAGTATTCGTACTGCTGTTGGAAATATCTTTACTGTATCTGACCTCAGGATACCCCCAAGATACTCCCAAACATTCATATCTCCTTTAACATGCATTAGTTTTTCTTTTCACAGCCCCTCTGTCAACCATTATTTCTTGCACAAACATTGTTTGGTGGGGGGAATTAACCAATACTGACATTTTAGCATTAAACCTTTGCTGAGATTCTTTCTGTCGCCTCTTTAATTCATAGTGTAGGAGTTTGTTTTGTTCTGATTGTGTATGTTTTGCAGTTTCCATAATAGACTTTCTTTACTGTTAAACTCTCTCTTCCGTGAGGAAAACAGAGGAAGTAGCAGATCCCTTCCCATTATACCAAGCCAAAAAGGAGGATTGTCATTTCATAGGTGTGTTAGCCTGTAGTCAAAATTATTTTAGGAGATGCTCTGCTTTCAATATAATTTACAGTTAGAGACAGAGCTTGCTGAGCCTGAGCAGTTAACCGAAAAAGTTGTACCCCTTAGGAAAGACACACACGTGCACATGCACATTATACAGCCAGTTTTCTGTTTGCAGAGCGGAGTGATAGAGTAGCTGAGGAAACACCGTAGCTCCTATTCAAACCCTGGCCTGCAAAGACATAGTTACTCAGCACATGATAGGGGGAAGTATAGCCGTTATTAAAATCAAGATCACAAGATAACTTGGCACCATGGAATGGTAATGATGATACAGAGCAGAGGTTCCTCAGGCTCAAGAGCTCTGCAGCTTCTGTTTTGTTGTTTGCTGCCTGAACACTGAAGGACCAAATATCCCTTTACAGCTTGGTCCTGCTCCTATTAAAGGCAACAAAACCCCTGTTGCCCTAAGCAGGACTGGATCTTTCTAACCACTACCTTTTATGTGAGAGAAGAGTGTCCTCCGTGTCAGTTCTGTTCAACTCCAATGTGTTTTGTAACTTCGGCTCTCCGCCTTCACATTTGGTGCTGTGTGAAATTCAATTGTGCCAGGTGTTTCAGCGGTGCTTTACTGATGTGGTCTTCCCCTTGAAATTAATGTCTTTATAATCACACACATTTATAGATTAAAGAGGCATTTGATGAAATACAATGGACTAAGTTAACTTCTGGCTTTAATGTCATATTCTTACCTTAAGTACAAATACTTTATGTTGTCTTTTCTTATGTCAGTGGTTTTTAATGTGCCCGTAAAATGACTTGTTCTATGAGTTGCAAACTCATATTTGTTTTCAGTTAACTCTACTTGTATATCCCTCAGGAGCAGAATTACAGTCATGGAAGCTGATGCAGTGAATTTGGTGGTTTATAAGTAGGAAATACTTAGATTTTGGGGCATGTGCAGCCTTTCATGTACAAAGTTCTCATTTTAATATACCTCGGGCTACTGGCTTTACGATTTACAGTTAATTAGGATTCTGATTTGGGTTGAAAATTCCAGTACCTATATGCTTTTATACATGCATTTCAGATCATGCTGGCTGAAGCAAATAACTGTGACTGTAGTCAATAAATGAATGTATACCACAGGGAGCAGCCCTTCCCCCCGCCCTCCTCTGACAACCTGTAAGAAAATCCTACTGTGTTCCCAGTTCACAGCAATATCATTCTGACATCACTTTGTGATAGCTAGAAGATTTCCTTGCCTATCATTTAACAAAATCCCAATACCATTTCCTTACTCTTAACAAAGTCTCAAAATCCCTAATGTATCCCATATTTGCTCTGCCTGTATTTCAACCTCAAATTGAACTCTTTAGATAACTGAGTTCTAATCTGCACATGTATATATGACTTTTATTAGCATCAGTCAGCACTGCATAAGTGTGTGGAAGGGTAAGTAAGGTAACTTCCAAAATACTAATACTGGAAAGAAACTAATAAACCATACAAGTCAGGAATTTAGTGTCAGAACTACTCAGTGGTTTTCTTACATATTGGGTTTTATAATAATGCTCGTATATACCCCAAAAAAGGGTAATTTCATGTGATTTGACTATAGTTTTTAAAATACTGATCTTTTAAATAGCTTTTTATTTTCACTTTATTCACTTGCCCCCCATGAAAAGCTTTCATACAGCCTCTTCTCTCTATTAGTTTTGCCATTTTTATTTGTTAAAGAATCAATATCTTTTCAGCACATAACTTATGTGGCAAAAAATCCCAATTAACTTCATATGTTAATCTCAGAACTTCTCAGTACAGCAGGTAAACTTAATTATGAAAATGGTCATTAAGACGTCCGGAACTTGGTCTGAGCTGGGGCCATGCAGTTTGAACATGATGCAGTAGGGACAGAACTAGGATGCAAAGCCAGGATGCATCCCAGAGAGCTCCCTATGCTGCTCATATGGCTGCAGAAGGAATGGGAAAGGCAGGAAAAGCAACATCTGCTGCTGGGAGAGACTACTCTATGTGAGCACTTGTCATCTCTCAGATCCCTTTCCCCATGGAGGTGACAGCTAGAGAAGCTTCACAGTCTAGCAAAGAAGACAACAGAGCTTTAGTTATTTTTATAGTACAATCACCTTGCTGCCATAAGTAACTGCATACTTGCTGATTCCTAGAACCAGGCCTTGAAAAAATTCTTAATGACAGTCAGGATTTACGACGGCAGAGAATTTACACTGGCAGGGGATTATATTTGGCACACTATACAGTAAACATATACACTTTTGATTATGACAAAACATTCTTGCTTAAGTTCTTCATTGATAGTAGCAGTACAATTCTACAAAAGAGGTGATACAACTGTTGCCATAGAGGCAGGAGAAAACATATTTTGCAAAGGAAAAAATGGGAGATGAAAGGGTTCAATGGGAATGCTGAAATTTTAAAAACCAAACAAGGATATTTAGGATCATGCACCTTTATGCACTCATTTTCAGCCGTGCATATATGGATAAAAACAATTAATATGGAAGCTTTTTATGATGACATGCCTTACTACAGGATAAAAAGTCCACTTTGGTATGTAAGATGATATAAAATCAGCAAAATTCTGTCCAGTTTATAGCAATTTATGCTTGTTGATAATTGTCTAATATCAGTATGATGGCAATATGTAAATTTTCCTGTCAAGATTAGGCTCCTACTGTGCTCTACTCCATATAAACACTTAGGAAGAGCCCATCCATGCCCTACAAAAATACCTGCTCAGACTGTAAACTTCTAAAAATGGAATGACTCTAATGAGTAAACTAGACATGGGCATACGTTTCTGCAGAATTACAGACTTAATAAATAAGAGAGACAAAATACAGAAAAACTAACAAGAGAACTGAAGGGGATTGCCCAGAGTCACCTGTCAGGTTAGTAACAGAGATGGCAATAGAATTTAATACAGAATCGCTTCCTATGTCCCCATTAGCAAATCATGCCATAGTATGCCTACAAAGTCCAATCAAATAGATAGACACTAACTCTATAAACAGCTGAATCGGAGCCATCTCCTATCCAGATGCTATCTTGGTATATTAGTAAACGAATACCTTTACAGAAGCCAAGAGAGCTGTATCTGCTTCTTTCAAGTCTGGCTAGAAGTGTGTTGAGACAAGTGTGAGAAAACAGAACCAAAGGAAACAAAATATATTGAGCAAGTTTAAGTTCCTTTTGAAAGTCAATTTAGTTTAAATAAAAGGTACTTTTGAAATAATCTGCTCTTTAATGGTAGAGAAAAACTACAATAAAACCCAAAATAATAATGGTGAAAGCCAGAGCTTGAACTTAGAAAGGAAAGGGAGCACAGCTACTGTTTAAAGAACAAGTTGGCAGTCCAGGATTTTATCCCCATCTTTGCCACTGACGTATTGTGTGTTGGCAAGCACATAATTTACTCCATGTGAGGTAAGTATTATTCTATGCATTTAAAAAAATAAAATTGAGGCATATAGAAGTTGAGCGCATTTCAAAAGCTGTTTCTAAGTCAGATTGCCTCCATTTTTTGACTCTGCAGCTTGAACTACCTGTTGTTCAATATTCAGAATTTTGGTGTTCCAGCAGTGCCTTCTGAAGATTAACCATTAACTTTAATGTGCTTCCATTTACTCAAAAACCGACTTGCAAAAGATGCTGCAAGTCTGTGCTGCATCCAGATTCTGGATCACTTGTTTTCAGTAGTCTTTCCCTTCTCCAAATAGGTTTAAAATAAAAGATTTGCTGAAAGAAAAGGTGGAAATCAAAAAAGCCTCTGTTTTTTGAGCTTAACAAGCAGTCTGCCTGCTTTCCCACCAACAAGTGATTAACATGGGATGTACCATGGGCCAGATGGCTTTTGCAATGTCTTGTGTGCTCTCACTGGAAGAGGTAGTGAGTGTCTCTCCATATTTAAAACCCTGTCCCTTTTAGTTTGTGTGTGTACAACACTGAGGATAGGATTCACAGAGATGTGTAAAATAGGTCAGACGAACTGTGCTCTAAAAGTGCCCATTCCTCTCCATTAACTATAAAGAAATCCTGAGGTCACTTACTCAGACATGGACATCAGCCTTTCATATCTTTAAAATTAAGTCAAGGAAACTCCACCACAAAGGACAGGGTCATTTATAGCTTCAGAGCACTATAAATCCTTATATTCTTATGTAAACCTACTAAGAATACCCTTAAAACTCACTCAAATGTCTTTTCTTTTTATTTTTTTTTTATTTTTATTGCATCATGTGCAACAAGGCTGGGAGCACCAGAGCCAGGGCCTGAGCCAGAAAGAGCTGCTGGGTGCATGTGCAGGGTGGGTGGGGGTCCCAGGGAGGCCAGGCAGCCCCTGCAGGGTCTGGCTGTGCTGGGGGCTGCACCACGGAGACACCCAGGAGGAGAAACCTGGTCAGCTTTGATCAGCATGGATTTCAGTGGCAACCAGGCACAAAAACTGCTGGGTGGGGCTGGTGTCACCGGGACAGCAGTCTTGCAGCTTGCAGTGTAAATGGTGGCGTGTTCATGTACTACGCTTTATTGAATGCACACATTTGATACTACAGCAACACCAAATTTACTTGTATACATGAGAAAATGCATAGACCATCTCCACTGCAGCAGACTCTCCATCACCTGGAGCTTTTCTTTGTACTGCAGGATTTGAAGGATCTCGAGTTACGCTCACCAGTAGTCTGCTGGTGACCTCTCTTTAACCAGGGTGGCAGAACACACACATTTAAACACCTTGGCTCTTGCCCAGAGGATTAATGGAGATGTATATGCAATGTAGTTTAAGCAAATACAGTGGGCTGTGAGTTGGGGTCGGCATGGAGCAGACATCTAGCTCCTGACGCTGCTGGGAAGATGAACAAAAAGTGCACAGCTCAGGGCAGGGATGCCTCAAAGTGACACTGCTAACCCAGCGAAGAACAACGCCTAGAGCCCTAAATCTAATCCACTGCTGTCGCACACAGCCAGGTCTTGTAATTCCTCCCACAACTGTATCAAACTGAGAAATCCCTAAGATTTCCCACCTCTGTGGCTCCTTCTAGGATTCATGTCTCTAGTAATGAGAAAAGTTCTGTTCTCCAGCCTAAATGTGTTGTTGACCAGTTTATACCTAATTCTTTCAGTAATACTGATTAAATAAAGTTACTTAGGTACATAGTAGCCTGTGTAGATATACACTAGTCCTTCGTCATCTTGTTTAAACTTGATTCTCAACTATTAACCAAGCGAACTCTAGTAGGCCTAATTTTGTGCTGATTTATGCTACACAAAGCACCCTTAGGATACCATGGGGAAGCAATTTTGGCCATGACATGCATCAGGAAGGTCAAACTCTCTGGATTTGGTTAGCTTTCTGAAACACAATAAGCAGCTATCCCTTTTTTTTTTTTTCGGAAAAGCTTTCAGCTGTCCCTACTGGCAGACTTTAAAAGGTCATCAGCCCTGCTAATATTGTCTCACACATCAAGCAAGTGATTATAATTATTTTGATACCATCAATAAGAGTAGTTTAACTAACTGTACTCTTTTAATGAATTACATATGTTTGGAATATCAGTGCCTTACAGATGCAATATCAGCTCTAATACTGTAAGCACAACAATTTGGAGAAGTGTTGCTAAATTAAATATTAAGATTCTATAAAAACAAAAAACCTCAAACAAAATATGAATTTACAGCACAGATAATGAGTGTAATGTATACTCCTGCCTTTGGGAGAAATATGACAGCTTTACAGGAATTATGGGATGCAACTGTCGTATTTTATCATTTTATTTTATAGAAACTTATAGGAGTAATGTGTTTTAATCTATCATTTTCAGGGATAAATGGTCAGGGTAATGCAAACTCTTTGCCAGAAGTGACTAAATTTTTTCACAGGACACTTTTATTTCATCAAAATTGTACAATTTTTGTCCAAGTAAATTTAATAAACAAGCCATATTTTTCCACAATATTTTTAATAGAAAATTTACCAGAAATGTTATTAAGATCAAATTGAATTCTGTGTTAGTCATCCAATTGTCTTTGTGGACGCAGGCAGAGTAATAGTGGCAGAATCAGGCCTTTTATTGGAATTAAGGTTTGCCAGTTTTACAGCCTTTGAATCTGCTGTAATTTTACAGAGGGAAATGGGCAGAGATGAGAACTCGTAAGTTCTTAATTTCTTGTGTCTGTGAACAACATCTGGCCACCGGACCTGACTATGCCAGACGTGCAAGAAATTCAGCTCCTTTTGGGAGCTGGGCCTCATCCTTCCAAAAGGCACTGGGATTTCACCACTTAGGCTTGGTTTATTCTAAGAGTACAAGATGTGGGGTAGAAACCTCATCATCTACAGGAATTCTTTGCAATATATTTGATAATAATTTATATTCCATAACGACATAAAGAATGAGGAGGAAGGATTCCAGTATAAGCTGATATGTTCCTCCAAAGCAAAAAACATTTTGTCCGTTCTAATTGGTTAGAAGCAGAACTGTACTACTGTTTTCTGCAACTACAAGGAAATGTATGAGACTTCGGTTGCTTTTACAAATTTCATAGAATCATAGAATCACAGAATCATAGAATCATAGAATGGTTTGTTTTGGAGGGGACCTTAAAGATCATCTAGTTCCAATCCCCCTGCCATCGGCAGGGACACTTTCCACTAGATCAGGTTGCTCAAAGCCCCATCCAACCTGGCCTTGAACACTTCCAGGGATGGGGCATCCACAACTTCTTCGGGCAACCTGTTCAAGCGCCTCACCACCCTCACAGTCAAGAACTTCTTCCTTACTTCTAATCTAAATCTACCCTCTTTCAATTTAAAGCCATTACCCCTTGTCCTATCACTACATGCCCTTGTAAAATGTCCCTCTCCAGCTTTCCTGTAGGTCCCCTTTAGGGACTGGAAGGCTGCTATAAGATCTCCCCGGAGCCTTCTCTTCTCCAGGCTGAACAACCCCAACTCTCTCAGCCTGTCTTTATATTGAAGTAAACTGATACTATACTTTCTTTTCTCAGCACAAAACTGTGGTTAATTAGCTAATCCTTGCTTGCTTTAAAATGAATGTCACTAAGGTACCTCCACTGAAGATATTTTACAGGCTGATTTACTGATGTGTACAGTCAAATTTTCAATAAGATTTTCAAAACAACTTACAGTTGTGTCTACACATTTTACATCTGCATTTCTGAGTATTATCGATTCCGTAAGTAATTAACAGTCCTTTGAAAGCCTGCATGAAGATGTTCTACCACACAGGAGGTAGGAGAAGCAATTCCAGATACGACTGAGTCATTTCTGTTGGAAGTAAGGTCAGAACTGGGTGGTTAACAGATGCTAATATACGAGGTGAAGACTTACAGATATCTTATGATGTGTATATAAAGATATATGCATTGCCTGTAATTCAGGAATTATCTTGAGATGGATTATTATATAAAATGCATTGTTTGAATATATAAGACCTTATTTGAAGCCCGTTACAGTCAATAGAAGAGTTGGCTTTTGTTCAAGCTTTAAACTGGAGAAAATTCTGTGGGAACTCGGAACAGCTGCAAATTCACATTGACCCACTGTCATATTATCACAGAGTTATTTAACTGATAATGGCCTTTTCCATTAAACAATTTATTTGAAGAAGCAATGGCTTGTTTTATTGTGATCCTTTCTCCCTGTATATAATTATTGTTAACCAAGTGTTTCTTTTATACTAAGGTCTGCATGGAAAACTGCTTTTCATATACTGCTATCCCTTACGCATTTGAAAGTCCATTGAGTAGATGATGTTTGGAGTCTTTGATCAAGGAATTGAGCTCATCTCCTTTAAATTGACAAAAATTAGCCAATTAATTTCATGTCATGTCCTCAGCAGTAGCTGCTTACATCATGTTTTTATGTGGAGCAAAGTGTTACCAATAACTTGTCACAGAAATATGAGACTGCCTGAGAAAGCGCATTTGTCACTGAGTGAGAGCTAAGCCCCTACAACCAAAACCTGTGTGTGGCTAACATATTAAAGCAACTAAATGAAAAGCCTTGTGTTAAAGTTTAGGTCTTCTTTAAGTTACTGTTGCAGTCATGTTCACATCTTGATAAAAGGGAAGTATAATTGGAGAGCAATTCTCAAATCCTAAAAGGGTAAAAAGACATGGTTTGTTTATCATGAAAGACTGCTATTCCAACTACTAATCTTTCTGTCCTAGGAAGTGTCTTATTCTCTTTTCTGTGTTGGAAAGCTGCCTAACAAATGTATTTTCCAAGACAATGAAGGAAGCAGACCTCTATTCTTTCTTATCAATTTAATCTCTTTCATTCAGCTGACAATGTCCTCTTGTAGGCTAGGTCTCTTTCCACATGAATTACTAAGTGACAAGTTACTTTTGCTTTTTCCTTTGGTTTTTTCTGACACCAGAATCCTAAAATGCAATTAAAAGTATCATTGGTACACGCATTATTTTTAACCATAAAAATACATTAAAAAGACAAAGTATTCAGTGCTCTATTATTGTAAAACTTGCATAGATTGTTACTGCAATCATAATTATTCCTGGCATTTTATCATTCAATATTTTCATGTTCCTCTTTAATTAAAAAATTACTCAGAGCAGAGTACAGAGAAACCTGGTGTCTGTTGGTTTCTCTGTAAAAAATTCACTTCTGAACCCTGATTTTGTCAGAAAGAATTTAAGATTTTGTCACTGAGTTGAATTAATCACAAATCATATATCTTTTTCTGCCTCAGTTTCCCCTTTTGTAAGGTACTCACCATTTTGTAAAAGTGGTTTTTTTTAAACCACAGTCTTGATGCAGGAAAAAGTTGTCAATGTTAAAATACTGTCCAGATAAACCATCTTGGTAACAAAGAAAATTACTGTCTAACTACTGAAAATAAAATGTGGATAAGAACTCTTCATTCTACCTGTTTAACAACCTTACTCTTTCCGTCAGTAGGGAATGTGAGAAAGAAAAATTGGAAAAAAGCCCATTACAAGCAACAAATATTATCATTAGTATAAAAAGACATAAAATTAAAATCCTATGACATAGAAATAATTTAATGACCTTCATAAAACAAAGCATTCTTTGCCTCTCCCCCTCACCAGCCCTAAAAACAAATCCTGATTAAACGGAACTCAAAATTTCCCTTCTGTGGCAGTGGAAGCCTTTTTTTTTCCTTTTGAAGTAAATCCAGAAATGACCTGGAGTGAAAAAGGCATACCTCCCTCTAACTATAGACACAAAGGCTCAGAATGGATGGCAATTTTGACATTTTTAGTTAGAAATCTTTCCCTGAAAAAAAAATACACTTTAATGCTCGCAAAGTGCATGATATGTCAGCTTCCTGCATTCATGGCCATGTGTTAAGATGACATTTTGTCTGCTAGACTGTGTGGTAACCCTGCAGAGGCACAAGTGCCGAGAAGAATGCGCTGAGACTGTCCACACGCAGAAGCACTACTTTTCCTGCAGAGATGTTTACCTCTGTTATCTTCAGTCCTGGCTGAGACCACTGGCCTTTCACACCAGTAAGTGCCTCTTGCTCTGTGCCTTGGAAAATGGCTGAGGAGAAATGGGGTAGGAGTGGGCTCCTGCAGTAGTTGTGTTGTGACGTGAACCCCGTTGTCAGGCGTTATGAATTCAGCTCATCTAAGTTACTACCCACAGAAAAGGTCAACTGAACAAAGAGAAGCCAATGAACTGCATACATCTCGTGTAAATCCTTTTTTTTTTAGGTTTCAATGAGATATAGATAATATACATAGAACTGCCTGGTAAGCAGTATGACATTCACCACAATGAGCTTTGTTGCCTGAGAATGAAGCAATTAACAGAAAGAAATAATGATGCCAAACGTTGCAGTCCCAGAAAGGAGAGCGGGACTTGTGGATGAGGAGGGAGCCCAGGCTGTATCCGTCATGGGTAATATCAGGGAGCGAAGAGACGCTCCCTTTCCCTTCCCTGCCCTGTGGTAAAATCTTGCTTGCAGAATAGTCTTTCCCTTGGTGCAAGATAAAAGAGCTTTGCCCTACACATACCGGTTACACAACGAAAAAGTTTTGATTAAGATGAGAATAAAGAAAAAGTGAAATAGCATAGCATCATATTCAGTCTTCCAGCAAATGCATGAGGACCGGGCAAGTTACAATCAGCCTCGACCAGAGCCTGGGATCTCCATTTCACTGAATTCTGTTAGCTAACACCAGAAACCATACAAGGTTCCTATTTACATAAATTAGCTAGCAGTTTGTTGTCAGAAAAGATGAGTAAGGCTTTGTGGAGGCTTCCCAACCCGTAATTCTGTTTTCATTTTGCATCAAAACTTTTCAATAATTTTGGGGAAAAAAAAAAGTTAAAGAAGAAAAGAGCGAAGTAATTTGCTCTCGCTTGCCATTTGCTTGCATCAAAACCCTGGGGCATTGCCTGCCTTTTGATTCAGCTGTTCCCTTGGCATGGGAATGCACTTGAACAAATAGGAAATATAATGAGAAACATGCTTCCTCATGGTATTTCCAATTGGAAATAGCACAAGGAAAAAATGCTTTATCACTTTATTCCCAAACAGAAATAATCTAAGAAAGCTTGTTCCTCACAACATTGCCTGATTGCTTAAATAGGTGGACACATGTCAGGGGAGCCTTTTTGGTGGCCTTCACTGGGGTGGGAAGTGATTCAGCTGCCCTGGTAGCTCGCTGCTCCTCTGGAGAAGGAGGTGGTACACCCGAGAAACAACCTGAATTCACATCTAAGACAAATCATACGAAGTGAAATAAGTCTCATGACCCAAGATCTCAGGGGGTCTACTTCAGAAAATTGTCATGATGCCAGCAGAGAGAGTGTATTAGAGGCTAGAATTGAAGAGTCAGAGAGGAAGATTTCCTGCAGCCAGTGTGTCTAAAGCTATGAGCATTGTTGAAAATCAGGGTTGATTCTCTTCGCACACAAGCTTTATTCAGTGTAACTATTGATCCACTTGGTATAAGGGAAAAGCAACAGGCTCATAGTACCTTAAGGAAAGGAAATTTCTCAAATATATACATTCAAGGTATGCACCAATATAAACCAGCAAGAAAAATTATATCAACCATATTCATTATTGAAATTAAATTGATGAAAACAGCTTGAGAGTCACTCCAGTTTGGGAAGCAATCTGCTACCAACCCACTGACTTTGAAAGGGGGTTATTTTTGGTTTACTACTGATACTGGGGAACTGGTTTAGGTTATACATTTTTGAAAAAACTGAAATATTGATTAGCTTTGTTTGTATCGATTTGCCTTTCTCTTGTCACTGCTTCAACAAAGAGTCCAGATAAACAGCACCTGGCAGTAAATTTTTGGGGAGGCATTTGCAAACATTCTGCTGGGCAAATCCATTAAGCATGTTTCCACTGTTAACCTAATGATTAAATTTTGTTTATTCCCATTATTATTTTGAACCCCACCTTTCACTATCTCCCAGTTGCCCTGGGACATAGGGAAATTGGAAAGGAAATGCCCTGGGACATAGGGAAATTGGAAATTAAGGAAATGCAGAGGAAGCGCAGGTTTCTGTCGTGTTTGATTGGCCCTGGTAGAACTTAGGGCAGCTCCAAACCCACTCTAACTCCCTCCACTGCCACAGTGCAGAATTAGTGAAGTTAGGCTCTATCAGACCTCCAGTATGTTGTCCTGGTAACATATCCTTTCCATATGTCGCAAGTTTTGTCTTGGTATCCTTTGCAAAATGGGATAATTTGTTATTAATTAATTTATTGCATTATTTAACCCTTGTAATGCTGTGATCCAAACCTATGTTTCCCAAACCCTTTACATGTGTCTCAATTACTGTCTTCCAACTTCAGACATATTAAGTTGTCCTTTAAGTCAGAAATTTCTAAAAGTCATATGCAGGTTTCTTTGACCCAACATTTAAAAACTAAAAAACACCAAGTTACTGTGAAATCAAGGAGGTCCCAAATCTCTCAGTTAAATCGTCAAAACATCATCCTTATGTATTAAAAACACATAGAAAGAGTGCTCTATAATACAAGTATGTGGCAAAACTCTTTATTTAACCTTACTTATGGATTTAACAAATTTTGTAGCACTGATTTTGACCAAGAAATATGGAACAATAAGCCGGGGGAATTACCTCCATGATATTAAATGTGTTCTTGTTTGTCAAGTTTTCTGATAAATAGTACACATAATTTTATAAAAAGATCAAAACTAGAAATTGCCTATTTAATTTCTTTTTTGTGTGTGAATACACATATGAACACTACAAAAATGTAAGCTTCCTGCCTTATGTTCACAAAATTGGTTTCCGTCCCATTGCATTGTCTATTTAAACATGGCCAGGGAGGCAAAATGCTGTAGGTGCTCTGGGTGGAATCTCCATGGCCAGCAGTATCTGCTCTGCTATAGCTGATTTGTATCATCAGATGACTCCAGAGGGGATTCATAGTGTGGGTGGTTGGCCAGTGAAGGATTTTTGTTATGGAATCACTTTGCTGGAATGAGTTTGCATTAGTAGCTCCTGCATCACCCTGTATTTCATCGCCACACTGGAGTAATAGAAAGAAGAAGGCACTTCAGGTTGCTTTAGGGCAGAGGGCTTCAGTAAAACAGAAGGAGGAGTGAAATAAATGAAACTGCTATCTGCTCTGGCCAGTGGTCGTCAATGTAAGATCCCTGGGGATGCATGTCAGTTGTATGTTAAGGGCTGTCCCTGTTGAACCTTTTGCACCAGGCAAGATGCCTCTGAGTCAGAAGTGCCTGAAGCCCCGTTCAGACATAGTGGGAAAGAAAGGCTTTGTGATTTTTTATCTTGTATTGCTAATGGGGTCCCATCTTTCAAGCATCTCTGATACACTTTGTTAACAAAATTTCCAGAAAAACTTCTAGACAAACAGTTTGCACACATAAAGCTCAATCTCTCAATACGCTGTGTTTGCAAACTATACAAACGAAAAGTTTCCTAAAGAATAGCCCTCTTGTAACATGCACTGTGAGTATCAACCAGGGTCTTTAAACAGTCTCAGCAGCCCCACCAGCAGGATGCCCAACCCTACTGAATGATCTTCCAGAGCAAACAGATGTTTTAAGCTACTCAGGTTTATTAGGTTTTGAAAAGCTTATTAGAAGAAGCTAAATAAATGTAAAATTTTTACAGTCTAGTATGTAATCATATACAAATGCATTACAATAAACTTGTCCCCCTCCACACCCGATTTCATCATTGGAATGGAAATTATGATGTTAGCACTTAGGAGAGAGAGTTGCATCTGCATGCACTGAGAGGAAGAGTTCACATAATGGTTTGTAAGGCATATCAAATTTATTCTGTGAGGTAGATAAAGGTCTTTTAAAGGTCTTACTCCACTTGTGGAATGAATTTCTTATCATGTATAAATTCTGTGTAAAACATTTCTTTTTCCAGGATGTGGTTTGTTTTCTGAGAGGGGAGAGAGAAGCTAAATATTTCCACTCCTGTATAATAGAAAATCCTCCGATTTCAACAAGATCACACCCTGAGTGGTTAGTTAATATTGGAAACATAAAAAGGTACACCGTTCTGAAAGATCATTTCATTCCAGCAAAGCTTTTCTAACCAGAAACTGAGTGAATAATTTTGCAATAAAAGAATAGCCAAAGAATAATGGCAATTTTTAGAGGAAAGTAAGTGTAATTTTGGGAAGCAAACTTGAAGTAAATATAAAAATGTTATAAATCATATTTTAAAAAACCACTCAGAACCTGTTTTGTGTTTGTTCCTAATCACATTTCCTTTGCTGAAGAATTAAATGCTTTGAATTATATTTCATATAAGAAGCTTACAGAACACAGTAAAGGGCACATTTAATTTTTTCCAAGAAAAAGTGAAACAGATAATCTGATAAAACAGCATCAAACTTCTTCCAAGGACAGCTTAGGACATTAGAGTGATTCAGTAATACAAGCCCAAAACACCGTGATGTCAGGAAGAGGGTTTCCATTGGCTTCAGCAGGCTTCCGGATGGGCCCACAATGATTAATGAAACTGTTGACAGGGGTGGTTATTTAGCTGGCAGGCTTGCTGCTCTATGCCATTGCCCCTCTTCCCAAAGTGAGCTGCATCCCCTCACTTTAGGAAGTTCTCCTATGTGTGACCCTCCCTATTTGTGTCCACAAGGACAGGGGGTCTGGAGGGTGCTGATGAAGCCATTCTCAAGCGGTGGAGATGCGGGGAGCACCCCCTCTATTCTGAGGAAGGGTCTGGACATAACAGAAGCAATTGCTATAAGGCAATTTTTTGATTGTGGTGTCAAATGAAGGCTGATTCCTACAGCTCCAGACTTGGCTATTTTTAAGTAATTAAATGAGACAGTTCCACTTTTCACAATCATTAGGAGACAGATTCTGCTCTTACTTTGGTTTTTGAGAGGAGTCATAGTTATTTTCTTCCTGCATGTTTAAGTCTTTCAAGTAGCTGTATATATCATTCTACATTTCCCCTTTTTAAGACGGCAATATCACTGTTCCACACTATTAAAAATGCCACATTCTACCGCAGGCCAGCAAGTAAAATAATTCTTGCATATAGTTTTCAACATTTTTAAATTGCATTCGGATTATTTGGGAGATAAGGCCACACAGTTATTGTTATCACTAGTATTTTTGTTACTTATTCATATTTATGATGTTCTTTAGCAAAATGTTCTGGTTCAGTCCTCTCTGGCTGAAGAGACATGGCCACTAGTTGTTAGATCACTACTATATTTAGGAATGCACCTGGGTTTGTCATTGACACTAAGCTATTAGCAGATGGCGAAGCAATTGGATGATGACGTGGCCTTGGCAACTTGGGACTTTATCGCCTTCCAACTGGACTATAACAACATGATCTATCTGGCATGAAAATTCCAGTCTTTAGGAAATTACAGTTAGTACAGAGCACAGCAATAGACATTTTCATCAAAATGGGATGCTTTGTGTGGCAGCCTTGTCCTCTGATTACCATGCTGTTTATCCATTGAGTATTGCATAAAGTTAAGATTTCATGCTTATCTGCCAGGCCTAATTTGAGGGCTGTAGATCCTGAAAGAGATTATCTATATTTCAGGATCTCAACCACTTTCAAATACTGCTGTCCCCAGGTATAAGTGCTGTGTTATGAAAATAAGGCTTTTTTGTTTGGTGCAGAGTGATTTTTTTAGTGCTAATCAAGACCATTTCAGATACTTCCAGTCCAGGTGAAAGACACGGTTTTTCAACCTTCACTAATAGACCTACACAGCATAAATGTGCCTCCCTATGAGTTCTCTGGCATCCCTAAAAATGCAGAAGAAACCTTTTGTGACAGTTCTTAGCAATGCTGCTTTAGGCATTATTGGACGGCTCACACAAATCTGAAGAGAACTGGGCACAACGCGGCCGTCCACAGAACTAGTTCAAACACCAGAAACAGCATGGCCGTGTTAATTTCTTCTGCCTGGGCTAATCAGCCCTGCCGAGACATCCCGGTATTAGCCCATACGGAGCACTGCACTGACAGGGCTCCTGGACCCCGCTTTGTGTGCAGCAGGTCATTCAGAGCCGGGCTGGATTTCTTTCCATTCCACTGCTTTGTGCAATGCCGACATACTCAGTGGTGCCTCCACAGCAGTTTAGTAAGTGGAATTACCTCCGTGTGACTTCCCCGTTGTTCTTACCACATCCATTCACGGTACAAACAGATCATATGCACACATTATGTCAGCAAATTAGAACACCAAAAACCCAAATGGATCACTTATCCCTAGTAAACTGGCACACTCAAAAACCCCTAAACATGGCAAATTGGTAACAGTTACATTTGATTGGGATGCAAGCTTTCCATTTCATGAAAAATTCCATAGCTCCTCAATAATTTTCTGTTATAGAACAGAGTGTATAGCAAGGAATAGGGCTGTTATGAACAAAAATACTTTAATTTTCTAGGAAATAAAAATGTTAAAAACTGCATAGCTCATATGAAAAGGTTTTAGTTCACTGTTGATCTTTTGTATATTTTTAGTTACAATGAAGTAGGAATTTATGACAAGAAGATAAGTCAAAATTTTTCAGAACACCTTGAAATCAGTTGTGCATAGTTGAAATATATGGTACATATTGTTGAAGCATCTGTATGTTTCTCTGAGGCAATTCCTACATAGGAACTTTGCAGTTTTCCCTTGGAAAAGGACTCCATCAAAAAATTCTCATCTTGATCTAGCAAAAAGTTTCTACTGCTTCTTTATCAAAACAAGTACATAGTGTATGCTTGCACTGTGAGTGATCTGACCAGATGATAGACTCCCCTCCTGCGTAATTTTTACAAAATCTGTTTACTAGACTGATTAAATTATTATCTTTTCCTATTTTTTTTTTCCTCTCAATCCTCACTTGGAACTACAGTTCCTCATTGGAACTGCCAAAGTAAGAGGTGAAGCTAACTTACATCTTGCTTTGTTCTTGAGTCTTGCCTTTTCCCTCAGCTGTGAATTTTTCCTGTCTTCACAGGAAGTTTAAAGTTGTGGTTATTTCTTTTATTATGTCTTAGGTTAGATTTATAAGAATGTCTAGAATTTCCCATGATTCCCTAGAAATCATATCCTTTTTTTGCCTAATTTCCTCTCCCTTTTCCATTTTTTTATCAGTATGACATTAGTCTGATTTCTGTAGTTATCGCTAGAATCTTGCTCTTGACTTGGTGTGATTAGGAAAAATTGCTTCACCATTATTCTGATCTGATGGAGTTTTTTAAACCAGAATTGAATGTATGGAAGACTGCTGACAATCTGGTCTTCCACTTACAGAAGAGTTTTGTGTGCTTCTCTTTCAGTAACCATGCTAGAAGGCCAATTTAGGCAGCCCTTAAACCCCCTCACTCCTGATATAGTGAACTGGATGGGAAACGGATGACCCAGAATAAAAATAACCTAGCAAAAAGGAAAAAAGATGTGTAAGGTTTTCTCTTGTTGGTTTTTTTGTTTTGTTTTATTGTTTTTGGTTTTTGTTTTTTTTAATGTAGGTCACTTTTGTGATACATTCCAACAAGTGTTTTCTCTTTCCTTCCCCACTCTCTCAAAGCAGTCCTTGCTGGCCAGCTTGCCTTGATACGCCCTGACCCATCTCATCACATACGATCACTGTGTGCCAGAGCCCAACTGGGACATAGGGGATGTGATATTCAGAGGTTCCTTGTGTCAAATGAGGAGTTTGATACTTAACTCTGGGATGCATGATATTCTGCACATCCAATTAGGGTAGAGGAGGTGTGGGTATGGGGGAACGAACAGGAAATGTTAATTAGCTCCCTAATATGAAACACCAAACAAGGGGCTGCTCAAGATGGTGTCTTTGTCCAAGAAAAAGGAGTTTCTGTATGGCTGGGATTCACATGCCAGATGTGCATATTGTAATTTTGTAACCAGGTCAGCCCTTCAGTTGTAAGTGACAGACATGTTCAATTCTTTGGAAAAATAAATAGTCTTTTGTACAATAGCCTGGTTGTTAGAGCAGCCATCTAAGAGGTGGGTCACCTGAGAGACATTCTCTGTTTCAAGGCAACTAAACTCACAACTCCTGCAAACCACAGTATAAACTTCAGAGAAGATTCTTGAACCCAAATGGCTTTAATGGTGGAACAGTTACCTAGCTGCTATGCTCCATCTGAGGATGGCAGTGCTCTGGAACCTAGCAGAATTCCTTATACTTAATGACTGTTTCTTGAATGAAAGTGTGGGTATCTATAGCCTCTCGGATCTGATACCAGTTAGGTGGAGAGGTTTTGGAGGTCACTCTCTTAATTGTCTGAATTTGTTCAAATTGTGGTTTTGAGCATCCAAGTGCTATTTGGGAACTCATCTAGCTTCACCAGTAGAAATCCAGGTTTTACCATTAAGCAAAATAACATAATTCTCTTGATATTTTATAATGTGCTTCTTTTTAACAGCCTGGGCTGCTGTATAAGTTTGGAGAGTCCTTTAGTTAGAAACATCTGATAGTAGCCCCTAGGCCCAGAGCAAAATCACACAGATATTCATCAGCTGAACTTCCATACTAGATTTTGCTGTCAATAAAGAAGCATTTACTCAGCTTCCTTGTCTGCTTTCAGTATATACACTACTCATGGCACTCAGCTAATGAAAACCTGCATTGTTTTGCTATTTTGTCGTATATCAAGTGATTCGGGGCAGCTACTTCATAACTGCCTATTGAACTGTTTCATTGGAACTTAATCTGAGTCGGAAAGTCCATGTACAATCTGCAGCTATCATTGCCAGTCCTGGAAGACTAAATTTTTTTAAAATGTACAAACATTTGGGCACTAAGTGCTTTATCATGAGTTCTACAGAGTGTAGGGCTTATGGGGAATGGTATCATCACACAGGCTGACCTTCTGTTTAAAAAAGGCTGAGGGACTTTTCTGAAATAAAACCTGTTTGAAATACAGCAAGTCCTTAAAAAAAATGCAACATTATTGAAAAATTCCTCAAAGAATCCATAGAAGTCTTTGGTACATTGTTCTAGTGGCTCATTACCCTCACTGTCAAAAAAATGCACCTAATCTTTAGCCTAATTTTGTCAAACTTCAATTTCCAGCTATTGGATCTTATTACACTTTTGTTAGCTCGATTGAAGAGCCATCTTATTATGAAATTTCTGTTTCCCATGTAGGTATTTAAGGACTGTGATTAAGTTATCTCTTGATAAATTAAGTAGACCAAGTCTCTCAAATCTTGCACTGGAAGATACATTTTTCAATCTCATTTTCCAGGCTTTTCCCTAAAACTTCTATAACTTTTCAACAGATTTCCTTAATTTTAGAGAGCTAAACTGGACAAATATTTAAATAATTGTGATATGTTAAAAAAACACAACTTCTTTTCTTCTGCTTCTTAAGTTACAGCACATGTAAATGAGGATTTTAATAACCCTGTAAAAGAAAATATAGCAACCTGAGAGCTCCAGGATACAGATCCAATATGAGGCCAATCTTCATAGTCATTTTTTCTCTTGGAGAGGTTGTTCATTCTCTAAGTATGATCTGCAATTTTCTCGTGTGTATGACTTCATATTTAGCCATTTCCAAACATACTTTTTATTTACCTGAACAATTAAGCAATGTAGTCTGCTATTTTATACCAGTGACCTACTCTACGCAACGTTTACCATTCATTAGGGTTTAGCATTATTATTTTTTGACATCTAGACCTTTGCTTGTAACTTTACAAAGCCTCAGGACACTGTGGAGATAAGTCAAATATCTTATTCGAGCTTGCATCTATTGAAATTATTAGTGTTCTCAACCAAACTTATAAGTACATCAAATCCGTTTGCCAAGATCCATTTTCCACAAATGTTTGTTGATTAGCATTTACTGTACTTTAATATTGTTTGATTTTATTGCACTAATTCCATGTCTGCTGTTCCATGAATTGGTACAAAATGGAGACTCTGTCTCCTGGGAATTGGTTGCCTCTTATAGGTCATTCAATCTACAGCAAAAGCCAGTTTTCTGATTTATAAGTTTCTTGTAATCTATTAATTTTTTTTACCTGTGTTTTACCCAGTCATAGGCAGCCCCAGTGTAAGTGGACAATGGGTAGAAAGGGCTTTCCAGCTCTGTGGCTTCAGCAATGGCACGTGATACAGGCAGTCACTCCACACCTACCAGTGCTAATGGGATGCTGAACTCCTCCTAGGTAGGCCTGTTGATGACTGCTGTTATATCTCACCTCAGCAGAATGTGTACCAAACCTGCATATCTCCCTGTGACAGCCTTTTCCATTCTCTATGTTCGTCAGCAGCATTACACTGAATCTCTCTATTTTCCTCTCAGAAGTTCAATCGCAAAAGACCTCCTGTGAAATCCTCAGTCAATTACTTCAGAACATATGTCATCTTGCTTCTTGTATCCCAGATGAAACAGGGAAAGTTGGGGAGACCCTAGAATTAAAAAAACTGCTCTCTAGGCTGGTTTTTAAGCTCACTCTTATGTCCCCTACCATGTAGACAGCTTCTGTGAGACTGAAGGAAGGTTGCAGATCAGTGCCTTTTCTTTCCTATAAACTTCTCCTCCTCTGATTTTGGCTGAACATTTCACCTTTCTGTGTGTTTTGGGGCTTGCTCTACAGCCATCCAATGGTGGTCTTGATCTCAAATGAAGTGAAGGATTTAGTTCAGGTAGCTTCCATTTTCTTTCAAATATCTTGGCTTTTCTTTTTCCACTCAGTGGATAGAATGAGTTCTTTTCCTCATGGGTTTTCAGAGCCAAATCTTCCAACTAGAGACTGTACCTGGCACAAACCATCCCTGCACTTTTTATATCCTCGTGGTCTGGCTTATCAACTTGCTAGAAAGAATTCTGTTTCAGTGAGTGATTCTCATTTGATCATGGATCTTATTCTGTCCCATCTCAGGCTATTTTCTGAAGGCATATTTGCCATGGACTGAGGAATATTAGACTGTGGCATGACATAAAAATAGAGATTGAATGGTATTACAGAACATTACTTCTTGTGTAGATTATTACAGAAAGGTGTAGAGATTTAGTTGAAGGACTCCTATTAGTAGCAGTAAAAGCCTCATGGCTAAACGCTTGTGCAAGGATTAGGAAGTTTGCAGATTTTTATATTTTATTGAGGGGGCTGTTATGCAGTATCACACAGCAAAGCCCTCTTATTCTACAGAATAGATGTAACATAGGCAGCATTAGAGGAAATTGCATCCCTTTTTCCCAATGGAGAGCGTCCACGATGTTCTGCAGTGACCACTTTGAGCCAGGAGAAGGTATTGACCTCTTATCATTCAAGGCCAGCTAAAAATGGAGAGAAGATAAACATGGAGCAGCTTCTCCTGGCAGGTCCCATCCTCTTTCTTTTCTTCAGCAGTGTTATGAAGTGAGCAGCATGAAAGCCGAGCAGAATGAACGTAAAGGTAATCAGATTCTTCCACTTCTCAGAGGGAAAGGCAGGTGCATTGTAGCCTCAAAGTGAGATCCTACCCCCACAAAAGTTCTGGGACTCATGGGAGCTGGTGCGAAAAAAGGGTCCTGAGATGCCACTCCATTGGGCTAAAAGCAATTTTTAGTAAAGAATGGGAGCAAATGCTCATCATCCATGTAAATCTCCACATCGAGCTCAGTCATTGTTTCAGGGACCACAGCTGAAGAAGACAAGGAGGGGCTGGAGGCAGAGTGAGAGAGAAGCTGGTCATCCTCTGTCTGTGACAAAGTGTTTCAGAGAAGTGATTTCGGTGAAGGAGAAGCTCAAGATCCTGTGAACTGTGAAAGAAAGATGGGAAAAGCTGTGTCTTGACAAAAGAAGCAGAAAGGAAGATCAGTGGGGTTTTGAAGTGACTATGTGGCATGGGAAGCAATGCAAAAGAATAGCACTCATTTTCAGGTAGCACAGGGGGCAGTGAAGGGTGCTGAGCCAAGGGCTGTTGGTGTGTGTCGTGAAGATGGGTTCAGTGTGAATGGACAGTTCTCACAGAGAAGATACAGGATTGAGTTTAATTAGGAAAGTACACATGAACAGTTTGTAGGTGAGAAGGTATAATAGCAAACCTCTTCATCTGTTTTGCATTTATCAGTCCTTTGATACTTTCACTGGGACAAACAGCAGTGGCAACTAGTTGCAGCAAAGGTGTTCAAAAGGGTACAAATTAAAACCAAAATAAAACAACAATTTAACAATTCACACCACAAATTAATCTTAAAGAGATATTGCTTTGGTTTTTGATTGTGCAAAGGATTCACACTGAAAGCCAGAATAAATATGCCAGTGTCTATTTCGGAAGAAATACATAAAAATTACCTTTGAGCTATAATTGCTTTATTTAATTTATATTTACTGGGTGTTAAGTTCTAACTGGGGCTTTATAATTTAATTAAATATGAAATTATTTTAATGGTACATTCCCAAAATTGAGGAAAATATTGGGGAAATTTATTAGAAACTAGAGAAGTAAAAAGCAATGAAGACTCAAACATAAAAAGAGAAATTAAAGTGTCATATGAAATCTCATTTTGTCTGATACTGATTCTATTTACTCACAAAGGATGAACTTTAAGGTGCTGCTAATAAAATGAGCATTTAAAAAGGCTATAAAATAACATAGCATTGCAAAATTGTAACAGATGACTAAGTTTTAAAAACTCATTGGGTATACTTAAAAAATACTGCATCTTCTTCTTTTGTTTCTCTTCACAGAAATGGCTGCTGTTCATATGTCAACAGAAATACTGAAGAGTAACTCAAGCTTTTCGTCTGTTGCTCTGATAACATCTCACTTTACAACAGTAGCTGCAGCAGCACTCTGCAGTATAAGGAGCAGTAGTTTACTTCATCAAATACTATATGATTACATGAGGTGTTAAAATACAGAAATCACTACCAACTGTGCTACCCATCATAATACGTTGTTCTCTGATTGGACTTTGAAATAGCTTGAAACTTTTTTTTTTTAAAGATAAAGTTTCTGCCAAAGTCGCCTGAAAGGGTGAAACATATTATTATAGCTTTTGTGAACATAAACTGTGCTTGAAAACATGTATATTTTAATTTGAAGTCCAAATTCTGTGGATTTCCCTTACTTAGGTTGTGCCAGCCCGTGGAACCCACTAAAGTAACTAGAATTTGGCCATACATTTGGCCTTGCACAAAACTGAAAAGCATACCACAAAGAACTGTGGTTTTAAGTCTGCACAGTTATGCCACATTCTCACCTTTATGAGGCATGGCTTGCAGCCATGCAGAATGAAGAATGTATGGAGATCAGGAGCCCATGGAAAAATACTTCTAAACCCATAGATCTGGGGCCAGCTGAGCATAAACATTGACATTTTAATCTGAAACATTTTACTGAAGCAGACTTCAAGTACAGTGAATAACACAATGACTGAAAGGTTCTGTGTGATGCCAAATGCTGTTGTTTTCAACAGCAATGACAAAATAAAAAGTGCAGGTGGTTACCTTCTTCCCTCCCTCCTTTCTTTTTGTACTTTTTCAGTTCTTCTCCGTTTTCTCACTTTTTTCATTTTGACAGTGGAAAAGCAGAGAAAAGGTTGAAGCAGCAAAATAAATAATATCTCTGAGAAGCACTTTGGATGGGCTCAGAACAGTGGGTCTCATTGCACCACTGTTTCTGTGGACTCCTCGATCTGTGGTCTTACGATGGTGCCATTGAAATTACCTGGAATCTGCAGAGGAGCTGACAGTGCATTAATCAGTAGTAATATCAATATCGGTATCTTGCTTTGCCATGGGACCTGCTGTACACAGATCACTTTTCCCCAACTTCTGTGTGCACTGCCCAAGTACGTGTTCCTCTCCCAGTCACCTACCTCTGTGTTAGTAGGTGTGGGACTCGTGCATGTGCAGGTGTTATGTTAGGTAACAACAATCTTTTTCCAACAATCTGTCTTTCTTTTTTCTCCTCTCACCTGGACCCACAGTCATAGCGTTAACATAATGACTCCTTTTGTGCAGTGTGATGTGAAGGAATTTCAGGGCCTGGAGTTACTTCTCAACAAGTCAGGAAAGATTTTTTTAAACATTGGTATTTATTTCCCATAGCAGTGAATCATCTTTGTGGTAAGGGTAATGTCATACGGTGCCATGAATTATGTCTCAAAATGCATATGAATGCATGTCTTTGGTGGAAGGCCTGTTCAGTTATTAGCATTTCATCAGAGTGGAACTTTGAATGATGATATCAGAGAAGAAGGAAAATCTGCACGAACATGATTTCCAGCATTGGCCTAGCTCGATAAGAAATGAATAGCTGAACAGAAGGAAATGGTGTTGATGCTTCAGAATGACTAGGGGCCAGTAAATGTGAAAAAAACCCAAACCCTAGAGTGTTCCAGCCAGATGGCTGCAACTCTATTTAGACTTCAAGAAAGATAGCACCCACTGGCAACGTGTCATTGCACCAGAGAGGAAAAACCCAGTCGTCCTCTGTCTCTTCCTTCTTCTGAGCATGAGTTCCAGAGGGTCCCCTCCTACCTGACAACCTAGATGTGAAGCTTAGCCAGACTTTTATTACTCCCTGGTTTGCATCCCTTCCAAGGCTTCCAGCCATTTCATGGCCTAAGCAGGCAGGGCAGCTTTTGTAATCCACTTGGAGGAATGCTGTCATCCTTGGGGATCGCGTTTCACCTTCCGCAGAGTGGAGGGATGCCCAGCAGGAACCACGCCGGGCAGCTCTCCAGAGTCTCAGACACTCTGCCCTTGACGTAATAAGGGAGAGCTTCCAACGCCAAGAGGATGCTACTGGGCTTCCTAAGGCTGAGCAACTCTCCCACTCGCTGTCCTGTATTTTGGAAACAATGGCAATAGCCGGTGCAGCTTACCATGTTTCCAGATAAGTGTTCCAGGAAGAAGTTTCTTTCCGTGTTCCGATGCATGATTAAAGACATGCTTTGAGCTAGCAGGGCACACGCTAGGTTTTCTCCATCCAGCAATAGCAAAATAATCTCAGCTCCTGAGAGTTTCTTATCCCCTAGTTGTTTATAATAATGTCCCTAACACTATTATGTTGTGTTTATCTAGCTCCTAAACACAGATATAAAAGGCACAGTGAGCAGAATCGTCTTTCTATTGACGTCATCAGGGGATGCAATAACTTTCACCACAACTGAATTTTATCCAAAATCTATGCTAAAAATGACTGTATAAATATTTGCTTTTTTAACACAGTAAGTATACATCAGTCTGAGCCTCTGCAGGAGATGAAAAAGTTATTTCATATTTGGTTTTCTACTTAGGTGTTACAAGCACACTCTTCAACAATGTAGGCTATCCGCCTAAACAGTGGGAGTTACTTTTTGAATTGAAAGAGTACAAAAATGAATTGCCTTTTTTGCTAGCCTTTCTGTAATTTAAAAATTATCCAAGGCTACATTCAAGTTTGATACATTCCTATGCATCATTGCAGTTCTGAGTGAATGTTTATGGCTAAGTTATATATCCCTGGATAACAGATTTGGAACGGAAATATTGATCTAATGGTGCAAACTGTGTTTCTGTAATATAGGACAAATTAATGCTCCTGTCTTTTCATAATTTTTTTTTAATTTGGTAAAAGCTATATCCCAATTTATTAAACTTTGAGCAACTGAATCATTCAAATGGAAAGAGTTTGCAAAATATTTTGCCAGTTTCACAGGGGCCAAGTCTTGCTCTTTTGAGAATCTTTTGTGTAAGTATGAAGTTCCTTCAGATTTCCAAGTTGTGTAGGAAGGGCTGGCAGGAAAGTAAGAATTCCTCTGCATAAAACATTTAAATTTTTTTGAAACTTTTTTTCACTCCTCATGAAAATAAAATTGTTTCCCATTAAAAAAAAAGAGAGTGTAGCACAGGCTAGTCAATGGTGATTAGGGCACCTATCTCAAATGTGATAGATCAAAGTTCAGCTTCCACCTGTGGATCAGACGGTGCCCTGGTCTGCCTATAGCAGGGTCTTACCATGAAAAGTTCTGTTTCAGTTCTGAAATCCCCCCTTGAAGCTGACATGCTTTCCTAGAGAAAGTTTTGACAAACAAATTAATTTCTGTGAAAAGCTTTGATGTCAATTTCATTGTAAGAAATCCCAGTACGTGTGAGCTGTACAAGAAGCTTAGCCTCTTCATTAGCTTTCCTTGATCCTGGAGAAGTCTACCTGAAAGATCTGGAAGTAATGTCCTTATTATTATCCTATATTCACATTTTAATATCTTTCTACCTCCTTGTTTCTCACATATCCCCCTTTTCCCAAATACTTCCCTAATTTTGTATTGAAAACATAAAGTAGGACTCCTACAAAACCCTTTAACTCCAGGAACATCAGCCACCATGTCAGTTATGGCCCCAGCTCAGTACTCCAGCTCTATACAACAAAAGACCAAAGTAATTCCTACTCTTAAATGCTTTGTCGTATTGGGGGCCTTTGAGTCTGACCCTGCAACCCTTATATATACAAGTAGTCCTTGTTGTCCTTATATAAGTAAGAGTTAACCACTCGTGTGGGTAAAGGTTGCAAGGTGAGTCCCTTTGAATATCATTATCCCAAGTATAATAACTGTTTTGCTGAAACTCTTGGGTTATCTTTTAAAAACCAACCCATATTACTGAACGGAGAATTCTGGAGGAAAAAAATGCATTAATGTTGCATTTTGAAAGCAGGCAAAGGTCATATGAATGTTGCCCAAGATTTTTGATTGAGTAATGTACTTTGGAATAAGTTGCTGTGATTCTTTGGCAGAACACTGTTTATTGTTCGAGTGAAATTTTTCACAGTTAATAAGATGGTCAGTTGCAGGTATTGAAAATATTTGCCCTGCCAAATACCACAAGAGTGAAAACCCTCAAGCTGGTTGAATAATGAAACAGAAATCATTCCAGCAAACTGCTTGACAGCCGGTGGAGAAATTCCCAGAATATTATTTGACCAAAAATGAAACTGTTTTATTGATTAAAAAACAAACAAACAGCAAAAACTTGCTATTGACTATTTTCTGAAGAAAATTGCCAAAATGTTTTGATTACATTATTTAAAAGGAACTGTTTGACAAGCACTTAATTAGAGCAAAACTGTTTGTTGTTCTTTTTTTTAAAGAAGATGCTATAGTTTATCCAGATACTTTTCTTCATGCAAAGCCTACTTTCCATTGGCCATATGATACCATCAGTTTTTAAGCAGATTCTCCAGTGATGTCAATGGAAAATTCTGCTTAGAAAGCTCTGGTTGATTTTTACTGCTTTACAAGCAGAGAGAGTGTATGAATCGCAGTACTGAAACTGCACTTGGACAATAAAGACCAAAAGTTCTACATAAGTATGTAAAGATTCAGGAACAAATGCAGCTTTCAGGAACATCAGCCTAGTATGGACAAACGCTGTTAGTGTAACTGAAAATACAACACGGCTTTGCTGCAACTGTTTACAAATTATCTTCACGTACCCTAACCCCATGTTCTGTAAGGTGGAAGAATGCTTTTCTGATATTGGGGCCTCTGGACTTTGCCTACTTCCAACAATCTGAACTATGTCTTTGCCGTAAATGACTAAAAGACACACTGACACACTGAAATCTCATGTAAAAATTGTGCTCAAATTCTGTATTAAATCATGCACAAAAATACACAGATGTCTTCATTGCTTCCCTGAATTTCAGAGAATGAACATGACAATAAATAATTCTCTTCTTATCATGGAACATGAATAAGTATCTCAGAGAACCTAAATCCAAATCTGATTTAAATTTGGAAGAACTTAGCAACAACAGCAGCAGAAGTCTTGTAAAGTAAAATATACCCAGCCAACAGTGAATAATGCATTATCCCAACAACCAATCCTCTGTTTCCAGTGAAATCAGCAACTGGACTCTTATACAAAGCTTGAACATACTGTTTACATCCTGAGGGGAAAAAAAGGAGAAGGCATTTAGTACATACTAGTTCCAGGGACAAACTATGTATACTTTGAAATATTTTTTAAATTAACCTGTCCGTGTCCCCCCCCAAAAAAAAAAGGGTATAAAGAGGGAAAATAATTAACTACAGTGGGGTTAAAATTCAGATCAGTGCTCTACACTCTTTTGTAGAGCACTACACTCCTGTTGTGTTCAGCCTACTTAGCTAAGATGCTCAGGACTTGCAAGTATACCCACCCACTTCCAGATACAATTGTAAGTACTGTACTTAGGACTGCTAAATTTGCAACCAGTAATAGTGTACAGCACCCGGGAAGCCTCAGCTGATTCCGACAGAGACGCTGATGTTTGTTCATGGTGCTGGGAAATCAAGTCGTTAAAATAGAGAGCAAAATCAGGGGCAAACCCTGATGGTTTTACCCAAGTGAGTAGCCCCGGTGATACAAGGCTCAGGAGAGGATGCCAGGGCTTGTACAAAGTTTGATCTCAAGAGGCTTTGTGGAACCGTAGCTGCTTATTCCTCACATCACGCACCCTCTGAGCGCGCCACAAAACCCAGAGAGGAGCTCTCCCGCGGGTGGGTACCTCAGTGCTGCTCGCCCCTTCCGCAGAGAGGCTTTGCGAGCAGAGCCCCCCCCCCCTCCCCCAGCCCCCCCGCCCGCACACGCCCGCCCGCATCCCGAGCCGCAAACTTCGGGCTTGCGGGACTTGGCCAGCATGTGCCGGAGGAAGCTGTGTGTGGGAGGGGGGTGCGGGACGGCCGCTCAGCCGCCGGGCCGGGCCCCTTGCGGAGGCGGCGTGCCCGGCGGCCGCCGGCCACGGGGCGGCGGGGCGCTGCGGGGCGCTGCCGGGGGAGGCGCCGCCCGCCCGCCCGCCGGCAGGCCCCGGGGGCAGCGGCCGCCCGGGGGCAGCGGCCGTCCGGCGGCGGCCCGAGCGCCTCCCGGCTGCGCGGCGGGCGCGGGGCGGGAGCGCGGCGGGGCGCCAGCCGCCGCCTCCGCCGGGGCGGCCCGGGCTGCTGGCCAGCGGGGACGTCCGCCGGTTCTCGCCTTCGTTTGCGAGGGCCGAGAGGGGCGTTTGCCCGTTCGGGCTGCTTAAAGTGTGTCACGTTCGTGCCTCCCGCTCCCGTCCCTTCCAGGTACTTGGTAATCGTTCAACCGGCCACGAGCAGGGTTAACAATATCCCCGGTCGGACAGTATATATTTAATATGCGAGCATATTTGATGTTCATTGACAGAGCAACAATAGGAATGATCTTGCTTTATGTACCAGTTACAAGGTTTAATATCGTTATATTGCATGCAATATTAGTTTTTATTAGTCGCCATTAACAAGATGTTTTCTACTTGAATTCTCATTTACTTGTTCAATGCAAAAATTATCTTTGTAAAAGAGAAAAACACATCTTCAAGTGTCAGCTATATTAAATTAAAGAACTGTTTACTCTTCCTAAGGAAAGCATATGTATCTAAATAGGCATCTTTTACCGTTTGCATAGTAGATTGGAAATTAGCATTTTTGTTCATTTTCCCATGTATGCACAGCGCCTGGAAGAGTAATACTCCATGCATATCAGATCAGCCAGCCTACAATTTTTGTGCAATATATTATTTGGCAATCTAAAATTTGTAATTTGCATGAAATTGCTTAATTAAAATACAGTCACTCAGGGTATTAATTTCTCTGTCTGGCAGTTCAACGTACTAAAGGCGGGCTACAGAAAATGTGAAATCCTGTCAGATGTAACAGTAAAATATTAACAAAAAAAAAAAAATTCCACTTCTGGCAACAAAGTGACAGAGTGATAATGCTTTTGCCCTGATTCCGGGTTCAAATACGAGCTTGGGTTGACATTGAAACCGGCGAGGAAATTTACAATAGCAACTCTGGCTTTTTGCCAATAAATCTGCATCACGGACCTTTCCTGGCGAAACCCTTTTCTCTCTCCCCACCCCCTTTACATTTTTCCCTACTAGCTAAGACGAAGAAGAAAAAAAATCCCTTTTCTGAAACCCAAGTCCCTTACTATTTTCGGCAGCTTGCTTTTGAAATCAGCAACCCTACTGATAAAATGATCCAATCAGTCCTTCCCAGTTGTCAAGACAACAGTTCATAATTGTACCAGCTCTTTTCATTGCAGCTAGACATTTCATAAATAGATAATTCTCTAATTGATCCAGCCAATCCTACTTTGCATACCCTGCCAAACTAGGTAAGCCCGGTTTCTATTCTAGTACGGCAGCAACTTTCTGCAAAGACATGCAAATGAGCTTTATTTACCGCTTGCGAGAGGGGACGGAGGAAAAAAAAAAATAAAGAAGGGGGGGGCAACTTTAATTCTGAATAAACCTGGGCTTGGGGGGAGAGAAGGGCTGGTTTTGTGCCGCCAGCTCCCACGTGTGTGCGGCATGCTCTGAGCGCAGGGAGAAGCGGCTCAGGACGGGTTTAATTCCGAGCGGCGCGGCGGGCCCGGCGCGGCCCAGCCCGGCCCGGCGCGGAGCGGAGCGGAGCGGCGCGGTGCGGCGCGGAGCAGCGCGGAGCAGCGCGGAGCGGAGGGCGTGCCGGACGGCGGGCAGCGCCGGGCAGGGCGCAGCGGGCCCGGCCGCCGCGGGGCAGCGCGGCGGAGAGAGGCATCGCATCGTCGGGGCTTCCCGAGGCTTCGCGTTTGCAAATTGCTTTCCTGTGTTTCTGAAATGAATTAAACATACAAGTTACTGATCTCCAGCACTTGGGGGAAATCCTGTCTCCGGGAGGGGGAAAAAAAAAGGCGGGGGGGCGGGGGGAAGAACTGGTCGCAGGCGCTGGCACACTAGGGCTTGCCACAACACACACGGCTTTAGGAGGGAGCCGGCTTTCCCTTCCCCAGGACAGCGTCTGGGTAACAACCGCGGGAATCAATTGCTTGGGAAAAATAATAATTCAAATGCAAATATCGAGCTCTTTGTTCTTCTTAGACATTC